>NC_088643.1:2190454-2588454 GCF_964019385.1 Sycon ciliatum
CATGTATCCATGGAGACATGCACACGCACATACATACACGCATACATATACATGCATGCAATGTACACGTTGAAACAATTCTCCGTCATGTCTACGATCTATAAGAAATGGGACCTGTCCAGCACGTACTACATGGTCCAGATTTCTGTGAAGCCAATGATCTACAGGTGCAACCACCTATTCACCAGTGTCCACTTTCTGTACGCAAGGGCGTCGGAAGGTATTTTAGCGTGGTAGTACAATCTACCCGTGGGGGAGGGGTGGCTGGGGCAAAATATTTGGCAATTTAGGGCCCAAATCAGTGTAATTATAATTTATAATTGATTCACGGGGTACCTAAGGCAAAACAGTGGCACGGTCAATACCGTAGAGAACGTGCCATATCCGACGCCCCTGGCACCCATGACAACCCCAGTCTAGACCGGCCCATTGTGCCACGGTGTCGGCTGAACAAGGCGACACAACAAGACTGGCGATTTCTGTACTCAGGTCTTACACTTTTCTCTTTTTGTTTCTCTCGATGTACTCTTGTAGTCTTTCCAGAACACATGAAATTTACCTCAGTAGGAGATCCCATTGACATACCTAGAGCCTCTGGGAAATCCTTCTCATGTATATAAAATATACTATTTCCTAATAAATACAAAAAAAAGAATAGTGCTACGTCCACTGTGACCTAACTCACCGCCGACAGAATATGTCAAATTTGGAGAAGATCGACATTTCGCTGAAGTCGAATGGTCGCTCGTCAGGCAGCTCCTCAAGGCGCTGTTTCGTACGGTGAAAACTTCGCTGGTACTCTTGGTTCAGCACAATGCAAGCTGTGAGCTTCTGAATAAGCGAGTCGTGTTCTTGGTCCCACACCTTCACGTAGCCATTGTTGGTCAGGTAGTTCTTGCAGGCTGTGATCATCTGGTTTGTCACCTAGTCACCACACAGCAATGAGAGAACAATGAGTGCCAACGATGACATCATTATGACATCATCAGATGAGGTACAGGGACCAGGTACCAGCTGACCAGCGGTGAACAGTGAAACATGGAATGCCTAGAGGATATACCAGACCTTGTTTACAGGCAAAAAAATACAATTCAAAGTGCCGTCATGAAGGACTAGAACACAAAACAAAAAGAAAGGAAACAACTATATGCAAGAAATCAATCATGTAAAACAGACGCCAGGAACGCAAACTAACGGAATGATGGTGCGGTGGTTATGTCATCATGACGTCATGCTGACATCACTCGATTGGGTCCAGCAATGTACAGTGACACATGCAATGACGGTGGGTAGCGATGTCATTGGTTCTGCCCGGTACACACACTAAAATCTATGCCATGGAAGGTGTTGCCGATTCGCTACCATACTAACCTTGATAAACAGTGCTGTGATCCTCTCGGGTGTGTTGTAGAAGCGAGAGTAACTGTTGACCATACGAATGGCATTCAGCAAGCCAGGAATGGCCGCCACCATGTTCACCTAAGCATTGAAAGAACCAAATTTAGAGTTGGTACAGGTAGAAGCATTCACCATACATTGCTCATATTGGTAACCGTGACAACCATTGGGTCATTGATAGTCTCAGAAGTACTTATATCACGGCGAGGGAGACAAAAACTACACTCGTCTCTTTCTAACTCTCTCTCTCTCTCTCTTTCCTCTCTCTCCTCTCTCTCTCTCCCTCTCTCTCTCTCCCTCTCTCTCTCTCTCCCTCTCTCTCTCTCTCTCTCTCTCTCTCTCTCTCTCTCTCTCTCTCTCTCTCTCTCTCTCTCTCTCTCTCTCTCTCCCTCTCGCTCTCTCTCTCTCTCTCTCTTTCTCTCTCTCTCTCTCTCTCTCTCTCTCTCTTTCTCTCTCTCTCTCTCTCTCAAGCTACGATAGCGGACGATGGTTGAACGGTGATGAGCAACTTTTGATTTTGTCCTAGTCAGCATGTTTCAATCGAAAAGGTTCTCTATGTAGCCTTAACGCAAAGAAGTATACAGCCTATGACAGAGCCTGCAACTCAGGAGTAAATTGATACAGTCTGCACTAGCAGCACTAGACATCAAGGAACAGGACGAGTCATGTTTACAGTTACATTCGTAAATATAAGTTTCCGTGCATGGCACGGTAAGTGGAGTTAGCAACACACCAACATCCGTGCCATAAGCAACACTTGTACATGCATAACATGCATGCACTCCGAATTCCCGCGCTTCCGCACGGGACTGTGCGGAGCATGCGCATTACTCTAATTCTCCATGCTGTTGTTTCTTGCTCTTTGCTTTGCTGCGCTGACGGTCAAATTGTTTGACAATCGCGGCGAGTTTCTGATCACCACCACCCACCCCATCATCTCTCACTAGCATTCCATTCGAAACCATCCCGAAAGGGAGAACAGCAAGGATCGTGAGTCAGGCCGGCATTGAGCCAAGTGCGCTTATATTCGCTCACAAGTGCATCCTTTAAGCCATCCCGTAAGGGAGAACAGTAGGGATCGTGGGTCAGGCCGGCATTGAGCCAAGTGCGCCTACATTCGCCCACAAGTGAATCCCTACTGCATGCTCGTGTATTGACACGTCTGAATTCTCGCCGGGCAATTGTTGCCCCAGTTATTGTCGGCATTGGCCATACTAACGCAGATCGGTGCTTGCAATACTAGCTCCGGCATTGGACCAGAATATTGCATATTGTATGCGGCATTGTTGCCTATCTCCTGATAATACAACGCGTAATAGCTCCCAAACAGGTCGGCTTGTTGTGTGGTTGGTAATTACTATTACATGTACCTTACAAGCTGTCAATATCATGTGACTATGGGCACCCTAGTCTTGAGGAATCTCCGCCCACGCACACCGCAAGAGATGCTCACAGGTAAGTTCAAACATAAGTCGGTTTACGGGACGTTTGTGGTATGGTGCGTGCTCGCGAGCGCGCCCGTGTGTGTGTTTGTTTGTGTGTGCGTGTGTGTGTGAAGGAATGGCTCGACACTGCCCAGAACTGCTCGGAATGGAGGGAGGTTATCTACTGTCGTTCACAGCCTCGTGATGTCTCTACCGAGCCAGAATACCTTTGTGCATGAGGGAAGACTTGTGGCCGCCCCGGCGACCTCAAGCGCCATGAACCTTTCTGTCGATTGAGGCCGAATTAGTCCTTTCGCTATCATTGCCTTCAGTGGGCAAGTTCATGGTTCAAGGTGTGTGTGTGTGTGCAGGCATGCATACACACACGTGTATCAGATACATTGGTGGTTCTTACCGGATCTCCATTATACAGCGGATCACAATACTTGTCCAGCGTGTAAAGGAACTTCACGTTGTCCTTGGCTTCGTTAGCGCCATCCGTGATGCGCACATCCAGTTGCCGCCATTGCTGCACAGGTAAAGACACAAGTGATTTTGCTGGAGAACCTTCAGAATGGTGCAGGCTTACATGTCCCAACATCATACTGGCATAAGTGACAAATATTAATGCCGTCACAGCAGCAACAGCAAATTGGAAATTGTTTTTCAAAGCCACTGGCTTCAGCCCCTAGATCTGGTTCTCAGTTTGGTTTCCAACAACGCTTGGCAGCAAGATGTGTTCATGTGTGGACATGCTGTGCAGTATTCAGCAAGCAGGGTGCATGATTGGTATATGGTGTACACGCAGATGGTGTGCAATTAGACACTTGATGGCATGACGGTTTTCTGGTAGACAGATCACAGTAAACTGTTCCAGCTACTTGCGTTAGACCGCTACCATGGTTACATAATGCCTATGACAAAGATCAGCTTGTGATAAATTCCAGCAGACCTTGATGAGTTTAGACTTGGTGGCAGTCAGGATACCGATGACGGCTCGGCATGACGGACTGTTGATACAGTCGAGCAGTGAGTTGAACTTGGCAGTGCGCTGCTTCCAGTGGTCGAGCTCCACGCTGGGCCCGACATTGTCCGCTTCCTTTCGCATCTGCTCGCTCTCTGTCAGTACCTGCGAACAGGAGAGATATGAAGTGTAAGTCAGATGTTTTTGATGATTTGATGATTTTTTGTTTTTGATGATCTTTCACCTTCACAACCAAGCACTGTGCAGCAATAGCAATCAAATTACCCTCCAAATTTTCGCCCCTGGACCTTCATCATGGAGTATTACAATGAAATCAAAACTGGCTGAGCTGCTGTACCTCAGTCAGATGTTGCTGATCTAAACCCTACCCGAACACAGCCCAAAACCATACACAGATTAATCGCTGGTGACAAGGTGGTTCACAATGCCTGCGCCTACTTATCACATCTGACCTGTCTTTGCCCATTGCACATCATGTGACCTGTCTTTGCCCAGTACACATCATGTGACCTGTCCTTGCCCAGTACACATCATGTGATCTGTCTTTGCCCGACACACATCATGTGACCTGTCCTTGCCCAGTGCACATCATGTGACCTGTATTTGCCCGACACACATCATGTGACCTGTATTTGCCCGACACACATCATGTGACCTGCATTTGTCCGACACACATCATGTGACCTGTATTTGCCCAGTACACATCATGTGACCTGTCACTTGCACACTAAAATAAGTCGTGGATGGGTCATGTGATCAAACCTCTTCACACGGCCAACACCGCTGCTCCCAAACCCAGCTTGATACTTGCGTGGGCCCTGTTCGTTGTGTTCAACCGAATAACCAGTTGCAATACACCAGCAGGCTAAGAGCACCTACAGGATCTGAGTTGACAATGACATGAGCAAAGTGGAGAACGGCGGCCTCCCATTTCGAGGCAACAGCCATTCAGCAAGGATGGTCACGAACACACTCGTCCCCTGCACTGTAACTTAACCCTTTATTACCGGATTATTTGCACAGCATGCACCAGAATTACGAATTTCAGCACAATTTCCAACTTCACCAGGTCATAACTTTGGTCTCCTTCACTTGATTTTCACAATCTAGGGCTCGTTGGAAAGCTCTTGGCGAGAGCAACGCCAGGGTACCAAGCTCCATTAGCAAAGTCGTCTCCAAGCCTGATATGCAAGCAAATTCGTCCCATCAACGCCATTCCACTCTCCTTCATCGCAGAACGCTCAAATTTGTTTGAGACGATTCAAACTTCAGCCGACTACGTCATTATCATGTGCTTAGTCGCTCAAAGAGCACACGAAAAGGGATTTTCCCCAAAAATGGCGAAGTGATCGATCAAAAATTTGAATTTGCCGAGATGAGAATACGGCGCGCGATATCTCTGGCGTCCGACATCGTAACTCTTCGGCGATTGTTGCATTGGATAGCTTGGAGTTTCTGCTACCAAATAGACCTTTCGATTGTTGAATTCGCACAAGATATGATGGAGTTACGAAGATATTACTGGCCTACAGACTTTCGACCATATATGGTCGAAAGTCTGCAGGCCGTTAATAAAGGGTTAAACATGCTTGGCGTGGCGTCCACTTGAGTTCTTTACCTGCTCAATCTCCTTGCACCATTTCGCCATGCACTTTTCCAGCGGTTCAATGATCTCGGGATTGTTAGCGGCTGTCAGGAAATCCATCGGTGATGTGAACATCGACAGATCCACATCTTTGCACTCGGATAGCTTGACGGTGTCTTTCAAACTCTTCTCCGCTCCCTGAGATGACCATACACAAGATGCAGGCGGAAAGCACTGTAAGTTGCTCTATATTGCTCAGGGTTCTAGCCAAAGGGGGTGGAAGGGGGGGGGGGGGCAGCGCCCCCTACTCTGTGTGTGTGCCACCCTGTGAAAAAGTGCCCCCCCCCCTACTAATTTCCGATTTTTGTCTTTTTTCAGGCCATATTAAGAAGATGCAGTCGATAGTCACTACTAGAGGGTTCATAAAGGCACATTTGTCTGGGGTGAAGTCAGGTGTTCGCCCCGTACGTGGCATTTTGCATATGGCAAGACAATTTTGGAACATGGAAAATGGGTTTCGGGGTAAATGTGTTTCCCATGCCCCCCACCCCGGCTATTATGACCTGGCTAGAACCCCCTGATTGCAGATGGGCATTCCGAAAATTCATCACGAACAAGATTGAGTATGGCAGTGTGTTCGTACCATGATCTATACTATCACAGAATACATTATTACGGTTCACTGAGAGTAGATCAGAGACTATCCGCAAGGTAAAGCATGGGAGCCACAACCTGACCTGAACGCCATCCGTGTTTTGCAATACAATTCATAATACACTGATATCAATAATAATGGCTAGCAATGGGTAAGGGCACCTGCCAGAAGTGATGTGACTAGCGCTCGCACACACACACACACACACACACACACACACACACACACACACACACACACACACACACACACACACACACACACACACGCACGCAAGCACACATGCATACACACACACACACACACACACACACACACACACACACACACACATTTCCCTATTACCTGCAGAGTACTGACGAAAGCGTCCAGCTTAGACATGAAGCCAACGTGCTCCTGCCCACCGCTTTGCAGCTGTCCCCAGCTAGACTGGTCCTTTAGCGCGGGGATGAAAATATCGGATAGCATCGCCTCCATGGCCGTCAACATCGTGCCGGAGTCACCCGTCTCTAGAGTGGCAAAGTTAATCTCCTGTGCATCAACACACGCATGAAAGATGCTAGTTACATCGTCATAATTACATCATTATAATACATTTATGTGCTGCGTGAACTCCTAACTTGTGCTTTTGATGTGACTCCGTACGGAACAACTTGTGCTCAAAACTTGGATTGCCACTACAGTAAAACCTGTCAACACGACCACTCCGATAAGGCGACCACCTGTCCCAAAAGACCACTGGAACCAGGACCAAAGGATGCTATTTCCAGCAAATTGACCCTGGATAAGGAAACCACCTGGTAGCAGAGATCACATCTTGAAGGTCCCTTGAGCGGTCGTCTTAGACAGGTTTCTCTGTACTTACACAGTGCTCAATACTTGGTTGTTCAGTGCTCACACAGTGCTCAATACTTGGTTGTTCAGTGCTCACACAGTGCTCAATACTTGGTTGTTCAGTGCTCACACAGTGCTCAATACTTGGTTGTTCAGTGCTCAACCAGTGCTCAATGCCCGTGATTTCCACTGCTCAACCAGTGCTCAATACCCGTGATTTCCACTGCTCAACCAGTGCAGAATGCCTGGACTTCCACTGCTCAACCAGTGCTCAATGCCTGCGATTTCCACTGCTCAGACGGTGCTCAATACCTCCGTAACCCCAGGCCAGAGACCTCTTACACAGAAGTCAGAGTGACTGGTTGGTTGCACTCCGAATATGGGCTGTTGAGAATGAATAGGCAAAAGAAAGCAGGGAAACACAAAGAGTAGAAAGTAAAGTGCATTCCTTACCGCTCCGATGTTAGCTGTGGTGAGAGCTTTGGTCGTCGTGCGAATACACATCACACATGTGCCGCTAAATGCCTCTACCGTACCGTCCGTCACAAAGAGCTGTTTGATGACTTTCTTGCCTTCGGAACAATTCACATTGACACAGAGATACGCGGAGAGACAATGAGCAATGACCCGATAGGCGGTCGTGGCTACTATTATCGCCCACAGTTTGATACCCAGCTGCAGCAGCATAAATTCAGATGTGTTAGCCTGTAGATTGAGAGTACGATGACTGTTGGTCCAATGCTTTGCTGTCTGCCAGTTATCAAAGGATCCGTACATAGCATCTCATTCTGCTGTGTAATATCATGTGCACATCTACACTGTTTGACCTTTTGACGCCCGTCGCCGGTGGCGATGATAGCGATGCTACGGCAGAAGCCATAGCAACTTGTGCTTGGGATTGCACCATTCAACAGCTTGCAATGTTGAAGAATTGACCGCCAATCTTTAGCCTGGTCTACACCACACAGCTATTAAGAGGCCAGTGAATCCACACACACACACACACCTTCTCCTTCCTTCTTCCACTGCCATGACTGGTTATGTGGCCCCATACGGGGCAGACCAGGAGACGTGCTGTCCACCGGGCGGGGAACGCCATACTCAGCGCGCGGGCCGCGCGAACATACACACACACACACCTGTCCTGTCCTGTAGAGCCACTACCACTAGGGTCACGTGGGCCCCGGAGGGGCAGCAGAGAGAGAGAGAGAGAGAGAGAGAGAGAGACACACACACACACACACACATACACACATACACACACATACACACACACACATACACACACAATATGTGCACACAACCGACGCTACACTTACCAGCTTCTCCGTCCTCCGCTGGACATTTGGAACAGTAAAACAGCAGTCTTCGCAGGCCACTGGCGTTGAAGAACTCTTCAAACTTGTCCAGTTGCTGGTGTAATATATACACAGGCATACAAGGAGAGAGGCAGTCAAAACTGGTAGCACAAACATGAAAGCAAAGACCTAAAAGTTGTAAATTTATGTTCTCCTCCACGTATCCGGAGTATGTTCATTTAATTTAGGTGATATGCAAACAATATCAATGGAGGTACGCCACTCCACACTCCCGACTAGCTCTGGGTCAAGGTTCATTGGAGGTACGCCACTCCACACTCCCGACTAGCTCTGCACCATGGTTGATTGAAGGTACGCCACTCCACACTCCCGACTAGCTCTGGGCCAAGGTTCATTGGAGGTACGCCACTCCACACTCCCGACTAGCTCTGGGCCATGGTTGATTGGAGGTACGCCACTCCACACTCCCGACTAGCTCTGGGTCATGGTTGATTGGAGGTACGCCACTCCACACTCCCGACTAGCTCTGGGCCATGGTTGATTGGAGGTACACCACTCCACATTCCCGACTAGCTCTGGGCCATGGTTGATTTCACCTGCCGGGACCATCAGGAAAGGGTGCTGTCATGGTAAGCTGGCTGATGTCGATCTGACCCAGTGCCATAAACACCTTGTGTGGCTACACTTATAAGTTGCCTTCGCTCTCTCTCCTGCTTCCACCTTGTGTGGCTACACCTATTCGTTACCTTTCCTCTCTCCTGCTTCAATTCCATCCTTCCACACACAGGGGCGTCGGACACGCTACTGTCACTACGGTATTGACCGTACAACTATTTTTTCCCGGTACCCCGTGAATCAATACATGGCACTGATTTACAATCGAAGTTTCGAACATTTTCACAGCACCCAGGAGTAAACTGTACTTCAGGTGGCTGACCATGCCACCTGAAAATGCTTTCCGAATTCCCTGACTATAGCTCATTTGGCAGGGTTGTGTTGGAGGTTCAAACAGCGAACACAAAAGGCACTGCCATAGTCAAGAATGGAATGCACCACCACCATGACACAATACTACAAAGCTAACAAAACTGCACAGGAAAGTAACCAAAAATAATACTCAATTACTCTTATGAATGAACTTATGTAGAGTGCTCCACTGCTTGAAACGTGCTCTATTGAAAAGTGCTCTTTAACCCGAGTCAGAACCATTCCGCAAAATAAGGAGGGAGGGAAACTCTGCCGTATTTCTTCACGTGCGTTTGTTGACCCCCCCCCCCCCCCCCCAGTGCGTCACCCGACATGGAGATGGAGAGTAATGTGAGCAGCGGTACCATCAGGCACTTAGAGAGAGAGAGACAAAAGCTTGAAGACAATATCCAGATTACACTTTCCAGATCAATCACTCTCTTTCTCTCTCCCTCCCCCTCCCCCCCCCCCTCCCCTCTCTCCCTCCCTCCCCTCCCTCCCTCCCTCCCCCTCCCCCCCCCCCTCTCTCTCTCTCTCTCTCTCTCTCTCTCTCTCTCTCTCGGATTCTTACTCGCTGGCCGTCAAGTATGTAGTCTTCGACTTGCGACTGTTCGATCTGCAGCCGACTGGCTACGGTTTCCAGGATAAACGTGTGCCTGCCGTCCATGCGCGCTCTCTGTGCCTCTTTCGCCTCCCGCGCTCTAGCCTGTTCAAGGAAGCAGCAGTAACAAGCCCAGTGGAGACGATTGCAACGCGATGGATTACATCCGGAGTCCAATTCTAGTCATGCAATATCATGGAAGATTACTCCCAAGTACGGTGCTGCTCACTGAAATCCAGTCGTATCACTCAAGTACGCGCCGGGCGTTCCGCAGCCCGAGATCTGCAGACACTGGGCTGCGAAATGGTGCAGGACGCAACCTCGAGTGACACAACTGGATTTCATTGAGCAGCACTGCACGTATATGGCAAATCACATGAACAGTAGGCAAGCTGTGGCTTGAAGTGTTCCCGACTATAGGGCTTGAAAGTGATGACGTCAAAAACGGCCAGGGAGTAGTAAGTTGACATCAGATTTCTATTTTGGATCCACTAAGGTGTGGCTTTGCTATTCAGTATGTGGGTGCATAGCAACCCACTCATGTCGTATGCAGGGGTGACTTTTACTTCGCCACCAGTTGTAACCCCGCCCCCATGGCCCACTAGCCAAATCAGTCAGTTTCACTGGTTACATCACCTTGCTGTGAGTAAGACGGCTTTAAATGTGCTTGGATCCATACAAAAACTGGATCCAAGTGGGTCCAATTTTTGAATTTTTGAAATTGTTGCTATGCTGTGACGTAGCACTTTCAAGCCCTATTCATACTCGACTGGTAGGGTTTGGAAACTTGCCTAAGACTGCAAGGCTGTCACTGTGCCTAACACCAACAACATCGCAAGGAAACAAAATATCATTACTTGGAATCTCAGATTAGGGTGCGTATGCGTGGTTGTGCCGTGTAAAAGTACTAATAGCATTTGAAGTAAAAAGGTGGTTCGAGTTCTCATGTTCACAGTCCCTTTCTTCCTCATACTTCTACCTTTTCAATTCTCTCAAATTATCGGATAATTATTATTTGAAGTATTATCGGATAATTATTATTTGAAGTAACCTGCTGATTTACCAGCGGCACATCATCACGGTGTTATGCTGCCGCTCTGGCTCTGTAGCTTTTTCACCTTCTCTCTTTCTCACCTGTGCCTGCTTCTGTGCATCGGCTGCCCCGCCAACGAACACATGGCTCTTGCGCTGCTTGATCATGCCGCCATCTGCACCACTACGACGGGCATGCTTGCGGGTGGTGGGGCGGATTCCGCCAGCACCACCCGCTTTCGGATCGGACATGGTCTAGTCTGACGACGAGCAGCTCGACGATTAGATTTCTTCACTCGCGTCTTGTCTATCACATCTTGCCAACTGCAATCGTCGCCCTATCAAATAATCTCTTTCGCAAGGTACAAATGATAATGAGGTCTCTTCGCCGGAATCTTCAGCGAAGTTCAGGCAGAAAAGCAGTGCCAATCACCCAATCATCGGCAATGGGTTTGTTGGCACGAGATCGCTGTACTGAATACTGTTAGCCGCACCGGTGCAGAGTGTGGTCATCATGGTCATGGTAGTTGTACCATCTCTACTACTAGTACTACTACTACTAGTACTAGGCTCTAGTCGACCATGACGGCATGAGAACAGCCTTCGGAGCTTCGCGACTGTCGACCTGGTCGACGAGCGTCGTAGATCTACATCATGACTGTAGTCTACCATGGTCTACTGTGTAGATCTACTGGCGTGCTGGATTTTGTCTATGTCACAGTATGTGGTTGAATGAGTTGCGATGACCCTGCCCCTGGTCCAGTGGTTGACACCAGTCACCATGGACACTGGCAGCCTTGACTCATGTCATGACTCGAGTCTCGCCCGACTCTTGTTTGAAGTCTATGCGCGGTACCATGCTTGCTGGCAGTTGGCACTCTAGCTCTGTCACTGTGTCCGACTACTCGGACTAGCACTCAGCTCTGCGTGCGATGACATGTCGATAGTGACACTCAGATCGTTGATCTTTAAAATATTGTTGACAGATGGACTTCATGGTTGACAGATGGACTTCAATCGAATTATACAGTCCTATCCGTAGTCATGGTAATGGACGCGTCGTCTACAAAATACTGTTACCATGGTTACGGGCGAGGTACATGTATATTAGGGGTGAAACGGTTCCATATTTTTCATGTTCGGGTACCCGAATGCCAGCATAGTTTCCCACGGTTCGGGTATCGGTTCCATGCACTCTTTTCTCCAGACCGACCAAATGTGTCCGTGACAATTATTTTCAAGTTAGAAAACATTTTTACGAGCAAGAACGAGACATCGGAGAGTCCATGTGCGAAGAAGGTACGCTCGTAGTGACCAGGATCGATAGGAGAACCCTTTGGAAGGGCGATGATCGTAAGGTAAGACATTTTAAAATCTTGAGTAGACTTGGCGTGTACATGTATTTGTACGAGAACGAGATTTTTCGAGTTTCGGTTCGAAATTTGACGGAACGGGTACCCGATTCTTTTCAGCTGACGGTTCCAAAACCGGTTCCTTACCCGAACCGTTTCACCCCTAATGTATATGTAGCTACGACGCTACTGTCACTACAAATAATTCAGTACAGTACTAATATAACAATCATGTTTTCGATTTTGACAGCATGTTACAAGGCGAGGATAGGTGCTGGCGGATAATGCCGGCATTATATCGAGCATTATACACCACCCGGAGCATTACGAGCATTATAAAGCATTACGAGGCTAAAAATGGCATTATACGACGTTCTACATGACTGCATAGTAGATCTACACGCATGCTCATGTACAGATTCGTATCGGCTATAGCGTTGGTCTTTGATTGGCAACATTATTACTATGCGAAGTAGTACAAGCGATAGACCACCGCACACACCATGCATGGTACCAAACAGATCGTGGCACGCAGTGCCAGGCCCAGTATACTGCATGCAATAGTGCTAGCTAGCTGTGGTCCAGCACAGTGTGGAAACTCTCGCAGAAACTTCCGATCCCGGAAGTCTATCTTCGGCCAGCAACTAACACTTTTTGAAGATCCAGGTACACTAGGTAACAACGCCGAACCAACGAAACAAATGTGAGCCAGCATGGAACGGTGGAGGTGCGCACACGCACACATTCCAGACCTTACCCGGTTACCGTCCACAATGTTACAAAAAACATTTTTCATCGAAGCAAGAGTCCATGTCTTTGTCGAAGAGTAACGCTGGACGTTCACCGGACATTGACCATTGTGTAAGACCAGCTAACTAGCAGCCAACGCTGATGGCTGACTCGCCGCGATGCCGTTCTTGGGATTGGGAGGAAGCTGGGCTTTCTCCAGATGAGCTTTTGGCGGAGTCCTCTGATGATAGTGACGTCGTCGAGCTGGAAACTTCAGATCCTGCTGCGATAGCGAGGAAGCGGCCTTTTCAGAAAACAGCTATTACCAAGTCTGGAAATGTTTCCAAAAGGACGCGAGTAGCTCATGGACAGAGCACTGAAGTGGCCATCAGTGCCGAAACACGGGTGCGGGAGCCGCTCAAAAGCGACTGTGGCAAGTTAGTGTGCCTGGCATGCCATACAACATTGTCAGGGAAGAAGAGTATAATCATGTCCCATATTGCTACCGCGAGACACAAACAAGGAAAGTCCCGTTTGGAGAGGGAAACTCAGAGGCAGAAGCTGGTCAAGGAGTCCTTCTTGGCGTATCAGAAACGACTTGGGAAGGCTCTAGCCGGCACCGGTCTTACTAAGGCCGTTAGTTCAGCTGAGTCTCTGCGGCGGATCCAGATTGTTCGTTCTATGTTGCATAGCATGGGTGCAATATTATAGCGTTTTTCTTAGCCCGATACCGCAAGGTTCAGCAGTTTACATTCCATCCGGAGGAGCATTATCAGCATTATTTGGAGCATTATATGGCCTTTTGTGGAGCATTACTGAGAGCATTATACCCCATATTACCGAGCATTATCCGCCAACACGTAGGCGAGGACGCATAGTGCTCCAGACTACAACCATAACCCGGTTGGCAGAGTCCCGGTTTTGCGATCATTTGAATCAGGGAGTCGTAAAATACCGGTATTTTACGACTCCCTGATTTGAACCGTATTGGGAAAACCCAGGTTGGGACCCTCTGGATAAGCACCGGCGGATTATGCCGGCATAATTATTGGCATGACCTGGTGGTTGAAAATTTGAAGCATAATTTGGCATCCTTTCGGAGGTAGGAGCAGAACTACATGATTGTACCACCGTTCTAGTATGTAGGCTACACAATTGTGTACAAGGCACCTGATCAGTGATGTTGGACCAGTTAGGGTCCAGCGGATAATGCTCCGAAAATGCTCGTATAATGCTAATCATAATTCTCCAAAAACTACCTTGTAATATCGGGAAATATCTCCATTGCACACCGTACATTACAGGCTCTCAGCTGCATCGAATTAGGCCTTGGCGGATAATGCCGGCAGAAAAATTGGCAGAATTCGGTACTCTTTCTGGTAAGTTTCATGCATGTTTGGTATGTGGATAAAGAAATGGAGCAGAATTCGAGGAATTGCCCGCCATAAGGTTTGTATGGTTCTGCCAATTTCACTGCTTTTCGAGCAGAATCTGCAAGCATTATCCGCCAAGGCCTACATCGAATAGATTTACTTATGCCAATATTTCGCCCATTCGGCATCATCAGGGCATCCATGCAAAAGAAGAGGCAAGCGCCAACACAATATACTCAGCAGAGGGAAAATACTAGAGACATTCACACCTACAAAAAGTGTAGAACCAACACCCTGAAATTCACGTATTAAGTCCACACATTTGGTAGCGCTATACGGTAGATATTCAAGAAGTATTGGATTTACTTGTAATGTAAATTTCATACAGAGGGTGTGAAACCACACGTAAGAGAGCCATAGAACAGTGAATGTATAGTGATAGCGTAAAGTGTAAGTGTAAGTGGACAAGTCCGGTGGTAGTTCAGTAGGTTTCAGGTGATACGCGGCAGTGCTGAGTGGTAATCCATTGACTTTGCCGTGATTCAGTCAATTAGGCGTCATCCGTCATCACAGTTAACTGCTACAATCCAGGAAATTGCTGGAGGCCATCGAGATCAGGAATCGCAAGGCAGCAGTTAACTGCGATGACGGATGGCGCCTACAGACAAGCTGTCACTGCCTTGCGATTCCTGATCGCGATGGCCTCCAGCAATTGAATCATGGCAAAGTCACTGGATTACCACTCAGCACTGCGACCTATCACCTGAAACCTACTGAACTACCACCGGACTTGTCCACTTACACTTACACTTTACGCTATCTCTATACATTCACTGTTCTATGGCTCTCTTACGTGTGGTTTCACACCCTCTGTATGAAATTTACATTACAAGTAAATCCAATACTTCTTGAATATCTACATTATGTATAGCGCTACCAAATGTGTGGACTTAATACGTGAATTTCAGGGTGTTGGTTCTACACTTTTTGTAAGTGTGAATGTCTCTAGTATTTTCCCTCTGCTGAGTATATTATGTTGGCGCTTGCCTCTTCTTTTGCATGAATGCCCTGATGATGCCCAATGGGCGAAATATTGGCATAAGTAAATCTATTCGATGCAGCTGAGAGCCTGTTATGTATGGTGTGCAATGGAGATATTTTCCGATGTGAAAACTACGCTGCAATGGAGTCTGAGAGTTTTACGGAAACTACCTTGTAATGCTGATTATAATGCTTCAACAAGGGCTATAATGTTAAGAACAAAATGCTGCACATTGTCAAACTTCCAGGAAAGGATGCGTTTAGTCGATCTGCCTCTGAAGCTGCTACAATATCTCTCACGAGCTCCACCACTTCTCAGCACTATAAGACATGATCGCGTCTCCATTGGCTGCTCTCCATTGCAACTTTGATGCAGGGCTGTGGCTGAATAGTGGGTGTATCAAATCTTTTCCCTTGCTTATCCATGTAGTGAGAGGTGCAACCATTATTGCTGGTGATTATTTGGATGCTGGAAGCATATCACGGGATGTGGTATTCCTGCCTACAGACAAGCTGTCACTGCTTCCACTCTATGAAAAATGTCTTCATCTGAAACAGGTCACGTCCAGTTCCAGGGAGACGATCTCGGATCGAGATCCCTCCCATTTGCGGAAATTCTGAAAAAACGTGGTCAGAAGATATTTTGCCGCTCTACATCCTCTGCTTGCGCTGTCTTCTTCTCCTGAGGTTGCATGGGGACAAATGGTTGGCCACAATACTCTGCTTTTCTGATAGCACTTGACTGTAGGCCTTGCATTACAATCGTCCACGACGAACTGTATGTGCTTCACCAGGAAAGTAAGACACGTGCTGCTGAGCACTCAAATCGTCTTGGTACTGCGTCCATGAGAAATTCTAGTTCTTTTCGAGCCTGCTGAGCTGAGCTGGACTCGGCAAAGGCACGGTTATTTGGAACAGGCTATAGCCGCTCCTTCATCCAGGTTCAAATGTATCACTGGATCAATGTTTACTTCAGTATTGCTAGAGACGCTATGGCCAGAGCCTATGGCATAACAGGAAACCTCATCTTCGTATGTTTGATATTGCCTTCGGGTGCAATGACAATGTACGTCTAGTCTCCTCCATGGCTCTCCATGATTTCTAAAAAAGAACTCGTAAATCATCGTTGCGGATTTTGTGTAACAGCCTCAGTTGCAACGCTGGGCCGCTGCAGCTCCCTGCGACGAATCAAGGTGAGAATCATGTTTTTTGCCGTCCTGGGCTTGGCCCTACTTATTCGCTTGCAGCACAGTCAGGGTGCTAGCGTGGATCACCTTTCCCTCCGCATGGCATCCACTGGAGACTCCGATGGCGATTCCAAGCGACCCGCTACCTACATGTATACTACCGGTAGTGATGGCGAAGCTGATGAGGACGACAACAGGCAGGATTCTGCCCAAGACGAGGAGGGTATTCCCCAAGACCAGCAGCGTTTGATTTTCGCCGGCACGCAGTCGGAAGCAGGAGCCCACTCTTCACTTGGTACTTCGTCTCCGTGGTGGGATGCAGATTTTCGTCAACACTCTTCCTGGCTAGACAATCACTCTTTACGTCGCGCAAAGCGATGCTATCGACAATGTGAAGACCATGATTCAAGAGGAGGAGGGAGGTCATTTGTCTGACGCCGAGCTAGCCGCTCTGAGTGACCAGCTCAACCAAGATGAAGATAAAACCTGGCTTGCCCTCCGCCGTAGCTCCAGCCGCTAACGCTAACGCTGATTCTAGGTATGGCATTTTCTTTCCTCTCTTCCTTCAGTCTCCCTGTTCTTTTCAGTCTTCCTTTATGCGAGTGTGTGAATCCAGTTTAGTTTGGTAGGCGTCTGATCATGGTGAGCCACGGCTTACCCAGCTAACGTGGGACAATGTGTGTGACAACGCCCCTTATAGGTATAGTGTATTCAGTTCGGTTTTTGACCTGCGATGTTCCTGGCGGGTTGTGCCAGCGTTGTGCAGCAAGAGTGCTGTGGTTTTTCAGGTCCTATTTGGAGGACAGTTCTTTCCCCTTTTGACCCCGTGAGATCGTGTGAACCTGGTGTGCTTCTACTTTATGATTTGTTATCAGTTCATTTCTTCTGTCTTCTCTAAACGTTATCATTTCCGATATAATTTGCCATCTTCCGGTTGACGCTGTGTTCATAACTCTTCCCTAATTTTTTGAAAATCACGAGGGCGTGATTATCTGTAGGAAGGGAGGGTGTAGTATCCCTGCCCGACCAATACGGAAGTAGTACGGAACTAATACGGAGCTTTGCCTGATGTATAGTTAGTGTATCTCCGTATATAAGCGTACGGCGTCTGTTGCATAAAAGCTGCTGCGCTTTTTCTGTTTTAATTAGATTAGATTAGATTGGATAGCAATGAAAGCTAACTCGAAGAATAAGGATTCAACCTCTAGGTGAGCACCGGAGAGAAAGTTATTTATTTTGCCGCTTCTTCTTTCACTAACGATTATATCTCAGGTGTGTACCTGAAAGTAGAATAAAAGTAATTCTTGTTGATTTCACCGCGCCTACCACTCGGCTACCCATTACACTACATCACCAGTACATTTACCTGACTACATTGCTACATAAAGACTATAATTATGTAGCATTACATGTACATGTATGTAGTCAGGTAAATGTAGCATTAGTGCTAAAGGTATTACGTGTCTACAAAATCACAAAGTCATGTGCCGGTACAATACACGGCGTTTCACCTCATGGCTTTAGCGGATTGTTGCCAAATACCTGAGATTTTCCGACATTATTCACTATGAAACTCGTTATGCCGCTCAAACGCGCTGACCCCGAGTCTGTGACATCCGGAGTGCCCCAGGGCTCCATTTTAGGTCCCCTGCTCTTCCTCACATACGTTAATGACCTCCCCTATTCAATTCCCAATATTTCTTTGTTTGCAGATGATACCACTGTCCTTGCTTCCTCCCCATCTCACGCCACCCTCTACCCCAAAGTTCAGACCTGTATCAACGACATTGTTCACTGGATGAGCACTTGGTACCTTAAGCCAAATGTGACCAAAACCGAGCTCCTCCTTTTTCCCCCTCCCACAGATCCAGTGCCCATCTTCCACTTTCCCGATGATCACAGTCACCCTATCTCTGTAGCGCCCCACCATAAATACCTTGGCATTGTCATAGATTCCGCCCTCTCCTGGTCTCACCATGCTGATCATGTGTCGTCCAAAGTATGCCGATCTGTCGGCATAATGTCAAGTCACTTGTCCCATTTGCCCAAAAATTGCCGGATTAATTTTTATAAATCATACATTCTTCCCCTCTTCACGTACGGCTTCCCTGCCTGGTCCACCATTAACAAAACCCACATAGGTAAATTAGAAGTTCTCCATCGCCGTATACTGCGAATCATATTCCGTACTGATCGTTATATCTCAAATCTAGACTTGTATGCTGCTGCATCCACTACCACTCTGCAACATTACCTTGATGCTTCCAAGTGCACCCTGGCACATTCAATTTTCCTTGACCAGCACCCTGCTCATTTACAATCCCTTAATTGGTTCAATTCAGGTGGCACCACCCGAAGATGCGTTCGTCTCCACCTAGCTAGGTCTACCCTATTCGTAAATTCCCCTTTCTTTTCCTCCTACTCCACGTGGCTCCAACTGCCTCCCAGTGTTAGACAAGCTCCAGATATGCCCAAATTCCGTACCCTCGTCAGACAGCACTTCAGTATCTCCCAGTAAACAAAGTCACAGTCACCACTTCCGCTACATAGCCCACTGAGCATCCCATTGCTTTGTAAGTTGCTAATCCCTTCCCACTTTGTGTACGTGCTCTTCATTTTCTTTTTTCTCTTCTTCCGTGGTTGGTCTCACCCTCTCCTCAATTCAATTGGCTGTCTTGACATGCCACGAGGTGCAGAAATAAATAAATAAATAAACCTCACATAATGCTCGTCTTGTTCCTTTCTAATGCTCCATAATGCTCTGATGCTCAGATAGTCTCATAATGCCGAATATAATGCCGGCATTATCCGCTGGACCCTGATGTTGGTCGGCGAAAAAGACAAAAGGTGTTGTGAACCCTTGTGATTCTCTAAATTGTCAGGATCAAACGACCACACGGCACAAGGACAACTAATAATATTTCTCTTCAACAGTATATTTCACTTGATCGAACATAATAACTACACTAATAACACCAGCTATTTATAGCATGCAAAAACAGCGTACATGTATATCAAAAACATACACATAATACCATGACATGACAGCGTATACAGCAAACCGCAACCCCCCCCCCCCCTCCACCCTACACAGTGGGTCCATTGTTATTAGGCATCTGCCTGTTTTGGTTTCTCCATTATAAATCAGGGAGTAGTACTACTCCCTGCTATAAATAAAAGAATACTACTACTACCAGGGGGGTTATGTACTCTTGGTACTACTAAACAGCGCATATAGCGTATGCCATGCAGCAAACATCAGCAGTAGCCAGTACGGCGGAGTCAAGTAGTTACAGTGAAACCTCGTTAGGAAGAACACTGATAAGACAAATGTTTGCCTAAGAAGAACTAGTACTCGTAACTGTATTGGATAAAACCATGTGTATTCACTGGGTAAAACATATGGATAAGGAGAACTCCCGTTATTGCCAACAAATATCATCGGTCCCTTGGTGTTCGTCCTAAAGAGGTTTGACTGTACATTACAACATTGCAACGAATACATGTACTTGACAATCAGCTCATGCGATTACAATGCACAACACTGACCGTCAGTGACCGACGGTACTGACGTTCTACAACTAACTGGCTATCAGCTCTAGCACGTCTTGGGTGTGCACTCCAACAGCCTTGCCACTACTTGGAAGGTTCACATGTTCGCATAACTTCCCCTTCATTAGATCTTTGGCTTGTGCTTGTTTTGGTTGCGCTCACTTTCCGATCCAATGTTTCGGAACGGAACGGAAGGATTGGATACAGCTACGAGTAAACCAATAAGTCGCTGAAACGGTCACTCACTTCCTTTCAGTCCTAGTCGTACCCAAAAAGGGACATCGAGCTTGATTGATTGTGCCAAAATTGGTGTAGACCTAGATTGGGTGTTGAGTTTTCGAGACCGCATAGGAAGACACGGAGGGAACCAGGGATTCCGCAAAGACACTTCTCACCTTATATAAACCGCTCCGGGAGCGGTCCTGAAAGACCCTTCGACTGGTGCACTGGTGCAGTACAAAACGAGATGCTCGAGCGCATTTTGTGATGACGGATGCCAACGAGTGCGCACAAGCGCCACTTTTCTGGCTCCGACGAGATAAGCGAATACATTTCGTTCTCTTCGCGAGCCTTTGGAGCGCTCCACCAACTAGTCCTTTTAAAGAACGTAAGGATGCTTTAGATTTTGCCGCTCAGGTTTTGTATTGCCGAGCATGTAACAGCACGAGAATGGAAGTTCAAGAACCCACCCCTCCCCAAGAAATCATAAACTGTGATGTTGAATTCACACGCACCCATCTTTTTTCCCACTAGGACCACATCGACACCATCATCTAACAGTGTGTCAGGGCAACTGAACCCAGATGCACCTACCTTCACTCTCCCATCACCATACGATAACTCAGCCTTCATACCAAACAAACATCCCCATCATATCCGGCTAGCCACAACCAAAGCTTGCAGCTGGTACCCAAAGGCCGATGAAATTAATAACATATTTGGTACTTCAGACATGGACATATTAGGCATCACCGAAACCTGGCTAACTCAGAAAATTCCTAACTCTGTATTATTGCCAACTGCCGCTTTTGACATAGTGCGAAGAGACCGCCCATCTCATGTCGCTCTGCGTGGCGGTGGTGTTGCTTTCTTACTCCGACCAGGACTCGTCTACGTCAGACGAGCAGATCTCGAGCCTGCCAACACCAACCGTTAAATCCTATGCATTCAACTAAAAAATGGCCACAAAGATGTCTATATTTTCTGCTGTTATCGGCCACCAAGGCAGGATCATTCAACCTTCCTCTCTGGCTTGCGTCAGTCCATCTCTTCCATTACGACACTACGGCTTCCATTGTCATCCTCCGTGACTTTAATGCTCGGCACAACGAATGGTATAGGTAGGACCCGAACACTGCTGCTGGAAGATGCCTTGTCGAACTGCTGGATGATACTGGTTTTACACAACTTGTACGCGACCACCCAGCACGTGTCTCCGCCGCAGGTCAGAGCTCTTCTCTCCTGGACCTTGTTCTCTGTACCCAACCATTCCTCATCCACAACCTCACCACACTTCCCCCTGTCTCTGATCACTGTCCCGTGGTATTTGATCTCGCAATACCGACTCGTTCCCAGCAACCAGTGCACTCTGATATGCTCGTGAATAACTATGCAGCCACAGACTGGCCCGCACTTAATAACCACCTTTGGAGCCTCCCTCTTCTCGCTGCTGTACAAGAAGCCATTAGTACAGATGAAGCATGGGTCTCCTGGCGAACACTAGTTGACACATCATCTTTTGTTCCGAAGGTTAGAAAACGAACAAATCGTTATGGAAAGCCTTGGTTCACCTCTGTGCACCATCGCCTCCGTCAACGTCGAGATCGACTATTTGCTGCAGCAAAACGCGTCAATACCTCTGAGTGCTGGGCTGCTTATCGCATTTCAAGGAACTGCCTCGTCGCTGCCATCCGTAAAGCTAAACGTCACTTCTACGACCAGATGTCAGAAGGCCTTCATGCAGATCGAGGATCTTATGACTGGTGGAAGAGAGTCAAGAAAATGTGCCACATCAATTGTTCTCGCACCCCTATACCTGATATCCAAGGAGTCGATACCTTAGCGGTTACCGACCCTGAGAAAGCGAACATCTTCTGTAAACAGTTCTCCAAGAATAGTCAAGCTACACCGTCGTCGGATGCAGATTATCGTGATCTCGCCATGCCTTCTTCTTCGGAAACATTTTGCTGTCCGCTCTCTGTCTATCGTAGAAGTATTCAAGGCACTGTCGACCCTAAGTGTGCGAAAGTCTACAGCTGGCAGTCTTCCTAACAGGATCCTACGAGAGACAGCAGAAGTGCTCGCCCAGTCCCTCACTGCTCTCTTTAACCGCTGCACCACTTACCGATCCCAACCCCTTGAGTGGAAAGTTGCAATCGTTACCCCAATTTAGAAGGGTAAGGGAAGTCGCAATGACCCTGCTAACTACCGGCCGGTATCTCTGCTGAATGGTGTGGCAAAATGCTACGAAGCGTTAATCAGCCGCCAGGTGTACGCGTTTGTAGCGAAACACAAACTACTGTCGCCGAAACAGTTCGCGTTTCGCCACCACCGAAGCACGGTTGACCGACTTGTGTATGTCACATCAACTGTCAGCTCTGCATTTGATAACCGGGCCCAGTGTGATGCCGTCTTTCTTGATTTATCGAAGGCATTTGATCGTACCAGCCATCGCCTCCTAGCCTCATGTCTGTCCGGTTGGTGTGCACCTGACTCATTCGCGTGGCTGATGGACTTCCTGGAAGGCCGATCGATGTCTGTGCGGGTCGGCACTGCATTATCAACCCATATGTCGCTCACCGCTGGTGTGCCACAAGGCTCCCACCTAGGCCCTCTTTTACAGTATTCAACCTTTCTATCAACTCCCTTCCCAGCATTCCCCAATCCAGCGATCTGACTCTGTTTGCGGATGATTCCAACATGGTCTGCGTTTCTCCGCCTACTGTCGTACCCGCCGCGCACACTGCCTCCCTGCAACTAGACCTTGATAGATGTGTGAACTGGTCCCATAAAGCTGAAGCAGTTTTCAATGCTAACAAATGTGTCCATGTTCCCTTTTGCAGACCTAAATCAAACCCACCTGATCCCAGGACCGTCACCATGGCCGGTACGTTACTGACCCTGCCCTCTTCCCACCGCCATCTGGGCATCATCCTCACTCCTTCACTCAATCTGTCCCCCCATATTCAACACATTACAACCAAATTTCGAGGTCGGGTTTTTATTTTAAACCACATGTCCAACTTCCTTCCTTTTCCTGCTGTGAATCTTTTTGTATAAATGTTATGTTCGTCCCCTCCTTGAATATGCTGTTCCCGTTTGGATGTTTTCCGTTTCAGCCACCATGTCCACAACCCTACTGCTGCTAGAGCATACTTAAATAGTAAACTCAAGCGTCGGCCTGACTGGACGACTTCCAAAGAAGACCTCTATGTTCTGTCCTCTTGGGTATCTTTAGCATGGCGACGGCAGATTCTTGGCCTTGTCTATTTCCATCATGTATTTTCCCAATACCCCTCCTTGTTGTCTCACTTCCAGCTACCCTCTTACCAAAGCAGTATTTAGTATTGCTGTTCGTCGGTATAATTCGCAATCTATGTTTTCTTTGAAAGGTATTCCTGACTTTTGTGTCTAGGCTAACCACATCTATGATAGTTTCAATAGTTTGTGTATATGTCAGTTATAGTAGTCCCCAATGCTGCTTTTCTAATTCTCATTATGATTAGCATGCAATGTACTACCCGAAGTACTGAATTTACTTCTTCTGTACTCTATATTCTAATGTATCTTCTACCTCTTCTCCCTTACGAACATACTTTCTCATTTACCATACTTACTTAGGAGACTCCCTTCGATAGGCACCTATTTGCCTCTGGAGGATCCGTGAAATAAAAATCAATAAAAAAATCAATAATCGACGTGGAGACAACAATTTTATAATAGCTATAAAGAGAACAAATTCTGCTGTCATCGCCACACTACAACAAAGTCATGAAGGTTTACCAAAATCGATTTTCTTGTCACAATCATCAGTGGAAATCCGTGACTGAAGAGTAACCATGCTGAATCAATGATTAATATACATTCAATAATGTGTTACGAGAACAAAACAAAGTGCTAAAATAGAATGAGGGAAGGTGAGACAATAGAAGTGAAGTGAGAGCTAAGTGCAACAGGGGTGAGGAACTAATTACAACGCTAGAACTGTGTATTGAGACAAACAATCATGCTGTGCACCTACGAAAACAATCTTAACGCAACTACATGTTTCTTCTGCTTACAAAGATCAGGCTTATGCAGACGAATACAAACAGGTGAATATGGAAGAGGCAAGCACTGAACATGAACAAGGAGAAAGAAAGCTGAAGGGAACGGAATTCAACAGAGAAAACAACACGATCAACATTCAAAGACCTAGACGTTCAACGGCTAATTATTCAATGAATTATTACAGTACTGGATGTCAAGCACCGGCGAAGACACTGGGAACAGAAGATTTAACAACAACAGGAACAACAACAATAACAACAACAACAATGGTAACAAATTACCATCAAGATCAAAGGAGGAGTCAACGAACAGAGATTAAGCAACATGAAGCGAGCCTGGGACCGATCGGTGTGGATGAGGAGAATGACACGGGGGACGACACTGAGGACGAGTTGGAAGATGAGACGGAGGACGAGGTTGCGGTTGGTGGAGACGAGGAATCGGATGGTGATTGTGATCGTAAGAAGTCTGCCGTTTTTCTTCATCTGTTGTCTCACCCTAAGTGTCTGCAGGTGTATGATGATTTTAGTTTTTCTGTTCTTTGTCGTGCACGTTACGCTAGTCAGTTGAAAGTACTTGAGGCTGTTTGTATTCGTCTGCATAAGCCTGATCTTTGTAAGCAGAAGAAACATGTAGTTGCGTTAAGATTGTTTTCGTAGGTGCACAGCATGATTGTTTGTCTCAATACACAGTTCTAGCGTTGTAATTAGTTCCTCACCCCTGTTGCACTTAGCTCTCACTTCACTTCTATTGTCTCACCTTCCCTCATTCTATTTTAGCACTTTGTTTTGTTCTAGTAACACATTATTGAATGTATATTAATCATTGATTCAGCATGGTTACTCTTCAGTCACGGCTTTCCACTGATGATTGTGACAAGAAAATCGATTTTGGTAAACCTTCATGACTTTGTTGTAGTGTGGCGATGACAGCAGAATTTGTTCTCTTTATAGCTATTAAAAAAATCAATATTGTCCTAATCAATTCCGACAAGTTGTCTGTTTCCTCTCCCCTTCTGTTCAACAATATAATTATTGAAATCTTTTGAGTTTCCCGTTGGCTGTGACTTGTAACTGCATTCATGCTTTGCCAGGTAATTTTTATGAACCACGTTTCGTACAGTAACTGGGCTTCGGCGAAATGCTCCGCCTCTTTTTCTCTCTCAGTCCCTTTCTGATGACCTTGAGGTATTTTGTCACGACCTGTTTGACCCTATTTGAAGTTATATATTGTACTCCTGTGGTTTAGAAAAAGAGTCGTGCATCAGTCAAGACAAGTGTCAAGTCAGTCGGCAGGAATTACTCTGAAAC
The DNA here is from genome assembly GCF_964019385.1 of Sycon ciliatum. NCBI lineage: Eukaryota > Metazoa > Porifera > Calcarea > Leucosolenida > Sycettidae > Sycon > Sycon ciliatum. Next base: position 2,216,067 of record NC_088643.1, read on the forward strand.
GCCTGTTTGTTTAATTTCCTCTTGAAAGTGGCTCTGTCGAAAGTGTAATCCATGCAAAAACAAACCGTCAAAAGCAAAAACAAAACAAAAAATGGCCTTCCTGGATGCAGGACGAAAGGAGTGGAGATAGCTACGAGCAATAAGTCGCAGAAGCGGTACCTCCTTTCAGTCATGGCCGTACCCAAAAGGGCCTCCAGTTTGTTCGATTGTTCCGAAATTGTTGTAGACTTTGATTGGGTGTTGAGTTCTCGAGACCGCATAGGAAGATCAAGAGAGAATCAGGGCTTACACAAAGACATTTCTCACCTTATAAGAAACGCTTCGAGAGCGATTTTGAAAGACCCTTTGACTGGTGCGGTACAAAACGAGATGCTCGAGCGCAGTTGACGGATGCCGACGAGTGCGCGTGTGAGCCACTTATCTGGCTGCCACGAGAAAGCGGATTCATTTCGTTCTCTTCGCGAGCCTCATTGCTTTGGAATGCTCCACCAGTTAGTGCATAATAAACACGCAAGGATGCTTCCGCGTGTCTTAAACCTTTCCAAGTTGTCTGTTTTTCTCGCGCCTTCAGTTCGACAATGTATTTTATACTGTTTGCGTTTCCCGTTGACTGTAGTTTGTGACTGTATTCAAGCTTTACCAGCTAGTTTTTTATTATAAGCCACGTTTCTTGCAGTAAGTGGGCTTCAAAGAAATGCTCCACCCATTCTTGTCTCTCACTCGCTTTCTGAGGACCCTCAATTGTTTCCTGTTCGACCCTCTTTGAAGTTACCCGTATACAATGTACTGCTGAGGCAGCGAACTAAAATATAAACAAAAACAAAGCAAAAACAAAAAAAGAGTAGGGATTCAGAAAAAGTCGTGAGTCAGCCCAGTGTCACGTCAGTCGGCATGAAGGGCGAGCTCCTACATTTGGAGCAAACACCTTATTCGCCAACAGACTTTTGTTTAGAAAATTTGCCAAAGACTTGGTGGTTAAAAAATATTAATTTTGTTTATTTTGCCGGTGAAAGGCCGCAAAATACTAAAGTCAAAAACAATACAAAAATGGCCTTTCTAATTCCTGGGTTCAGGACGAAAGGAGTTGAGACAACTACAGTCTACATGTACATATGTACCAGCAGTATAAGTCGCTGAAGAGGTCCCTCACTTCCTGTCACTCATGGCGTACCCAAAAGGGCCTACAGTTTGATTGATTGTTCCAAAATTGGTGTAGAGCTTGGTTGGATGTTGAGTTCTCGTAACCGCATAGGAAGACCCGGAGGGAACCAGGGCTTGCGCAAGACCCTTTCTCACCTTATAAATACCGCTCCGGGAGCAGTTCTGAAAGACCCTTTCAGCCTTTGACTGGGGGAGTACAAAACGAGATGCTCGAGCGCATTTTGTGCTGACCGATGCCGAAGAGAGCGCACAGGAGCTCGTGTGAGCCACTGTTCTGGCTCCCACGGCACAAGCGACACCACAAATGGACCAGCTAGGGAATGGAAAGCTCTCCTTGACGCTGCAGTTGGAAAGATATAACGGAAGGTCCGGGCTTACACGGTAACATCAGTTATCATTCTTCTTCAGCTTGCTGGACGTGAGACTGTTCTGATTCAGAGCGACAAAAGGAAAGTAGAAACGTTGTCCCCGCCAATGGGAATTGTTTACAAAGCGAACAACATGAAGCCTCCGTTCGTGCCGGTACGTACTGCACCTCTCGAGTTGTTCCCATCCCCCTACTCATCATTCGTTTGGTGCTTTGACTTACTGTCTCTATCTCTCGTGGCTTTCCCTTACCTAACCGGAGTTAGGCATATTTAGAATTCTCTTTATGAAGTGAACTACTTTCAATCAGTGCCTCCAACTAATGACTGTGTATTGGGGCTCCCCGCTCAGTACTGTGCAGCACAGTTTGTGCGTGAAGTGTGTGATTACAGCGAGGCCGGCTGCGTTCCAACAGGCCGTGGTGTTGAGCTGCTGTGTGGACACGGGATTAATTAATTGTACTGTGTGATTTGTAATATTCCTAATTATGCTTCTTCATTTGCTTGCAGGTCTTAGTGTCGGCACTAACCTTGATGTTGGTGTGTTGGAATGCGTCCTGCGAAGCAACCCCTGCAGGATTGCGACGATGCGGAGATTGCATTGTCAGGGATTATTTTGGGCACGGAGTTCTCTTGAGCTGCAACACGAGTCAATCGAAAAGGTGAGTAGCATGTCTAAGTTATAAAAGCTTCTGTAAAAAATAAAAAAAGTAAATTATCGTATCCGTTCCCGAAGGGAACTCACGACGGCCGCTAACACCCGATAAACCCTAGCGGCAGATGCAGCGCCTAACGGTGGGGGTGAGTGGGTAAGTCTCACAACCACTGGCACAAGTGCCGAAAACGACCCCATTAGCTGCATCCATGTACCCCTTGTGCCTGGCCACAAGTTCCCAGTTGACTGTGGGTAGCAGCACGGCTGGAAAAACCGCTCCCAGGCAGGACTTGAACCAGGTACCTCTCGTATCTCAATCATGGTCTTTGACCAACCCACTGTGCCTGCCTGGAGCTTCTGTACAACATTTAAATAATCTGCGAGGAGGCAATAATTCTAAAATTAATGACATTATGGTAGTTTAGGACAGTTAAGTTGAAATTTTGAAGTTGGGCGTATGGATGTATCTTTTTCGCTACTCGTATGCACAGCACAAAAATCTAAGGGATTTGAAATTCTAATTGTATAAGGTACTGGACCTCTCGCTCTTCAGGAAGGGGGAATAGCCAATGTTGATTTTTGCAGCAAAATTTGGAGCGAAGAAGGAGAGTTTGCCGAAGGTTTCGTTTGAATTTTCGGTAGGGGTTATAGGGAATTCACACGACGCGCAAACTCACGTGTGTGGTACTCTTTTTACTCGTGTGCCCCGAGCGCGTGCAAAATCTTGATAAACTCGGTCGGAGGTCCGAGGCCCACATTTGTGCTTTGCGCGGGTGTGAAACAGAGAGAGAGAGAGAGCACTCGAGTACTCAAGTACATGAGTACACAGACGTAGAGACATGCAAGATTGGTATGGGTCTGTTGTCTATGTGAATCCGATGGGCAGTTCTATTCTGTCAAGCACAAATTGCTGCTGGAAGAGCTCTCCAACATGGGTGTGACAGGCACTGCGAATTCCTGGCTTGCTAGTTGCCTCAGCGACCGGTACCAGCGTGTAGTTGTTGGCGGCAGTATGTCAAGCTACACACAGTGCAGTAGAGGCGTGCCACAGGGCTCCCGGTGATTCTCGGCCCACTGCTCTTTACTCTGTATATTCGCGAAATCCACAATTGCATTCCACGTCCCGTCGTTCATCAAGAGTTTGCGGACGATATCGTTTTAGAGGCCGCTGGGAGTCGAGCAGTGGTGTGCACCTCCCTAAGCACCGCAGTCACCAATCTGGCAACTTGGCTTGAGGACCGTGGCCTTAAGCTGAATCAGACGAAGACTTAGGTCTTGCATATAACACCTCGTGGTGGGCAGCAGAGTGCAGAACCGCTCCAGATCCGTTGCGACGGGAAACTGCTCACAATTGTGTCACAGGCTCGCTACCTTCGAGTTATTGTTCATAATGAGCTCTCCTGGGATGGCCACGCTGACCACACCATTCGCCAAGTTTGACGCTCCATTGGTGCACTATGGCGCTCACGTCAAAGCTTGAAAAAAATTTCACGGTTCGCGTGAGACTCGGCCAAAGGCCCAGTTTTCCGCATCCGCAGGAACGCCACCACCCTCTTGGATCAAGGCGCAGATGCAGCTCCTAAGCGGTGGGAGGTGAGTAGATCAGACCCACCACAAAGTGGTCAAAGACCGAAATCCCATTCACTGCATCCATGTTTCCCTCGTGCCAGGCCACGAGTTCCCAATTAACTGTGGGTCGCAGCACGGCTGGAAAAAATCCTTCCGCTTCCAAGCAGGACTTGAACCTGGTACCCTCTGTTTCTCAATCATGGTCTTAGACCATCCCACTATGAAAGCTTGAAAGTCTCCTCGAAAACTTTATTAAATGCAATGATCATGTCCAGACTACCATACGTGTCCAATGCAATCTATCCGTCTCTGATGGCCAGAAACATGGACGCCCTCACTCGAATGACGAAAGCTGCAATCCATACTTTCTTTGGCTTTCCGCCGTGGACTTCCATTGCAGGGCTCTTCGAGAGACTCTGTCTTCCTACCCTCGAGGACGCCCTGGCAGCGAAAATCCTAATATTCGTTCGCCGCTGCATTCATGGCCGTTCAAGTGTCCTGTTTTGGAATTATTACGCCAGAACACAGAGTGATCGCACTCGTGGAGCTGACCAAAACCTATTGCAGGTACCCTTCTGGCCCGGTCGTTCTGGTAGAGGTACGACCCAGTTCATTGGTGCCATTCTCTGGAACAAGACACCGCCCATGATGCACTGTGAACCTTGTCACGCTCATTTCTGTGCTCTCTCGAAAGCGTCCAAGTATTAAAATAGGTCACTTTTTATCTGGTCACATACAAAACTGGCATAGCTGAGGTGATAACGCGGGAAAAGGAAAGTGTGAAGTACTGTTGACGCGCATGGGACATGCATGCAGGGTCAGAAATTCGGCACGGAAAATCAATCACTATGACTATCAATGCAGATAAAATGTGCCAGAATCAGTGTACTGTACTGTATAGCTAGTGAGAGTCTCTTCTTCATAAAGGGAATGATGAAACTACAATAGGATTTATACATTTGGAGTGAAAAAATACGACGATTCAAGAATATGAAGAAGAGGTTGGTGCGATTTCGGCGATATTTGGGGAATTGTGTGTTGCTCCCTGTGTGGGAGCTTGCGCTATTCCTGCCGACTTGAATTCTCACTTGACTGACTCACGACTGCCATCCTGAGCACACGAGAAGTCCATCCAACCTTCCACTCGGCAAACCTGCAAAAAAGCACCACTCACTGCTCAATACACAGTGTTTCGGGGAATACACCCCTCATCAGTTGAGCTTAAGTAGGCTGAGGAAGATTGGGCCTGAAGAGCACCACATATATAGTGCTCTACGAGCACAAACATCACGAGGGATATAAACTTACAGAGACGCTCCGTTTCCAGCACGACAAACACCTCGTGAACGCCAGATAGCAGCTTGAGTCAGTGTCGCTCGGAGAGATGCTGAACGAACGCTGAGGACCGTTGGCCATTCACAACGTTGTTGCCTCGAAACCATCTAATTCGCAAGCCCGCGCTGGGGACAACAATGTGAAGAAGAGGTTGGTGCGACTGTGGCGATACTTGGGGAATTGTGTGTTGCTCCCTACGTAGGAGCTTGCGCTATTCCTGCCGAGGTTTGCTGAGTGGAAGGATCGATGGACTTCTCGTGTGCTCTGGATGGCAGTCGTGAGTCAGTCAAGTGAGAATTCAAGTCAGAAGGAATAGTGCAAGCTCCCACATAGGGAGCAACACACAATTCCCGATACAAGAATAGTATGAAAGATGGCACAAATTTCGGAAAAATTGCCCGAATTCCATTAATAATTGTGACAAGAAAACAATCCTACGGTTGTGATATGGGTGCGCATTTAGTTTTACTCATTGCATTTTCTCTTTATTCGGGAAAAACAACTTTGTATTTTTAATTTATAGGTGGAGTGTTTGGTCCCAGTGCTTGGTGCCAGTGACGTTTTCCTACTTTCTTTACAATCCAAACCGAGTTGGTGTGTGTTCCTTAAAGTTTCAGTGCAATGCTGGAAGAGATTATATAAATATGATAGAAAATGTGCAACCATCCAACAATGTTCGTAAAACCTAGGGGTGGAAAAGTGGCTGAAGTTGACAAAACGGATATGGGGACTACCCTTTTTTATTTTTGAATTCGAAACCTAAGGTACCTAAGATCCCAAAAATCTGTTCACATCAAAATAATATTATCACGATTACGAAATTTGGCCTAAACTGTCGATAACCTCCTTATAAGGACAAAAGCTCGTTAACATAACCACGCAACATGACGCTTGATCGAATTAAAGATATATTCCAGTGTTCCTGAGTTGATTTTCTCGTTTCGCTCATCAGTGGATTATACGGAACTAGGGATCACAAATGAATGAAATAGGGTTAAGTCACAAGTGAGTGGATGTTAGTGCTACAAATGACACGTGTACTTTCCTACAACTGCAATCATACTACATGTGAGGTTATTCATTTGGTGAAAATCTTACATGACTCATTCGCTTCCTTGCATGGCCAGCAATCGAGGACATCTGAGAGTTGTAATTTTTGTACTCCTCCGAGGTGTGATTTTTGGCGTGCTGGGCCCAGCACAAGGAAGCCATCTGCAAAAAAACTGCAGAAAATGGTTGTTGTTTGATCCTTTGGTGTAATCTTTGTTTCTAGTCGAAGCTAGTTGCTGTTTGGAGCAGAAACGCTGAAATTGACTATTTTCTGCATGTACTCATACATGTACTCATGTACTCAGGCATGCAGTCTCACTCGTATTTTAGCTCTTTTTCTGGAATGGATGCTGCTCTGCGCCCCTTGGTGAACATTTCCTGCGCTCGTGGAGCAGCTGAAAAGGACCACTGGTATGTCTGGTTCCTGGTTTGAAAGTGGAGAGTCGACTTTTGTGCCTTGAAAAAGGAGTAGAGAGCGATAGAGGTACGTCTGTTGCTTATTTTTGAGTGCTACTCGTACACTTTTGATCGTGATAGAAATTCTCAGACCAAAGTCAGACCAAAGTCAGATGATGGCCGTACAGTTTTCTTGTGGATTTTTTAGTTGTTTCATCTCGTATCTATGTCAGTATCGTGATGGTGAAGTGGAGAGGGTGATTTTCTCCCTCTAGGCTTCGTTCGGCCGACTTTGCTTCGTCCTCGTTGAAAAGTGATCCTGAAAAAAAGGTCGATTTTGCTGGCTATGGTTATTGAGCACCTCTGGTCATTTGATCACAGCGAATTAAAATAAAATCAACAACAACAACGACAATGACAACGCGACAATGACAACGCGACAATGACAACGCGACAACGACAACACGACAACAACAACGCGACAACAACAACACGACAACGACAAGGCAACAACGACAACGCGACAACGACAACAACGACAATGACAACGTGACAACGACAACGCGACAACGACAACACGACAACGCGACAACGACAACATGACATCGACAACAACCGACGACGATGGCGGCGACGATGACAACACTCTCCAAACGGTCGCCGGGCTACACCAGTTAATGAAATTTTAATGATTATCTCTTTTTTCTTTCAAGGGGAAGTTCACCCTGAAATGAAAACTTCACCATGTGTTGCGAAAATGCAATGATTCCAATGGTGAAGGTCCCATGTTGATTGGAGCAGCCATTCCTGAGTTATACTTGCTTGAAGTTTGCATTAAATTCATCAACTTGCCCAGATTATGACCGGATTTATGACATCAGAGAGATAGATTTTGTATGGGAGTAGATGGAAAAAATTCTTTCTTGTTTTTCTGCAACAATGATTTCATGCCAGATTTTTTTCCAGTCGAAATTCCTTTAGGGTGCCATAATTATGTCCAACGCCGAAATTTGAAAATCATCCAACTTTTTTGGGACAAAGGAGGGCCAAAATACTGAAATTTCCCCATCTACTCTCATACAAAGTCTACATGTATCTCTCTTACGGAATAAATCCTGCGCAGTTTAGTCTGGGAAGATAATGACGTCATCATTATTAAAAAAATTCACCAAATTTAGTGCAAACTTTAAGCTGGTATACCTCAGAAACGGCTGCTCCCATCAACCTGGGACCTTCACTATTGGCATCATTGCATGTGTCGCTACAGGTTGTGAGCCCAAAGACCGTTTGGAGAGTGTTGTGAAGATGCATGGCAATGTTTCCCATATTGACCACCTACTCCGTCAATAACATACCGTAAAAGTCCGTAAATAAGTACCTGCCCGACAGAAATACGCCATTCATTCTTTTGGCTCTGTCTGTTGAAGTCAAGTCATGCCCAATAAACATACTGCCCGAAAGTAAGTACCGGTCCGGTGCGCACATGCAGCACGTAGCATGTACATCGACATGAAAATGACTTCTCCACTACACACAAGTCAGGTTCGAAAGTTAGCTCATGCCCGAAAGTCAGTACTCGCTCGAAATTTAGTACGGGTGTGGTCACTAAATTCAAAAATATTAAAATACATGTAGAGAAGAAAAGGACATAATGGATACGAGTTAAGAGTAACTCTCCATCACTGTATATAGTATCCAGTTACAGTGATGGAGAGTTACTCTTAACTCGTATCCATTATGTCCTTTTCTTTTCTACATTTATTTATGGCTCAACACCCCTGTTTCAAATATTAAAATACGTTTTTATTTACGGACTTTTACGGTATTCATTACTAATTCCTAATATCGCTAAAATGAGACTTTGCTTTACCCAGGTTTTCCTGTAGTATGAATATTCAAATTGTTCGTCTCCATTTAGAAGTTCCCAAGCCGGGAGTTCACGATAATTTGTTATTATTTTGATTTTAACAAAATTATTGTTGAAGTTGTCAACGTATCCTTTAGCACCAATCAGTCTTGATTTCTATGTGTTTTGTGTTTCTTGCATGTAGATCGAGCACACCCGTTCCAGTAATGTAAGTACACATATTTTAGTACTAAATTGAAAAATGACTTAAATGATACTTTTGCTTCCAGTACTTCCGCCACGTCATTACAATTGTCGCTTCGCACATCTCAATATCTGTGCCTTGCTTGCTTGCCCTATCCCGTTGGATGCTAGTTTGCAATCATTGCCTGCCACCTGGAGGCATGGATCAACGAAGCTTCATGACCTGAATTTGAACATGCGTCTTGTAAAAGTCTTGTTGAGTAATGAATGGTCTACCTCAAAACTCTGGTGAAGACGTCGACCTCAGCCACATGTGCAGCGAAGCAGGACACCACCACTCAAGCTCAGTCCGTCAGCAATGCTCTGCCTCAATTTCCAGCTGATTTCATTGCTTTGAGTGGACAAAATAAAGCAACTCACCTCCACCACCACATGCGCTCTCTGGTCGACCATCAAACAAGCAACACAACTCCAAGTTATAGATACTGACACCATGATATTTCATCCATACAGCACTGTTTCGACCATTGCAATTTTATCTACAATGGACAAAAAAATTAAATCGCTCTGGGAAGCGACAATTGTCATGACTTGGAGGAAGTAACTACCTTACGATTATGATCTCCACATTGCCTTTTCATAAAACAGTGCTTTAAAATAGAATATAGCCATTCCCTATTTTCAATCTTCACTGGTGAGAAAATACTCAGAAGCGCCCACCCACTAATAGGGTATTCACACGACGTGAAAACAAACGAAAACACGTTTGTATAAAAGTGGACAAGCTGCCCCATCGGATTCACACGGACAACAGACCCGTGCAAGTCTCGCATGCGTCCGTGTACTCATGAACTTGAGTACCATACTCAAGTACTCTCGCTGTTTTTACACGCGCGCAAAGCACAAACGTGGGCCTAGGACCCCCGATCAAGTTTCTCCAGATTTTGTATGCGCTAAGGTCACACGAGTAAAAAGAGTACCACAAACGTGAGTTTGCCCGTCGTGTGAATCCCCTATAACAAAGAAGTACACATGGTTTTGTTCATCTAATGGGAGCATTTAGTTTTTCAAAATGTTAGGATTTGTTTTCAAAAGACCGACTTGCAGATCAAGTTCCGCATGTTTTGAAGCCTACATTTAGAACATTTCGCCTTTATTTTTCCAGATAAGTCTTTTAACTTAATAGTGGTCATTGTAACAGCATGCATGGACACTCATCAAGTCTCTTTTATATTTGTGTACAGATCTGCTACCAAATGTGGAGTCCGCCGTTTGTTTGTTGGCGTTTTCAAGAATTCTCTTTCAGCACATAAAATGTAAGGCTTCGTTTGAACTTTTAACCTGTGATGGAGAGATGAGTTTTATGGAATTTGTTTGAAGCTTCATATCCATACTTGATTTGTTTTGGAAGAAAGGGGCACAACTTAAATGCGTTCTGCCGTTCACACTAAACTTCGAAAATATTAATTCTTAAATGCTGTACATGCAGAAGAACAAGGAGAATCAAGGCTTGTTTGCTGTACATGCATATACACTGTCCATATCACTGTAGGAGAACATAGCAAACATTTTAGGGTTTTAACGTCGGGCCCTAGAGGACGGCTACTTTGGCCAACCGGACAACAAATAGGTTGAGGCCAAAAGAATGATTTTATTTGTTGCGCATGCTTAGGGGTCGTCCGCAATTATCGAAAGTTTTTTCCAATCCGTAGTAGCTTCAAAAGTGGGTGGGTGGGTCAAGGCCAGTTACGGATTGAAAAACTTCCGAAATGACACGTGCGCGTGCCACGTGTACGTCTACGTGTAGCCCCTGTTTTCCACGCGCGGCTGCGCGCGAACTGTCTACTACAAATATTTTTGTAGTTCTGGCAGTTTCTGCGCCCCCGCGCGCGCTTCCTTGGCTGCTCCTGGGCCGGTGATCATAAAGTTAGTTCGGCGCATTCGACGGCGAGTCGACACTTTCTATTTTTGAGTTTCACTGTCTCCTTTGTCCAGAGTACCGTCTTCCATGCACTCCTTTGAAGTCCTTCCGTCTAGCGCTGGCGCTGACGACTGTTATTGACTATGTCCAGACAGGCGACGTTGTTTGGAAAGGCGGTGAAGAAGCAGCCCTTTTTCAAAACCGCTGGTGACTCTGACATGATGTCACTATGACTCATGGACCAGCACTGATTGAGTTTGTTCCATACATGTATGTGTTGGGTTGTGTGTCCATCAATAATATTTTATTACGGACTGGGGGGGGGGGGGGGGGGGTGGGTGGGTGGGTGAGGAAAAATTTGAAGCTACTACGGATTGGAAAAAACTTTCGATAATTGCGGACGACCCCTTATGTAGAATGACGTAATAGACAGTGAGTCAGGTCGCCACAGTATTCCACCACTAGTGGTGAGGTCGGGAGGAGCGAAGCACGATAAACAAGAAAAAGTGTGAGGAGAGAGAAAAAGGAAGCGCGGCGTGTACAAGGCGGAAAGACAAAAATATAATACCGTATTTCCCCGTAAGTTAGTACGTACTAACTTTCGAACTTAGCAGCCACATGAGTACTAACTTTTGGGGGTTGTGATAAACGTGTTGGTTTATTCTAATAAATACTTTGTAGTAGTCTCCATCGAGGAGCGAGTGGAAAAGAACAACAAAACAAAGAACAGCACAACGGAATCAGCATGCTCAATGTGTAGTCATGCGTGCATGCCAAATACCAATGCATGACGTAAGCTAACGTAAACTGCGTACAATAAGACAGATGCACGCGGGTGGTTGCATATAGGATATCGTACATAATAATACAACACGCCCTTCCGAGATCATAATGGGTGAACAAGCCAGACTATGATCTAAACATAATAACTATGAAGATACAAAAAAAAAACATGAACAAGAGGCAAGGCAACGAGAACAGTCACAGTGTAGCACAGACTACAGAAGAAGAAAAACTAATCAAACATATGACTGTCCTTGGTGTGCAGAAATGTTCAAACGGTCAGGTTGACGGCGGTTACGGGTGCTGCGACGGGGTGCAACAACAGGCTCAGTAGGTGCGGGAACAGCAGGTTCAGACGCACTATCAGTAGAAACGCGATCAGGCAGCAATGGGACATAAGGCCGTAGGAAGCGACGATTTCGCCAAAACACACGACCACTACGTAGCTTGACGTAATAGTCTCGATGGGTACCAATGGCGACAACGATGCCTCGACCTGTCCACCGTTTGGTGCGCGGATCTTGCAGATCTACGTGCATGCCAATAGTGAGCTTAGACAACGTGCGCGGCTGAGACGAATCTGGATCCGGGACAGGTGGAGAATCAGAACTCTCTATACTGGTAGCACGCTGTTTCCACTCCGGGGCAAACGACGAGTGATGCGCCAGCACGAATGACGAGAGCGAACGACCGAATAGCAGCTGGGCAGGACTGGGTCCAGACGGATGTGGGGTATTACGCCATTCCAACAGACCACGCTGGAAGGCATCGGTGTCCAGGTCGCCATTACTAGTGGTTTTCGCAATCAGGTACTTCATGGACTTCACCGCGGACTCGGCATGGCCATTTGATTGCGGGAAGTGCGGGGTTGATGTGATGTGCTTCATCTGCCAACGGTCGCAGAACTCAGTGAAGCGTCGCGACGCATACTGGGGACCATCGTCGGTTGATATTGCACTGGGAACGCCAACATCTGTAAACCAGCGACGAAGTTGACGAACCACGTCAGAAGATGTGGCTGTGCGGCCTATCTTTGCAACACACGGCCAACCGGTGAGTCGATCGACCAACACAAGGTATTCCCAACCTTGGCAATGGAAGAGGTCAGAGCTGACACTCTCGAACGGCATTGACGGTTGACGGTCACTCTGCAGCGGTTCTCTCGGCAAAGATGGCTGGAACTCACGACAGGGCTGACATGCACGGACAAGGCGGTCAAGCTCAGAGTTCAAACCAGGCCAGTACACTAGTTGACGCGCACGGCGCTTGGTGCGGTCAATTCCTTGGTGTGCAGCGTGTAGATCGTGCAGCACAGATGCACGTAGAGCAGCAGGTACTACGATGCGATTGCCCTTCAGTACGACGGCGGAGTCAACAGATAGGTGTTCGCGTCCATTCCAATAGGGCTGCAGATGCCGTGGAAGGTCGGAACAGGAGCGTGGGAAGCCGGTGAGTACCATCTGCAGGAGATCTTGATACTCAGAGTCCGAGGCGCACGCATCTTGGAGCTTCGCATAGCGTAATGCTGACATCGAACCAGAGTCATCAGCACGGAGGCACGCACGAATAGCAGAACCAGATGGCAGGTCGTCTTCTCCAAGCAGGTCAGATGCTTGTGGGTCGGAGACGGGTGCTCGAGACAGAGCGTCGGCGGCATAATGCAGCTTTCCTTGTCTCCAGGAAGCATGAAATTGGTACGGCCGAAGCTTCAGCAGGAGACGCTGCAAACGAGGATTCTCGACCTGATCCAGGCTATACGTGTTGAAGATCGGAATCAGGGGCTGGTGGTCTACGATGAGGTCGAATCTGCTGCCGGCAAGGTACAGGTGGCACTTGCGCACAGCCCAGACCACAGCAAGACATTCAAGTTCAATCATAGCGTAGCGGCTTTCAGTGTCGGTGATAAAGCGGCTACCACACTGGACGAGGCGCCAGCCAGACGGGTGCAGTTGGAACAGTGCATAGCCGAGACCTTTCGTGCGGGATGCATCTGTTTCCAGACGTGTTTCCAGACCAGGTTGGTAATACGCCAGAATGGGGGGTTCGACCAGAGCATTCTTCACACGGTTGAACGCATCGGTGTGTGGCGTTTCCCACTGGAAAACAGCAGACGTCTTCAGCAGACCACGAAGCGGTGTCGCCAGCTCGGCGATAGCAGGTGTAAACTCAGCAAGCTGATTTACGAGGCCCATGAACGATCGGAGGTCGGTCCGATTCGTCGGGGTGGAGAAGTCGCGGATAGCGGAGAGCTTAGCGTCATCGACAGTCCAACCGTCAGCATTCAGGATGTAGCCGCAGAACTCGATCTCGGTAGCAGCGAACACAAACTTCTTCGCGCTAAGGGTTACGCCGTGCTCGCGCGCACACAACAATACGCGCCGGACGCGTGCCACATGGTCACCAAGGTCATCATCATAGACGAGACAGTCGTCGACGACCTTTTTGAAATTGGTGATGTTGTCGAATGCCGTGCTCATACGGCGGTTATACTCGTCTCCGGCCGAGATGAGGCCCTGCGGATTGCGCAAGTACTGATACCGGCCCCATGGAGTGATAAACGTTGTCAATGGCCGCGCTGCTTCGCTGAGTGGCACTTGCCAGTAGCCATGGCGAGCATCGAGCTTCGTAAAGAAGCGACCGCTGACACTGGTGACGACATCACGAGGTGGCTGTGTCGGATGCGTGGGACGTTGGATCTGATCGTTCAGCTTCTTGAAGTCCACCGTTAGACGCTTCTCAGTGGTGCCCTTCTTGTCGACTATAACAATAGGGTGGCACCAGTCGCGGGGTTCAGAGACAGGCTCAATGATGCCATCCTTCACCATGTTGTCAAGCTGTTCCTTAATCTGGTCCCGAAACGCATAGGGCACTGGTCTAGCATGATGAACACAGGAAGGTGTAGCGTCTGGTTCGAGCTGAATGTCGATTGACGGACCAGACATGGGCTTCAGACTGTCAGAGTCGAACACGTCAGAAAACTCCTCCAGCAGCTCAGTGCGAATCTGGTCGGCGGTGGGCTCAGGTGCTGGCTTGCGCTCAACTCGGCAAACAGAAGGCCAGTTGGGCGGCAGCAATCCGAGCGCACACAGGGATGTCCGGGAGAGCAAGGCATCCGACAGCTCGGAGTACACGTGTATGGTGGTGCGGTGAGTCTTGGAGCCTAGCCCAAGACTGGAACTGATCTGGCCAACGGATACGAGAGGCTGACCGTTCACACCGGTGACAACGTCTGGGTCCTCCGCCAGGTTTTCTGGGAATCCACCCAGAAGGTCAAGATGACGAAGACCAATGGCGTCGACATCACTGCCGGTGTCCGGTATCCAGTTAATGGCTGCACCTGTCTCCTCCGTGTTGAGCGTAGTCGTCACAGACACGGTGCCTTGTTGCCCGGATGATGCTTGCTGGAGCTTCAGCTGGCCGATCTTGGAACCACGTGGCTGCTTGGATTTCTTCGGACACATTTTTTCAAAATGTCCAGTGGCTTTGCAGCCGTTACAAGTTTTGCCAGCAGCGGGGCAGGCAGACTTGGTATGCGTAGAGCGGCCACACTGGGGACATTTCTTGGGTGATGAATAAGCAGACTGGGGTGCTGCCTTAGAGGTGGCGTCCGGCGCCGGCTTGTCACCAAAGCGTTTCTGACGCTGGTACTGTGACCTACGGGCGGCGTTGATCGATGCTGACGGCAGAATACCATCCCCAGTTTGCTTTGCTGCTTCCTCAGCACGGCAAATCTTTGCGGCGTTAGCTAGTGTCAGGGATTGTTCGGCTAACAATTTGTGCCGAGTGTCGTCATCGTGCACACCCACAACAATCCGGTCACGGAGGATCTCCTCGTGTGCTTGCACCAGCATCTTGGGGCAACTGCTGCACATGCGGGCAGAGCATGCGGAACAGACTTGCAAGTCGGCGAAGTCGCAGGCAGCAAAGGACTCCTTTAAGCCGGTGTAAAAAGCATCAAAGGTTTCACCACGTTGCTGGCGTCGGTTATAGAAGTCTATCCGATCCAGCAACGGGTTACGTTGCCGACGGATATATTTTTTGACAGCACAGATTATGTCCGAGACATCGGCATTAGTGGCCACGGCGATGATCCCCTCGCGCAAATAACGCTTTATGTCTTCATCTAGTGCCTGGCGTAGAGCACTCACTCGTGTGAGTCGGTCCTGAACGGACAGTTTCTGGCATCTCGCGTAATCCTCCCAAGCCTCCTCCCATGCGTTGAGGTCCGCGAGCGTGGCAGAGGAAAGCAGGATGGGCCGTTCCACCGAGATTTGTTTCGTCGTGGGCTGCGATGTGGATGTATTGCCACTATTGGAGCTACTCAACAGGGCAGTCAGGCGTGCCTCGCGGTCCGCTGCGGCTGTCATCTGTGCCTGCATGAAGGTCAACAGAGCCTGAACATCAGGGCTGACAGGTAAGTTTGGCGTGGCTGCTGCGCCAGGGACAGCATCACTACCAGAGTCGGACATTACGAATCGAAACAAATTTACAGCACTCGCACGAGGTTCACACCACTGAAACGACGGGCCGGGATTGTCAGGTCACAACGGGTGATCTGACCTACCGCCTACAATACTACTACGACAGGTAAGAAAATAGTTCACTGCGCCATGTGATAAACGTGTTGGTTTATTCTAATAAATACTTTGTAGTAGTCTCCATCGAGGAGCGAGTGGAAAAGAACAACAAAACAAAGAACAGCACAACGGAATCAGCATGCTCAATGTGTAGTCATGCGTGCATGCCAAATACCAATGCATGACGTAAGCTAACGTAAACTGCGTACAATAAGACAGATGCACGCGGGTGGTTGCATATAGGATATCGTACATAATAATACAACAGGGGTGGTACTATCTTTCGGGGAGTACTTTTTTATCGGGGTAAATGACACGCAGTGGGAAGCCTGCGCAACTCTAGTGTCCGTGCATATGATGTATGTACTGTACGGTGTCTGTACATGTAGGACGGGTACGAACTTACTATCTTTCGGGGGAACTGTCTTTCGGGGTGATAACCTCGGCAGTGGAAAGTGTATTTTTTATAGGGGGTACTAAGTCATTGGGGAGAACTAACTTACGGGGAAATACGGTAATATGATACATACGTACAAGCGAGAGCGCTGCGTGCATGAAATTTGTTGATAATGTGGCAACAAAGGCCAAAACAAAAATCAAGAGCGGTAAGTGGAAAAGAGAGAGATGCATGACCGAGAGATGCATGACAGAGGCGGTTAACCTGTCAGAGGTGTGTTAATGTGACAGAAGTGGAGAGCATATGTCAGAGGCAGAGAGAAAGAAAAGAGGAAATGCCTGACAGAGGAGTGTTATCATGTCAGAGGCGGCTGCATGTTGCAGGCTTTGCAGGGTACCCGTCACGGAGTACGAGAAACACTGGGGTGAGGGGTGGCCAGTGAGGCGGGGACGGTTGGAGGCGAACGCAACTCCAATAAATCCTATGAGCCAGGCGTGTGCCTGTGTGCGTGTACAGAGAGTGAGTTGGTACGAACGGTGGAGGTGGCCAATTTCCAGCATGAGGCCAGGACGAATACGAAGGACGAAATGAATGGATATGGAGCCGTGGCAGGATAGCGGGGTATCCAGGTGGGCGGGGAGGGTGGCAGGGGCCACAGCAGCTCCGAGGCGGATCCAGTGGTGGTGAGGCTCACGTTTTACGTCAACAGCCGGCGATTGACGGCATCTCGAGAGTGGGGCGAGCAGGAAACTGCGGCGAGAGCTCAGGGATGGCAGGCATTGGGAAAACTCCAAAGAGCGCAGCGTCTGGGGTCACCAATTTAGGGGTTTTAAGTCGGGCCCTAGACAACGGCTACAATGGCCAACTGGACAACAACTTTTTTGAAGAAGTTAAGGCCAAAGAGAATGATTTTATTTCTTGCGCATGCTTATGTCGAATGACGTAATGGTTGGGAGTCACGCCGCTACAATATTCTCAGGCAAATGGTCTTAGGAATTAAGTGTTGCTCACTACATGGGAGCTCGCGGTTTTCCTTCCGACTTGAATTCTCTTGAATTCTCACTTATTTTATGTTTTTCAAATATCAATGCATCGAATAAATTCAGGCGTCCTCAAAACACATCAACTAGTGTGTTACGAGAACAAAATAAGGTTATATTGCCTCACCCCCGTTTACACTGAGCTCTCACCTCACTTTTACTGTCTCACCCCTTTGCCTTCTATCTATTCACTTTATTTTGTGTGTGTGTGTGTGTGTGTGTGTGTGTGTGTGTGTATGTGCGTGCGTGCGTGTGTATGTAAAAGGCAACTGAGTGTAGCCATGTGTCGGCTGAGAGCGCATGGAGGACAAGAGGAGGAGAGATTGTTGCATTCTTGAACAGTAGATTGGCACCATTCACAACTGTATTGATATGCAAGAGTTTGTGTAATTTCTTTGGGTTTCACTGTTTCACAGAGACTTAATGCACAACCAGTTAACCCAGCTACATCGAAATACATTCAGCGGCCTTCATAATGTGACTGGACTGTAAGCATGTCTTTGTTTCTGCAGACCTCTCTTGCTATAGGTTCATCTTTTAAAGAAAAGAAAAAGGACCAAGGAATTACAAGTTACGCTAAAATGTCCACTGACACAACCAGTTACTAAACAATCAGCTCATGCGATAAAGTTGCACGACACTGACTGACGATACTGACATGCATGTACATCCGCCAACATCCTTCACAGCTGAGACTTTCAGCTAGTGCTTATTTTGGTTGTGCTCACCTTCCCCTCCTTATGTTATTTCTATAACTTAGAACCTTCCGAAGGCTGTTGGAGTGCGCATCCAAGATGTGCTAGAGCTGTTAGCCAGTTAGTTGTAGAACGACAGTACCGTCGGTCAGTGTCGTGCAATGTTATCGCATGAGCTGATTGTTTAGTAACTGGTGTTGTTAGTGGACAGTATAGCGTAACTTGTAGTTCCTCGGTCCTTTTTTGTTTTCTATAAATTAATCCTTGGCTCTCCAACCGAGTCCATTTTTAAATGTATATATTTTATATTTTTAACAAGATACACAACTCACCACTGCAGGCGCATGGAGCTAGCATAGGGTGAGATGGTGGTGCTGGTGGGTCCTGCCATGCTCAACTGACCAGAGGTCTCAGCATCTTCGAATGACAGGCGCACCATATGGGAGTAGGGAGGGGGGGTTAGCGTCTTTTTTTTGTTAACTTAGGGCCCAAAGCCATAGACGCACACGTAGACGCAATCACACAGACACATTTATGCACACACACACACACACACATCCTAGTCCTGGTCCTCGTGTCGTCTAGCTGAAAAGGATGACCCACGTCTAGCTTATGACAAACTATGTTAATCAATGGGGGCATATCCAGGCAGCATAGCTTCAGCAGGTGGTGGCAAGTCCAGATGTGGCGCCGCTCTCCTGAGAGGGACTGGACACAGCACTGTTCTGGGTCACCACCAAGTGCACTGGGGGTGCTGTAGGTACTAGTGGCGGCATGTCCTGGCTTTGTGTGTTAGCAGGTGAGAATGATGGTGCTGCTGGTGAAGACAAATCCACTCCAGCTCGGGTTCTTCCTTGCGTGGAATTCTCACTATTTGGGTACACTTTCCTCAACCAGTTGATCGTGCCAATCGACGCTTGGGCAGGGTTGGCGCCTGACCTAGTTGCACTATGTAGGTCTACACGGCCATCCTGACTGGCATGCTGAGATGTGATGCTTTTGCCAACTAGAACATCCTGATCCACCTGGCTGTTGGTGGCGTGAGTTCCGACACTAGCGCTGGCACCCAGCCCATTTCTGTGACCGTAGGACGCTTCAGTCCCAATGTCTGGAGTCTTATTTCTACGGGTTGCCGTGGCTTGGGTAGTAGTCTACACACGGGGTGTTAGCAATCTTGCAAGCACATCGCTGACACTTCCATGTAAGCTGGCCTTGGCAGCAATCCATTAGAGAGGTTAAGATGCACGTTATTTCCGACGTGACGCGAAAGTTCATCTCGCGTTATTTGGCTCGCACGTCGGAAAATCAACGCGAATGACCAGCTGCTCACGTCGAAATTTGGAGTTTTACGCCAAATTTGATGTGAAATTGCGCGTCACGTCGGAAAAAGCGTGCATCTTAACCTCTCTATTGCTGCTACAGGAACCGATAGTTGTAGATGTGATGGCGGCTCGACATGGATGTGTGAACAGGTGAAGGTGGTGAGACTTTGCTAACACAAAGTATGAACAGAAGTTTGAGTTGTTCTGGTCTGCCCAAAAGAAAATTAGTATAGGATATCGACCTCGACCTCGGGCTAAATGGGAGATATAGGCCTCATAAAAGACCTAGGCGGACATCGGTCTTTTACTCGGGCTATAGTACCCATATAGACCGGAGTCGAGGTCCATATCCTATTGATCATGATTCCTTTGCCATAACCCAAAATTTGATCCTTTAGGAGCTTTTTTCGGCCTTTTCAGTGTAGCATTTGTACTATCGAATGGACTCGGATGGAGAGCCAAGGATAAATTCATAGAAAAGAAAAAGGACCAAGCTCTATGTGATCATACTAACTTAGAACCTTCCAAGTTGGAAGGCTGTTGGAGTGGGCATCCAAGGCGTGCTAGAGCTGATAACTACAGTCAACTTCGCGAATAACGGCATTCGGCGGGGCATCAGAAAAGTGTCGTTATTCGCGAAGTGTCCTTATAACCGAAGTCCCATTTGAATGTATGTGAACCCATATTTTGTATAGTATGACATGCATATCAAAATCAAGCTCTTTTCTTGCTCTATGTCAATGTGTACTTTATTTTTCTTATTGCAGTTGAAAGGAACTAAAAATTCAATATTCAAGGGAAATCAATTGAAAAATATGCCTTTTTGAGCCATCTACAGGGCCAGGGACATGTACATTGTATGATGATTACTGTACAATCATGTACAACTACAGATTGTACATGTACACTGTACTGTATGTAGTGAGGAAAACTTCCTTCTGCCAGCGGAGAGGGTCCATTGTGCCTTTTGTGTGTACACTGTACATGTATACATAATACACTGTAGGTGTGCTGGTAAATCCAACAATTTTGAAACCAAAATAAAAAAAGGAAGAAAAAGCCTCCCCCGGCCCCGGCCCCCGGGCCCCTTGGGCCTGGCTGCATTTTCTTGCATGTGTGCCTTTATCCATCACCATAGGTTCTGGTACTTCTGCATGACAGGTACATGATTGTACTTGACTGACAGGTACTTCAATAGCAGTCAAAAGCCCAGAAAGTCGTTATTCAAGCAGTGAATATGACCTCGGGGCACTAAAAGCATGTCGCTATACGCGAATTGTCGTTATTCAGATAGTCGTTATATCTGAAGTTAAATGTATACGAAAAGGCGACGAGGAGACAATAACTTTATTAATGCGATTAATAGTATTAGTGAAGCGGACATTACAAAATGATGAATGAGAATACATGTATCTAAAATGGTTGTTCCTAATCGATTTTCTTGAGACTATCATCAGGGAAAATCGTCTCACAATAGAGACGATTTTCCCTGATGATAGTCTCAAGAAAATCGATTAGGAACAACCATTTTAGATACATGTATTCTCATTCATCATTTTGTAATGTCCGCTTCACTAATACTATTAATCGCATTAATTAAATGTATACAGTTAGATTTTGCTCAGGGCATGGAAATTCGGTCGTTATTCGCGAATTGTCGTTATATCCACAGTCGTTATTAGCGAAGTTGACTGTAGTCAGTTGTAGAACGTCAGTACCGCCTGTCAGTGTCGTGCAATGTTATCGCATGAGCTGATTGTTTAGTAACTGGTGGTGTTAGTTGACAGTATAGCGTAACTTGTAGTTCCTTGGTCCGTTTTCTTTTCTATAAATTTGTACTATAATGGGGCCGCTTCTATCCAGACAATGGGGCAGTACTCCATCACTGGGCTTTGTAGGCTTGCATGCGACCAGGCATGTCTAAGAGATGTCTTCTATCGTCCAAGAACAAACATAAACGTGATTCAGTGGGTCCGTCGGTTGACCCTGCTAGGCGTTTTGCAGATTATGTCACCGCGGGCAAAGTGGGCAAGGCGCTCCGTGGCTTGACAAGCGGTGATGATGGAGGCGTGCATCAGTTGGACGACGAGATTGACGGACGCACTGTCCGGGATATCCTGAAAGACAAACATCCACCCGCAGAGCCGATGAGCGAGGACGCCGTTATTGGTGGTGATCCACCTGCTCCACCTCATCCGATCTATTTCAGCAGCCTTGGACGTCAGTCGATTAAGAGTGCAGCGCTCGGTACGCAGGGTGCTGCGGGGCCGAGTGGTGTTGACGCCGAGAACTGGAGGCATTTTTGCGCTAGTTTCTCTGACGCCTCCCAGGGCCTTTGCGATGCACTAGCATCGTGTGCAAGGCGTTTAGCCTCCACGTACGTGCACCCAGCATCTTTGTCGGCTTTCACTGCGTGCAGATTGATAACGTTGGACAAGCAACCCGGTGTCCGGCCGATTGGAATAGGTGAGGTCGCTCGACGCATTATAAGCAAGGCCATCCTCTCCGTCGTAGGCCAAGCCGTTCAGGAGGCGGTTGGGTGTATACAGCTATGCGCTGGCCAGGATTGCGGTATAGAGGCGGGAATACATGCGATGCAGCAGGCCTTTGAGCTGGATGACACCGAAGGAATTCTGATGGCGGATGCAAGTAATGCGTTCAACAGACTAAATCGACAGACTTGCTTAAGAAATGTTCGGCACTTGTGTCCATCACTTGCTACCGTTCTTATTAATACCTACCGTGATCCAGCTCATCTCTACGTGGACGGTGAAAGTATCCTGTCGCAAGAAGGGACAACACAGGGTGATCCCCTTGCAATGTACATGTACGCGTTGGGAATAATGCCCTTGATACGTTTGGCGGATGAGGCGGGTGCGGTGCAGTCATGGTTCGCGGACGATTCATCCGCTGCTGCTCGTCTTCGCAGACTCCGTCTATGGTGGGACATAATGGACAAGAGAGGAC
The DNA here is from genome assembly GCF_964019385.1 of Sycon ciliatum. Taxonomy (NCBI): domain Eukaryota; kingdom Metazoa; phylum Porifera; class Calcarea; order Leucosolenida; family Sycettidae; genus Sycon; species Sycon ciliatum. The sequence goes on from NC_088643.1 coordinate 2,238,350, forward strand.
CGGCATATGGATATTACGTAAACCCAAAGAAATCGGTCCTTGTCGTCAAGGAAAGGTGTTACCAGGAGGCGACTGAATTGTTTCGAGACACTGGTGTAATGATAACGGACGAGGGATCACGATATCTTGGCGCAGCAATCGGAAGGGACAGCTTTCTTCAAAGCTATATCAAAACAAAGGTGGACGAATGGATGGGGGAACTGAAGAAGCTAGCAGTATTTGCACAAACCCAGCCGCAGGCTGCGTATTCTGCGTATGTGACGGGCCTCAGGGGTAGATGGGTATTCCTCTGTCGTACCATGAAGGTACCCGAACCCATGTTCCAACCGCTGGAGGACATTGTGAAGTCTGAACTGATTCCCGCCTTAACTTGCCGTGCACCCCCAGGCGACACTCTCCGACGGCTTATGGCTTTGCCGTGTCGTCTGGGTGGGCTCGGTTTGATTAACCCTGTGTCCCTATGCCAACAATACGACTCGTCGGTTCGGATGACCAACCCTTTGTCTCGGAGAATCTTGTCAGGGGATGGCTCCATCGGTGACTCGGTAGTGTTAATCAGATCGGCCAAGAGAGACGCCAAGGCATCTTCTCGACGTCATCAGAAACTGGAATTCGACGCGATATCGGGCAGTGCGTCGGAGTCGCTACGACATGTCATAGACGTCGCGAAGGAGAAAGGGTCGTCGAGCTGGCTGACGTGCCGTCCACTTAAGAAATATCATTTTAATTTAACAAAGGGAGAGTTTTGGGACGGACTCTGCCTCCGTTACGGATGGACACCGGCCAGGGTACCGTCACACTGCTCTTGCGGCCAAGAGGCAACTGTCGCGCATTCCCTGTCGTGCCCCTATGGAGGGTTTCCCTCCATTAGACACAATGGTATTCGGGACGTCACGGCCCGGCTGCTGGACGAGGTGTGCACCAGTGTGTCCATCGAGCCCTTGCTGCAACCGCTGACGGGGGAGCGTCTTCGCTACCGGACCGCAAATGTGGAAGACCGTGCCCGGTTGGATGTCGCTGCCAATGGTTTGTGGGGCAGTCGTTTTGAGCGTACACTTATTGATATACGGGTTTTTAATCCTCACTCACGCTCAAATCGATCTGCACCACATACTATTGTGTATCAGCGACATGAAAAAGAAAAGAGAAGGCACTATGAGGAGCGGGTGAGGCAGGTTGAGCAAGCCTCCTTTGTTCCGGCGGTCATGTCAGCCAGTGGCGGAATGGGTCCAGCATCAACAGCACTGTACAAACGAATTGCTCATCTGTTGGCGGAGAAGAGGGGTGAGCATTACTCTCATGTTATGGCATTTGTTAGATGCAGGATTTCCTTCAGCCTTCTGAAATCCTGTATCGTGTGCATTCGCGGTTGTAGGCGTTAAAATTTTGGTTTGAAATTTGCACCCTCCCGGAGCCCACGCTGCTTTGGCAGTGGCGGAGGCTCGCTTGCCGACGTAACCGGCGGAGATCATCATGAACAATGGACTGACTAATTATTCACTTGTCCTGTCTTTATAAATAACATGTTATTGCATATGTTCTTGGTTTAGTTTTTGGCCTTTTTCGTGCTTTGGAGTTGATAACATTTTCCTCACTATCGAAAAAACAAAAAAACAAAGTGCATTCCAAAAAAAAAAAAAAAAAATGTCTAAGAGCTGGAAAGCCTTACAAAAACCGCCAAGTCGCCGTCTTGCCCGGACATAGGATGTTGCATGTTTTGGGTACAAGAGTGATAAGTTCAAATATAGAGGTACAGAAAGTGTCCAGCTTGGTTCTGAGTCTCTTTTCATTCTGAGTAACAATGATGAGCTTTCCTGCAGCTTCATACATATCAACGTGATGAGGGCAATTGTACAGAAGCAATGTGTGACTCACTCTCATTGCACAATCAATCACATTGCTTCTGTACAATTGCCCTCATCACCACTTTTTTGTTTTCAATTTCTAATCTAATCCCATTGTGTAAATTGTGTGAATATGTAGGATTCTAAGTCACAATAAACTGAGGTTTCTGGGTAAAGATGTCTTCCACCAATTACGATCACTGGAATTCCTGTAAGTTGAAGTTTATTTCACTGGTTTTGTTATCTTCGTGTCCAACAGTACCTACTATTAAACTTGTAACCTAAGATAGTCACAATCATTTGGAAACGGTTGTGATGTTACTGAACGTTCCCTGTTAGGTGTTCAATAACATTGGGGCATGTAAAGAAAGAGACTCGGTATACTGTGTACATCGTGAGTTTTAGTCGGAGGATAATGTTGTATTGATCTATAATTAACCTACGTGGAGATAATAATTTTAATATAGCTATGAATAGGATGAAGGCTGCAGACATCACGCAACTACGTTACTTGTTTGACATGTATTACTATTTTATAACAAAAATATTATTGAAAACCCAGAATCGATTTTCTCGTTCCTATCATCCTATAATTCTCCACGGATTTTGAAGTGGTTAGCGCTTTGCCCATTCACACATGAAATGGTGGGGTTGGTTCCTGGCTTGAGCAAGGATTATCTCTACCCCAAGAGGACAATCTTGGATGTGATATCTGACTTTCGTTGGGAAGGCAAAAACCATAAGGGAGAGGAGATGGACAAAGCCAGCTCATTGAAACAGGGGGTCTCTAACATCTCGTACCCCTAGGGTAAGATTTGCCAGCTCAAACTTTCCTGCGTTCATTTTCTTCTGTTCACAGATTCATATTTGAAAACCGAATCTTGAAAATAGCGAAACGAGCGTTTGCTGGCCTTTCAAACCTGTACAGTATGTAAGTGAACCCTGTGTGAATGTTCTTTATACCTATTTCAACACTAGACACCCTTAGCAAACAACGGTAACGCTATTTTTTACGGTACTCGTACCTTGATCACCCAAATAGCGTTGAAGCTGCAGCGTATAAACGTTATGGGGGCTGATTTATCGTTGTGACCAACGGTACGTGTTTTGGCCAAATATTGCATAGTCCGTACGCATTTCACCTTGTATAGCGTATATGGTGACAAAAATGGTTGTACCGCGCGAAATCAAAGCTATTCTCGTGGCAACAGCGTACTAAAAATAGCGTGCATCTTGCTAATGGTCGAACCCGAATCACGGTATTTTCCCCCTTACGATAATACCGTTACAACATAACGTTTTTTGCTAAGGGTGTCTACTGTCAACTAATGGATACCTATCTTAGGATCACAATTTCACCAGTTTAATTTGGTCTGAGTCTTTTGTCTTTTTTTTATCTCCATATAATTTGAACCACCCCGACCTGCATGGTTCACCTCTGCACACACTGCTGCGTGTGGGGTGTGCCACTGTGTACAGGCTTTTCTTGTATATCGTTTCCCATTGTCTTTTGTTCCTGAACTCTCCTTCCTGTCGCGATAAAGAACTTTATCACTCTTCTATATAGCCCTCAAACTATTTCGTTAGATCCTTGACTGGTCCTATATTACCCATATCACCGTAATATCGACCGCTTGTATCGACCACTCGGGCATTGTAATCTTTCGACTTTGGAGGGACTTAGGAATTTTCTCTCCACTTCGAAAGGAAAATTTGAAAGAAAGAAGACCAAGGAAGAGAACAAGCAGGATTCAAACCCACAACAGCGTGAATCTCAAGCAACCCCTTATATCGTTCGAAGAATCCGTGTTCGGTTAAAACACTAATGTTTTATGATCATCACTATAGCCGATGAAAAATGTATGCAATAAGATCATTTTGACAAAGAAATCGTATCATTATAGCCGATATATTACTATAGCCGATATATTACTATAGCCGATATATTACTATAGCCGATTATTACTATAGCCGATCCGATATGCATAGAAAGGGTGGTTTACGAAAATGAATTTGAGAACACGATCACTATAAGAGGTATATTACTATAGCCGACAACCCTATCGCCGATCCGCACTGGATAGAGAAATAGTCAATTTTTCGTTATTTAGAGCGTGCAAAAGTTCAGTAGAAAATGATCTAATGTCTTCACTTCGTTTCAAGTGAGCAAGGAGGGCATTCCACATAAGGGATGCTCTGGAGGAAAAGGAACTGTACCCTACCATGGATTTATACAAGCAAATTGACAAATTGTTTGTTGTAGTTCCACGAGTTGACCGTTTAGAGGTGGGCAAAGGGAAAAGACTGCATAAGCAGGATGTAGGCTGAACAATATGACAAATAAACGTAAATGTAAGAAATTGCTAAATGTATCGACATTCAAAGTGTTTTATTTGAAGAGAAGCAAGAAGGGGTGGAACAGCAGCATGGTATGAAGCCCCGCAGGTAACTCGTACAGCTCTATGGAACAAAATAAATAATCTCTCCCTGGACTGTGCTGATAGGTGAGATGCATATTAGGCAATTCACACAACAGGCACTTGCACGTTTTACAGGGAGTGACATACGAGAAAAGTGACTGTGTGGATTCACACAGCTGCACTCGACGACAGACACGTTTGCATTTTTGAATGCTTCACCGACCAGTAGCCATGGGTATTTCAAATTTTCAAAACACACGTACAATAATTATCGTGTTCTAAAGAGCCGCGTAAAAAATCAAGTCTTGTTTCGCGTTTTTTGGTGTAAATGTACTTGTGCCCGCCATGATTATCGTGAAAGTGGGCACCCAGCTCGCTTGCACTTTTCCGCCACTTTCAGCCACTTTTCTCGCTCACAGGTAAAATACCATAGCAACTTTCCGGTGCAAGTGGATTATCCTGTCGTGTGAATACCCTGTAAACAGGGAAACAATACTCAAAGTCGGGCTGAATCACACTCAGCAGGTACTGACGACGGGCAAATGCTGCCATTTGGCGGAAGGTGTGTCGCAATGCGCCTATCTTGCGTGACACCTTGCTGGTGAGGTGATCTACGTGTGGAACAAATGAGAGGTTGTTATCGATAAGGATACCAAGGCAGCGAATTACACTCACTTCCCTTAATTAAGGTAGTACCACCCAGCTGAACAAGAACTGGTCTGTGTACGTCAGGAGCATTCTTCGGCAAGATCCTCATGACCGCGGTTTTGTCAACATTAACGCTCATGCCCAGTGATCTTAGTTCATTGTGTAGCTTAGCGAGAACGGAGGACACGGCATTGGCGCATACTATTGGATCTCGTGAGGAAGCGTACAAAGTCTTGTCATCGGATGCGTCCCAATTCATTTTGTGACCAAGTGGACACAGACTCATTCCCAAGGCCATGGTGTTGCAAAGCTATCCGTGTGACTTCGACGACTTTTAGAGAAAAGCAGACGCCTGTGAAAGCTGATAGAAGACGGCATTCACTCCTAAATTCAAATAAATTGGCGATCTTGAAATGCTAAAATAATTCTCAAACAGAAATCGATCGATCGATCGATGTGCCGTGTATTCAACAACACGTGGCTTCAGTGCAATGACTTCCGCGTCACTCACACCGTTTCACGGTGTTGTGTGTGTGTGTTCACAACTTCACATGGCATGAGCCAGTCAAGTGTCAGTCAGTTCTGCAGAAAACGCAAGCTCCAGCAACAAGTCGTTTGACGCAGCCACCTTCTTTTTATTGTAGCAGCGTGATCACCAAAACAATGAAAAAATGAAGAAAAATATTTGACTAGAAGATTTGTTGGGATTTGAACTCCCAACTTCATGGTCAGCAGACAGCATTCATAACCACAAGGCCAAAAGGGAAGGGATAAATCGTAAGTTTTGATAACAAATCGATACTGGCTTCCAGGGCAAATTATAAACCATGGGAAAAGGCCAGAAACCTGGCCGAAATTCATACTCCTTAACGGTTGGTCCAATTGTTCCGAAACCTTCAAAGAACAATTTGCCGTGCCCTAACAAGCCATTTTATGTACTTTGTTGTCCAAATTTGCCTTATCTTCAAACTTTCTAAGACCCAAACCTGATTGCTAATCTTTTAGAAACAGACTGTAGTTGTCGAACGTCAGTACTGTCGGTCAGTTTTGCGCAATGTTATCGCATGAGCTGATTGTCAAGTAACTGGTGGTGTTAGTGGACGTTATAGCATAACTTGTAGTTCATTAGTCCTTTTTCTTTACTATAAATGAATTATCACATTTCATTCTAAGATCGTTCTGTTCCGATTGCAGCCGGTTTAATTCCTCCGATCAGAATCTGCTCGGTGACTTTATTTATTATTTTCTTTCTTTCTTTAGATTAGAAGCGGTGAGGCCTCCTGCAGTTTCATACAGAATTACAGATGGAGCGGATTCGCTCCCTTCTATTTACACTGCAACGTTCGAACACATTTTCGTAGTTAAAACAACGTTTCGGCATATAGCCCTCATCAGGTTTGCAATGATGTGCACTCTACAAAGGAGCAGCAAATATACTGTGCTGTGCTGTGTTTGCGCCAAATGTGTCAGCTACAAAGGTGGCGAAAGGGATTGGTGATATATTAATATCCAGATACGATATATTCACAGTAGTGCCCAGCCAGCATTAGTGTTTACTTGCGGCCGCAAGTTGCGGATTTCAACAGCTTCTCGCAGTTTTCTGCTTGCTCTGTCGCCTGCCCTTGCCAGGACTGACACAGCCGAGAACACACTATCCGCAGCAGCTATACTCTCGCCAGAATGTTTGTCGCGCACGTGGTCACCCCATGGCTTATCTAGAGTGCGACGGCGTGCCTCGCCATTGTGCTCCCGAATTCTTGTTTCCAAGGAGCGTTCCGTCTCCCCTACATACGTTCTTTCTTTATTACAGCATCTCAGAGCACAGTGAGAACACCGGCCAATACAAAGAGAGAGGGTGTTAGCCAACCACGGCAAGGCAGGGAGAAGGGGAGGAGAAGAAAAAGGAACCGGCATGGATAAGCAGTGATTACAACAAAATGAGAAACACAAAATCAAAGTCAAGGCGCAACAAGGCTCTTAAAAAGGCGGAGGGAAGAAAGGTCCTTAGCTTCTTGGGGAAGTGCAAGCCACGCAGAGTACGCAATGAAAAAGGGAGAGTGAAGTAGAAAGGAGGACTTAGGTTTCGGAAGGGAAAGGGAGTTTCTCGTGCTACGGGAAGAGAACCAGTTGAAACAGTGGAGGTGAGGTGGACACAGATTGAGTTTGAGAGAATGGATAAGGGTGACAAGATGTGAATTACGTCTCTTAGACAAAGGGGTAGTGTCAGCAAGGGCATAAAGGGTGGAAGATGGAAGCATGCGGGGTTTTCGGAGGAGGATTTTGAGAACTTTTTTTGTGGTGATTTTCGAGCTTGGCAGCACGGGTTGTGGAAATTCCAGCCCAAGCAGTATCTGCATAATCAAAAATGGGGCGTAGGTAAGCTGAGTAAAAGAGGAGTTTACAAGAGGGAGATGGTAACAGTGAGAAGAGAGGATTCCTAAAGATGAACTTGCTCGTTTACATATGTAATCGATGTGGGGTTCCCATGAAAGATTAGAGTCAATGAAAATGCCAAGATGCTTATGGCTGGAGACTATGTCTATTATTATTATTATTATTATTATTATTATTATTATTTCTCCTTTATTCACTTCTTTCGAAGGCGATAAGCCAGACCCACCGGGAAATATTTCTATGGGTGGGACAGCAAAAAGAAAGTGAAAAAAACAAACAAAAATAAATAAATAAATAAAACCTAAGAACCAAAGGGACAAGAAATAGTAGAAGGAAGAGGAAGAAATGAAAGAAACTCAATCCGAACTCCAACATCAAAACAATAATAAAGAATTTGCAGCGACAGGCAAAATACATCAACCAATGAAGAGAGTAACAAAGGAAATATCAGTCTTTATCAGTCGTTATTCAAGTCTCTTAGCTATTATTATTATTATTATTATTATTTTAGAATTGCGATCAACAGAACGAGCTGAACCGACATTTCACAAAGGCTTTTATTGTTTTCAAAAAAAAAACGCCGAAACATGAATTGATAGGGCCTGCTCGTTGTCCCGTCTTTTTGTGCTTACCATGGAAGGGCAAGAAGTCTGACAATGTGAGTCATGAAGTTCGTGCGATCATCAAACAAACCTACTATGCGGTACACTTCATACCCGTCTACACAACGATGCGTTCGTTCACGGTGTTGAAGGACGTCCTACCAACCCATCATTTAAGTCATGTAATCTACAACTTTGAATGCCGGAATTGTGCTAGCCGGTATGTTGGTAGGACTGTTCAGCACCTGAGCGAACGCATCAAGCAACACACTCCTTTACACATTATCCCACGTAGCGCACAACTGGAGCGTCCCACGCGGGGAAGACCCCGTAAACAACCACTACCTCCGCCAACACAGGACCTAGCGTCCCACTCGGCAAGTCCACCATTGGCTCCCGTGGCCATGACCAAGTCACTCCCTCCACCAGCGGAGGTGGATGTGGCTTCGGCGACGCCACGTGTGTTGCATGCAGACACGTTTGCATCAGCATCGCTTGCTGCATCACCGGCAGAGACGACAAAAATACCTACCTCAATATCAACGAGACCCAGAAGAACAACTGCTAATTACACCATGACCTATTTCAGTACGGAAGTACCGAGCCAACGTAATACACAACAGGAACGTGAGACGAGGGATGGGAGGAGACGGGACCTGATTGCTCCGAGGCAGGACGTCGTTGAGGAGGATTCGGCCAGTGAGTCCAGTGATTCCGGTGAGTGTGAGAGCGAGAATGATTGTGTGAGTAAGAGTGGGTGCGAGCGTGTGTTTTCTAGTAGGAAGTCATCAGTGTATAAGCATCTTGCATCTCGTCCTGATTGTTGCAAGGTGTATTCTGATTCTTCTTTTTCTGTTTTGTGCCGTGCTCGTCATGGTTATAAGTTGCAGTTGAGTGTGTTAGAAGCTGTTTGTCAACGTATTCATAAGCCTGATCTGTGTGTCCAGAAGGACAGCATTATTCGTTTGAAATTGTTTTAGGGGCAGCTTGTTCTGTCGGTTTGGCTCTGGTTGGCCATGGTGTCATATCTTGTGTCACAGTATACTAGTAGTCCTTACAAGTTCGTTAATTGCTTTCGCAGTTTTTCCTGTTATTACCTTAGTGCTAGGATTATCATTTTCATAGGTGTTGTTTCTTCTCACTCCATTTCTCTTTATTAGTATCTTTCTGGATTGTTTTTCATTAGTACAACGTAGCTTCCTGAGGAGTGTTGTGCGAAAACTAGTTCGAAGTACAAATTTTTGTTCATCATTTTTTTCCATATCACATTTTTTCTTTCTTCCACGTTCTTCACTGCCTTCGTATCCACTCGTTTTTTTGAAAACAATAAAAGCCTTTGTGAAATGTCGGTTCAGCTCGTTCTGTTGATCGCAATTCTAAAACTATTGTCGCCTCGACGCCTATTTACATTATTATTATTATTATTATTATTATTATTATTATTATTATTATTATTATTATTATTATTATTATTATTATTATTATTATTATTATTTGAAACTCGGATGTTGAGCCATAAATAAATGTGGAAGAGAAAAAGACATATGTATCATGTTACAGTGATGGATAGTTACTCTTAACTCGTATCCATATGTCTTTTTCTCTTCCACATTATTATTATTATTATTATTATTATTATTTTTTTACAAGAAGTCGGAGGCGGATAATACTTTAATAACGAAGGTACGTGTTAGGTCGTAAGTATCCACGCAAACACACATCCAGTCAAAATAATGCACTTGTCAAAGTATCCGAACGTTTTCGGTCCCTTCTCATCAAGGATTATACAGGGAATGGCTCAAGTTGGAAAGACTAAAACTTATATAGCGTAAAGATATGAGATAACAACACTCGTGACAAGGTGAAAAAAGTATCAAGTTCAGCACGACACAAAACTCGAAGGACATAATAATAGCGACAAGAACATAGTGAGCAAATTAAGTTACATTGTTAACACCTCGACGAGGAGTAACACCAAACAATTGTAGCGACAACACATTTTCTTTTTGTACGCAAAGTTCAGGATCTAACTTACGGATATACAAAGCTTCTAACACAGCCAGATGCAACGCACATCTACCACGTGACAATATTGAGAATACATTATCACTGTACAACTCACGACAATTGGTACGGGCTGACAGATGTTGCTTGATGGACGAAGTGCGATTCTTAGCTCCGTTAGGTGTAGTCTCCTCCAATGTCCCGTCATCTCGCCTTTTCGCGGCATCACCACTATCCGTCTCTTTGCTTTTCCGCGGCCTTCCACGTTTTCTGACACTAGCCGTTGTGTGCGCGATGCCCAGTGTCCTTTCAGCTACGTCTCCTCCATTGCGGATTTCTATTGATCTTCTTACTCCAACTTGTCCGGTGTTCGATATTGAGGTTCGTTTTCGCGGTCTACCACGTTTTCGAATATTGACTGTTGTTGTCACTTCAATAGAAATCCGCAATGGAGGAGACGTAGCTGAAAGGACACTGGGCATCGCGCACACAACGGCTAGTGTCAGAAAACGTGGAAGGCCGCGGAAAAGCAAAGAGACGGATAGTGGTGATGCCGCGAAAAGGCGAGATGACGGGACATTGGAGGAGACTACACCTAACGGAGCTAAGAATCGCACTTCGTCCATCAAGCAACATCTGTCAGCCCGTACCAATTGTCGTGAGTTGTACAGTGATAATGTATACTCAATATTGTCACGTGGTAGATGTGCGTTGCATCTGGCTGTGTTAGAAGCTTTGTATATCCGTAAGTTAGATCCTGAACTTTGCGTACAAAAAGAAAATGTGTTGTCGCTACAATTGTTTGGTGTTACTCCTCGTCGAGGTGTTAACAATGTAACTTAATTTGCTCACTATGTTCTTGTCGCTATTATTATGTCCTTCGAGTTTTGTGTCGTGCTGAACTTGATACTTTTTTCACCTTGTCACGAGTGTTGTTATCTCATATCTTTACGCTATATAAGTTTTAGTCTTTCCAACTTGAGCCATTCCCTGTATAATCCTTGATGAGAAGGGACCGAAAACGTTCGGATACTTTGACAAGTGCATTATTTTGACTGGATGTGTGTTTGCGTGGATACTTACGACCTAACACGTACCTTCGTTATTAAAGTATTATTATTATTATTATTATTATTATTATTATTATATGGTGCAAGCCTCTTTTACGGGCAAAAATTAACACAATGTATTAAAATGCAATACAACATACACTGGAGAAGAAATCAGGAAAATAAAATATGAGCTCAAAAATGGAACGAAAAATAGCAAATAGAATCAAAACTCACGATGGAATCAAACTCACGATGGAATCAAACTCATGATGGAAACTACAACCCAATGAGTTGGAAAACCAACCACAGAATTAGATATTGGGAATAGAGTCAGACACAACAACGACCGAAATCAGTACACCAAAAATCTGTCCTACAAAAAACAAAGGAACAAGGAAAACAAGAAAGACGAAGTACAAAGAATCCCCAAAAAAGAGGGGAGAACGGGATGAAAGAGGACCGGAGAGCGGCAAACCCCAGGAGGACTTAGCGTCACGTAGTGGCGGGAATGCGGGCCTCCACAGAAACAGCATCCACATCCGCCGCCAGACCAGGTGCACGGAATGCACGGCGACTCCCACGAACCATCAGGACGGAGTCGCGGACAAGGCTGAAAGCCAGGTCCGTCCGCAGCTTATTATTATTATTATTATTAAGTAAACAGTTTCCTCTGAGACAAAAATGCGATAATACTCATAAAAAGGACACACTTCAGGCTCATTACAAACATCTTGAAAGTTTTTTTTGAAAGAGAATCTTGAAAGAGAAGGCTTGAAAGTATACTTGTGAAGACAAAAACTTTCAAGATGTTTGTAATGAGCCTGAAGTGTGTCCTTTTTATGAGTATTATTATTATTATTATTATTATTATTATTATTATGAGTCTTTATTCCACTCCAAATTGAAAATAAAAATAAAAATTGGAGGTATTACACTAACTCACCGGACTTATCATAGCCAAAGGTAAGCAGCACGGAATAATATATGGAAAAAAGTAAGGTAGAGAGAGAGGAAGGGAGAAAGGCGCATGTACCATCACAGGTGTTGTCCCTGCCCTTTTTGGCACGTGTGTGCCCCTTTTGGCACGTGTGTGCCCCTTTTGGCACGTGCAGGTTGCGCATGCGTGCATGCTTATCGTGCGCATCCTGATTGTTTTGTGTGCCCTCTTCTTGAGACTCTCCTTGGAGTAAGACTAAAATAATCTGTTCTCTGAGTGTGGCGTCCGTGTGATATGAGATATCGAGAGTAATCGGAAGGGCTATCGTGCGAGGGAGTAAAAACCCCCGACGACAATTGGCGCCCAGCTAGTGGCATCGTTCCCCACGACCCTGAGATCGTTTTCGTTTTCGCCGTGGCTTCAAATCTTGCCTTCTCCACGCGTCCTCGCCATGGCTCCGCTTTGCTCCATCTTCTCAACCCTGTCCTCGGAGCTCCTACTCAGGTGAGCCTGCTTTGTCTGCCCTGCGTAATGTTTTGTACCTTGTACGTAGTTCTCCTGGTACTAGTCTTCGATTTGGGATTTTCAAATAATTGTTTCGCTTCGTGGCATTGAAGTCCCGGGTTGTTCTCTTGTGTACGAGTACCTCGTTCGAGCCTCGCTCCTGTTAGTACATGATTGTGGCCCACGTTGTGTGTGCGGTGTTTTGAACCAGTGTACATTGTCGCCCTCCGGCCTCTGGCTGTTCGAGTGGTCGTGTGCACTGTGTTTCACACCTTCTGACTTGAAACTGTTTGTTGTCCGTGCTGTCGTGCATGCTCATCGTGTTGCTTGGTACGTCATCATGGTAGTCAGCATGGGTAGCTTTGCTCGTGTTTGCTTACTCGCCCTGTGTTGTGCACTGGTGCACGTCGTTTCGGTGTCGTCGGACTGCTCCGATCCTGTGTCGTCCGATTTGTTTCAGTTTGGTAGATGTCCCCATCGATTTACTCGATGTGGTGGCACTCCGTCGTTTCCAGTTTCAAGTACAAGTGCTTTCTTTTTCGTTTTACTAGTATTCATGTTTTGTGTCGAGCGTTTTAGTGCTCCGCCTGGTTGTCCCGCTCATGTGGAATGGCTGACGCCCAGTGGTGTAACATGCTTCTGAGATTCTCGTTGACGGTCCGGGTGGCAATATTTCTGTGAGTGTGTTGTTTGGTATTTGTGTTTTGGCACGTGGGTCTCTTCATTTCACCTAGGGGGGCGTCCGATCATGGTGAGCCACGGTCTGCCTGGTGGGCTGGTGGGATCCAGCGCTTATTTGTATCGGTTCGCCTTGCGGGTGTTCGGTTTCCGTGTTTTGCTGGCTGGCCTTTGTGCGTCCCAGTAGGGTTCAGGACGGTGTTTTTTTTGTGTTTCGTGAGCGGTTGTGTTTCACGCGTGATATTCAGGTTCAATCCCTGTGGGTTTTTTCAGGTTAGAGACCTGTGGTTTTTTCAGGTTAGAGGCCTGTGGTTATTCAGGGTAGCGCCCTGTGGTTTTTCTATGTTAATTTTTGTTTGCGTATTGGTGACCGATTTGTTTGTGTGCTATCTGGTGTCCTCATGGATAGACTGCCCCTGTATCCGTAGGCGTGTTCAACGTTGCTGTTCTGCCATTCCTTCTTGTGGTTTTTCTTGTCTGAATTTTGGCTCCTAGTATTGCTGAGATGTTTGCGTCAGTCCTTGTTTCTTTCTTTCTGTGTGTGTATCTGTGAGTTTTCGTAGCCCCATCGGCTGCGTGATGGTTTTCCGGACAACTCCTGTGCTGTCAGATGACTGGTCACCCGGTTCAGCTGCCGCGGTCTTCGCCGTACCGTCCGTTTGCCTTGGCTTCGCACCAGGGCGAGGTGGTTGTTTTCCGGGGGCCCACGCCTGAAAGATGGCGGTTCCCTCTATGGGTGGGCCCAGTCTGTTTTCTTTCCACCCCTTTGCTTTGGCTTTTCCCCCGTTGTCCGGAGTTACTAATGTATCCTACTGTTTTGGCCCTGCGTATCTGCATGTGTATGTTGTTCACATTTGATTTCTTTTTCTCCTGTCTGTCTTCTCTTTTTGTTTTTCTTCTCTCCCATCCTCAGGAGAGGATGCATTTTTTTTCGTGTGGAAATATGTTGTCCCTGCCCTTTTTGGCACGTGTGTGCCCCTTTTGGCACGTGTGTGCCCCTTTTGGCACGTGCAGGTTGCGCATGCGTGCATGCTTATCGTGCGCATCCTGATTGTTTTGTGTGCCCTCTTCTTGAGACTCTCCTTGGAGTAAGACTAAAATAATCTGTTCTCTGAGTGTGGCGTCCGTGTGATATGAGATATCGAGAGTAATCGGAAGGGCTATCGTGCGAGGGAGTAAAAACCCCCGACGACACAGGCATTAAAGCTCAGAGGTATCATGGCAACAGGTATTGCAGAAAGGGGAGCATCAGAAGTTGGCGAAAAATTCAGGCCGGCAAAGCTCATCACTGGGCACAACCTCCAATGCGCACCCACAGAAAGATCAAATACGAATACCCACAGAAATACCACAGTGTTTCAATTACAAACTAAAACGAATACAATAACATACAGAGCATAAAAAGCCCACCAGGGACAGCGAAGAGCCCTATGCTGCACCCAAAACAGATCTTAGAATCTTAGAATTATTATTATTATTATTATTATTATTATTATTATTATTATTATTATTATTATTATTATTATTATTATTATTATTATTATTATTATTATTATTATTATTATTATTATTATTATTATTATTATTATTATTATTATTATTGTGGAAGAGAAAAGGACATATGGATACGAGTTAAGAGTAACTCTCCATCACTGTAACATGATACTATATACAGTCAGAAAGTGCAATAACTAGGCACAAAACTGACAGAGTACTTTTGTCAGTTTTGTGCCTAGTTATTGCACTTTCTGACTGTATATAGTATCATGTTACAGTGATGGAGAGTTACTCTTAACTCGTATCCATATGTCCTTTTCTCTTCCACATTTATTTATGGCTCAACATCCGAGTTTCAAATTATTATTATTATTATTATTATTATTGCTTGGATGACGACTACACCATAGCTCAGTGGTTAGAGCATCGCTGGCTGCAAGCGAGGGTCCCTGGTTCGAGTCCTGGTGGTGACAGTCAATTTTTTCTTTAGACTTTTCCCGTTTGTCTCTTTCCCTCAAGCCAGTTAATATTTTATGACTTGGGGCTCTCCGCGTGCTAGTTTGTACGTGAAGTGTGTGGGTTACAGTGAGGGCTGCGTCCCACCCGCCTGTGTGGATTCACAGGAAGTGTGAGTTACGAAGTCTGAAGAAAACGTTGAACGGTCTCTGCTTGGATGACGACTACACCATAGCTCAGTGGTTAGAGCATCGCTGGCTGCAAGCGAGGGTCCCTGGTTCGAGTCCTGGTGGTGACAGTCAATTTTTTCTTCAGACTTTTCCCGTTTGTCTCTTTCCCTCAAGCCAGTTAATATTTAAACAGTCGACGAGGAGACAATAGTCGTAAAATGGCAATAAATAAGATAAATTGTGCACTCATAACAACAGCAAAAATGAAGAAAGTCAAGTTCCATAACGTTTTCTTGTGACTGTCATCAGTGGAACGCCGTCACATAAAAATGTAATAACTAAAACACACACTTATATACATGTAGCTAATATGGTTTCAGGTAGAAATACAGCAGCTAACAAGTACAAAAAGCGAAGTTTGCACCTTTGCAATGTGTGAATATAGTGTATGTGAGAAAGGTAGTGGCAGATGAATGTGATACTGTGTGAATGAATGTAATGGTACGTGTGTATTACTTGAAGAGTGTGAGTGATACAACGTTAATATTATTATTATTATTATTATTATTATTATTATTATTATTTTTTTCACTAGTTTGAGGGAAAGAGATTATTATTATTATTAATATGGCAATAAGTAGGACGAGCTGAAGCGACATGTGGACTACTTTATTAACAATGTAAGCGATGGAGACGATGCAAGAAACAACCTAAAGGGTAAGGAAAAATACATGTAAGAAGAAAAAGGGCAATGGAAAAAAAAAGATGATTCGAACAAGTTTTCGTACAACACTCTTCAGGAATCACCGTTGTACTAAAGAACAAAATGAGAACAAAGGAAATAATATAGCAATCAAGGTAGGGTGACACGATACAATGACAGCACTAGAATATCGAGGTGCGATTTCTCACAAAAGTGTGCAGAAAACAAAGTGCTGTCATTGTATCGTGTCACCCTACCTTGATTGCTATATTATTTCCTTTGTTCTCATTTTGTTCTTTAGTACAACGGTGATTCCTTAAGAGTGTTGTACGAAAACTTGTTCGAATCATCTTTTTTTTTTCCATTGCCCTTTTTCTTCTTACATGTATTTTTCCTTACCCTTTAGGTTGTTTCTTGCATCGTCTCCATCGCTTACATTGTTAATAAAGTAGTCCACATGTCGCTTCAGCTCGTCCTACTTATTGCCATATTAAAATTATTGTCTCCTCGTCGAATTTTTAATTATTATTATTATTATTATTATTGCAAATAACGCTGAGTAATTACACGAATGCATAAAAACCAGCATTTGCTTCCGGGAAGGATTCACAAACATAAGACAAAAACACCATGGCTCAATGTAACTGCACATACGAAAAGCAGCTTCTATTGTCAAGTCTATAGGCTGGGGGAAAGTGGGATGGAGGAGGGGCGGAACATCGGGCGGAGAAGGAAAGAGCATGATTTTAGTTTTAGACAGATTGGGTGATAACCGCCAAGACGACATCCAGGAAATTACTCTTTGAATCCCGTTACCTAGGCTACTCATCAGGCCAGTAATGTTAGGAGATGCCCGTAGGAGGGTTGTGTCGTCTGCGAACAGTGATGTGCCCAGGGCCGCTGCGGGAAGATCATTGATCATTGACGTATAAAATAAAAAGAAGGGGGCCGAGGATGGAACCCTGGGGAACTCCGGATAGTACTGTTGTGTCGGCCGAGGACGTCCCATGTACCGTGACGTACTGCGTTCGCCCAGTTAGGTAAGATGTCAGCCATAGCAGGGGATTGCCGTCTACAGTAAATGATCCACGAAGCTTGGCCAAAAGACGGTATCGAAGGCCTTGGCAAGATCGAAAAAACAGATCCCGACTAGATCTCCATCATCCCGATGTCGTCACACTAATTGCACCAGGCGCGTCAGCTGGAGGGTGGACTTGTTTTAACTGTTACTTGCAACCTTTTAAATCTTCCATTTCGTCACCTTGTTTTTCTGGTTTCTGCTTTACTCCAACCTGCAGAAACTTGTCCAATAATAAAATCAGAGAGTTACCCAAAGATGTGTTTCACCATATGAAACATTTGCATTCTGTGTAAGTAACTGCCAACTTGTGAATTCGCGTTTTGCGAAACCGGGCAGTTTCCCTGGTGGCAACTGAATTATTCAGCTAGAAGTGCACAGGAGTAATATGCTGTTGATACTAGCAGAACAGTAATATCGTAGAGCTTTCTTTAAGTCAGCCAGTTTCTAAATAACTCGGATGTTGAGCCAATAGCAATAATAATTTAAAATAATAATAATAATAATTTGAAACTAGGACGGAGGCAGAAAATATTACAAAAATGTATTATTTACGCATGCATCTACGCAAGAGTCACCACCAGCCAATTAGGACATGTGTCAAAGTATTGAACGTTTTCGTTCAAATCTTGTCAAAATACTACAGGAAAGATGGAAATAAGCTAAAAGACTACAACTATAAAGAAAAGAAGTTCAGAGATACATCACTCCAATTATGTGTAGAAGCGACACGAAAGAATAGATGTGAAGAGTCAAGAAAACAGCATGCAAATCCAATAAGTGACAAAAACGTAGTGACAAGAAAAAGAGAGACAATATCAAGAGATCAAGGGATCTATTTTGCACCTTCACGACGAACAGTGCCAAACAACTGCAAAGACAACACATTCTCCTTCTGATAACAAAGCTCAGGGTCTAACTTACGTATGTACAAAGCTTCCAACACAGCAAGATGTAAAAATGACCTACCACACGACATAACAGAGAATACATCATCGGAATACCACTCACGACAACTAGCACCGCCTGACAGGTGACACTTGATTGCTGAGGTACCGTTTCTCTGACCCGACGACTTGGCCATTATCACCTCCGATCCTGCCGCTTGCGAGTCTCTCCCATTACGCCCTGCGTCCCTGCAATTCCGGTTGCCTCGATCGGCATCAGTGTGCTGCTCCACGTTCAGTCTGCCCTGCTTCCGTGGTCTACCTCGTTTCCTCACATTAACCGTTGTTGTCACTTCCAGTATTGGTTCTTTTGATCCCTCATCAATTCGTCTCCTCAATTGGCTTCTGGTGACTCGTCCGGGGCTGGATTGTTCAGATGTCAGTTTCAGTGGTTTCCGTATCGGTCTCTTCTTCTTGGTGACTGTTGTTGGGGTTTGCTCCAGCCCTGCGCCCGACGAAAAGGAGGAGGGGTCGGCAAGCGTATCCACAGCGGACTTGGACAAGTCCACCTCAGACACAGACTGCCTCTGGACACGTCGGCGGACGACCACGCCGAGGCCGAGAACCACGTGCAGCTACAGGGACAAGATTCAACGGTACATGTTGACGAATACGTGCGCCCAGGTGCTGAAAGGTTCTACCTACGTACCGATTTTCACAATTTCAGTACTGAAAGAAAGAAATTAAAGAACTTTTGCCCAGGGTAGGTAGAACGTCCTTCTTCACGCTGAACACATGGGTCGTCCCAAAGATGACATACGATTTGACACACGGATAAGAGGAACAAAGTAGGACGTTCTACCTACGGGTGGTTTACGAGTATGCGGGTAGCCTCAAACGTCAGCTCTGTCACTCAGCACAAAGTCCGCCCAGCTGTATTAAGGAGCCCAACATCAGAAAGACAAAGAGAAGAGGACGCCCAATGGGACCGTGTCTGACTTGTAAGTCGGGTGGAGTGAAAATATGTTTCAAGAAGAATGTGGTATACCGGCTGCAATGCAAGTTGTGCAGGGAAAAATACATCGGAGAGACGGGTCGCACACTGGAGACGAGACTGGAGGAACACAACGGTGAAGCTCGTAGGCGCACTGTGGATAAACCATGGGGTGACCACATGCGAGCTAAGCATGCAGGGATGCAGTGGATAAGCCTAGGTGTCGGGGACTTTTGTGCACACGCACATGTTGTCCAGGCGTCAGGGGCCCAGCCTCCCTGCCCATCCGACCCGCCACACACAACAACGAAACTGAACTAAGAGTTCTACATAATTTCTTGACAAGACGGAGACGGAGAGACAAGAAGACCGGACACGACGAGGTAAACTGATAACTGAAGAAAAAGACTAACATTATGGCAGCATATAAGCATGCGCACAAACAAAACATAACGCATGACAATGACGTAACCGTTACTTGGATCATGTACAAACTATACATGCAACCAAAACCAGTCAAATACGAGTAAAAGCAGAACGCGAAACAAACCAAAATAAACGAAAGGACCACAACAAAATGAGCCTTGAAAAGTCTTTCTACCGATACACAACAGGGACAGCATCTTCTCGGCAGTGTCTGTGGTTGCAAGCGCCTGTGACAGGGCAAGCCTCAAATTGCGAGAGGCAGAGGAGATCAGAAACGAAGGCCCAGAGATCAACACCAGTGCTGGATGGGCATTGCTTTAAAACAGTCACACACACTGCATGGCTATCTAGGTGACAGCATTTTCTGGAAAACACTGACATGGTCACATTCGTGTATTGCTTGCGGGAAACCTGGTCAGACATTTCTCAAGTTATCTGGTGACATCTGCGCTGTGCTAACTTATTAGTATTACCAACACCCAGCATATGAGTCAGTGAAAACTTGTGATCCCTCACTAGTTTTAGACATGTCATATTTCTAGCACTGAGGTAACATGTGTAGTCATAGAAATATTATCAACACCTAAGAACACCAAATTAGTGTATATAACTGCTCCTTGGCAGACTTCCACTTCATATTGCATCCTGATGATGGCAATTTGCCGAAGCGTTGAAAATGATTCTGTGAAATGAAATGAGTTGTGAATTTGCAGTGCCCAGGGAATGAGCATGTGTGCTCACCAATTCTCTTCGAGTTATGAAGCTGCAGGATGCCTCACCACTGCTTCGTTAATAATAATGTGGAAAGGAAAGGACATATGCCGATAAGATCAATTCTGGACAGTATGGAATATAATAGGATTGTTTTGAACCCTTATGATTCTGTAAAAGTCATGAACGAACGACCACACGGCACGAGGACAACTATGTACTCTTCAACAGTATATTTCACTTGATCCACTATTAACTAACACTAAAACAACCAGGTAGTTATGGCGCGAAAACGACAGCGTATATCATAAAAGCATACACACACAACATACAACTACAGCGCACACAACTAATCGCACGTAGCGCATGTAGCGTATACCACGCCGTAAACATCAGCGGTAAGGCGTGACGGCGGAGTCGAGATACAACTACATTGAAACGAACACAATGTCACAAGCGAGAAGGCCTTTCACTCTTGAGAACTTGTGGCTTCATAACAAAGATGTGATGACTATCAGCAGTACAATTATAAATACCATGCAGCAGTGTATTTTATGTATGTTGTGCTTGTGGACAACATGGGGGATAAGCTGTGAATGATGGAATGGGGACAGAACGTAACAGTGTGTCAAGAGCTAATGGAGTGAAGTAAGATCAAGATCTGAAAGAGATTTTTTGAAATGAACAAGGTTTGTTAGAGAGCGGGTAGCATCGGGTGGAGAGTACCATGTGGCGCTGACCAGAAATTGGATAGAACATCTCCAAGCAAGATTGGGTAGGAATGGAATGCGAAGAAAATTATGCAACTGCCCACAGGTGACTATAAATTATAGTCACCTGTATTATATTATGATCAGCCAGTGGTATCTGAAGCTGGGCAAGTAATACAATAATTATATTCTTGAAAAAAGAGCTTGCAGATCCGTGTATAGACCGGAAAACAAGTACAAGGGACTCGCTCGTGCTCCCCAAGTGTAACTCATCCACTCTTTTGCGCTCCCCTCTCTTTATGGCTTTTTTCTGTTTGACTCACTCTTCCCAGAGAAGTTAAGGATATGGTCTCACCCTGCCTGCTCAAGATCCTTGCCGCCCCTTGTTTACTACGACATAAGTAGCTCATTATCCACATGTCATTGGCGTCTCTGTTGCTTTTCAATGCTTTTATTTGAAATTTTCTTTCTTTACTGAGTTTGAAATCTTTTGTTCCCATGATGGCCTGTGGCCAATAAGAGAAAAATAATTACAGGCACGGGGATCAGATACAGAGAGATCAAAGTTTAGCTGCTTGCTGAGGCAGTAGCGATGGCAATACAAATTGGGAGTTTATCACGTAGGCTGGGCGCAATGGAGCTTTAGATGTGCTGAGCAATGTGAGCAAGTACATACAGAAGAGATGACAAGTGCTAGGATGTTTGCTTTGAAATCTCGTCTGGGGTTGATTTGCCGGAGGCTGAGTGGAATGCTATTAAAGAGATCAAGAGAAGCACAGATGGTGGAGTCTCTTAGCCGGTTTGTACGTGTTGTGGGTAGCTCAAAGGTTCGGGGAACCTGAGCGTGCGAATGGGTTGTATTCGGGGTAGGTGAATTGCAAGAAGGTGTGGTGGTGCATATCTATGATGCAGGCTATGTGCAAGAAGGATATGGGAGAGGGTACAGCGGCTGCTGAGTGATGGCCATTTGAGTCGGTGCAGCAGCACGGAGTGGGTTCTGTGTTCAAAGAGGGGGAGATGCAAACAGAGGCGAGCGGCGCGCCGTTGGATGCGCTCAAGCCGGTCGTTCAGGGTTGCGGGGAGGGGTGAGAGGACAGTGCAAGCATACTCAAGAATAGGGCGGATGTAGGTTAGATAGATGGAGGAGAGAGCAGAAGTGTTTAAGGAATTGCGTAGTCGCAGGAGAAGGAACATCTACCTGGTCGCTTTAGTGATGATGTAGTCAACATGCGAGTTCCAGCATAGATTCTGCTGTATGGGAAGGCCAAGGTGGCGATGCCTTGAGGCCACAGTGAGGTTGATATCGTTGAGTGTGACTCAGGTTGATGGTGGTCTGGGAGGTGGCCGTGTCGCGAACGTCGCGATGAAATACATGTACATGAATTCGGAATAACCAATTTATATTTGCATTACATGACGATGATTTTGTACTCTCTTGCTTGCTTACGTTGTGGCTGATTCCACGCTTGGGTTAGCCGAAGTCTAGTTCCCCATCGTCCTTTCTAGTGATTAATTTCATTCTACTTCGAAGTAGCTTCAAAGCAATCCTTCGTTTCTCTATTCTTTGCATTTTGTTCACAAACAAATTCTTCGTTATGTTTTCGTCCCGTGAGTATTTTCGCGCTCTTGATTTGTTTTGCTCACGCGTGACTTTCCTTTCCTTTCCTTTTGTTATGCATGACCATGATGACGTATTTGTATGACGTTTATGTGTACGTGACCACGTGACTGCGTGTTCACTAACTCCATGACTGTACAGACAGACAGTAGGCTAGTGCATTTAGCGATTCGCTCTCCTTGCTGTTCACTTCTTCTCCATTTCTGTTTGTCGCTGCACTAGTTCCTTTTGTTACCATGCCACGTAAATGAAGGTCGTGGTCGCCATTTTTATGCATGTTCTTTGTGCGCAGCTGCCTGTGGATGCAGCTGCCCTTTTTCCGTTGAAATTTGATCTTGTTTGAGAAAGAAACAAAGAAACAAACTTTCCAAATCAAGAAACGTAAATGTCTTTCATGTCCGTTGAGTCGGGATCCTTATGATGTCGCGAGTCACGACATGAAAATTTGGTGCTGAAACCCCGTTTAATCAACCATGGCCTCGACGGAAGGAGGAACGTCAGGGTCCGGACAAGCAGAGTCAGGCTCCAACAGTGATACGTCGAAAATGGATACGGTCACCCTACCGGTGCAACTGACTTCTGTAAGCAGCTCAATTCAATGCCTGGTGCGAGATCTGCAACAGGAGGAGCACGATGCTGACCGGTTTATTGCCGGGCACGTACCCCCGAATGACGTTGAAGACTTCTTGGTAAGCTTTGAAAGCATTGTCGAACGATTAGAAATCAAATTGAATCAATTTTCGAATGGTGTTGCTCAAATGCCCGTATCCACCAAGGGACAACGTGCCCAAGTTGAATCACTGAAACTGGAAATCAATGGAATGACAGTCTTGGTAGAATCAGCGGTCTCAAAAATCAGAAAATTAAAACAAGTGGCAATCAGACACAATAAACAAATGGCGATGGTCCAAGCCCCATTGCCAGCGGAGGATCCGCATGGTATTCAAAACCTTGTCAATGTGCAAAACAAAACAACACAATCTCTATTGGATGCCATCCATACACTCACCGGGCGTTCCGAATCACAGTCCACGCATCCCCATCATGTACGATTACCAAAACTGGAATTACCAAATTTCAGGGGTGACGTCCTCAAATTTTCCGAATTCTGGGATGTATTTCAATCCACGGTACACGAGAACCCGTCTTTATCCCACGCGGAGAAACTGGCGTATCTAAAAACATGTTTGTCGGGCACGGCACGCAACGTCCTCGATGGGATCGTCCTCGACAACGACCACTACCCAATTGCTGTCGAATTACTCAAAGAACGGTTCGGCAGACAGCAAATGGTGCTGAATGCCCACTATTCAGCCCTGGTCGATCTGCCACCGGCCTATGACACGGCCACATCACTGCGCCAGTTGTACGACACAGTTGAAAAACACATCCGGGCGCTCAGTGCTATTGGCGAAGACTGTGACCAAGGGATTTTTGTGTCTCTGATCACGTCAAAGCTGCCGAGTCCTGCCATGTTTCAACTGGAATTAGCTAAAGGTGAGGAGACGTGGTCCGCCGACCGCCTCCGCAAACATTTACATGACTATATCATGGCAAAGGAAGCAGCAGCTCGACCAACATCAGTCGGTTCTGCACAGTCAAGCATGACTGTACCGCGGTCCACGAATGCCAGCCCTGGCGACATGCGGCCAGTCCAGACGTTGGCAGTTTCGGTCAAGAAACCACAACGCGCAAAATGCTTCTTTTGCAAGGAAGCCCATTACACAGATGAATGTGACCGGTACAGAACTTTAGAGACCAGACGCCAGCAAATCCAGGGTCGGTGCTTCATTTGTTTCCGGGACAGCCATATGGCTCCGGCTTGTCCGAACCCCTGGGCTTGTGCACATTGCCACAAGAAGACACACCACCGCAGTCTCTGCCCTTCCAAATTCGGAACTGGCCACCAACAACAACAACAATCGAAACCACCAATCAAAGCCAACACAACATGTGTCACAGCTCCTAGCTCTCCCAGCCAACAACAGGATGCAGTCATCCTGCAAACAGCAGTAGCCACAATTGGCGGCGCCACAATTACCCAGCCCGCGCGGCTCATGTTTGACACTGGGTCGTCACGGTCTTTTATTACACAGGAAGCACAACAGGCACTTCAACTTGATGCCAATGGTTCAGACACCATCGCCATGGCTGGCTTTGGCGACAGTACCCGCAAGGTTGTCTGTCTACCACGTGTGCAACTCTCTGTCGGGTGTGATGATGGCTCCACCGTTACGGTCATAGCCAACGTAGTCGACAACATAACATGTCCCATCCAACGCTTTCCACTCGATTACACCAAATATCCGGTTCTGCAGTCTGTAAATCTTGCTGAACCCACGCCCCTTGCAACAGAGAGCGTGGTTGTCGACGTACTAATTGGAAGTGATCATTACCATCACCTCATTGGCCCTCAGGTCATATCCGTTACCGCTGACCTAGTGCTGGTCGAGTCCAAGTTAGGGTTTATTCCGTCTGGCAAAGTGTCTGGTGATACGCCCCCAGACACCGTCATGCATCTGTCGGCGGATTCCATAGCGGATGACACCTTACCTGCACTCGAAGATCTGTGGAGCCTTGAGAGTCTGGGCATTAATGACAACCCAGAAACAACAGACAACGACATGGTGAGAGAACACTTCAACGCCACAATACGCAAAGAAAACGGTCGCTACACCGTCAACTGGCCGTGGAAGGAAAAAGCTCCGCAAGTGAACTATGAGCTGGCCAGAGGTCGACTCGTCTCCCTAATCAAGCGGCTTTCTACACAGCCAGACATCCTACGGCACTACGACCAGACAATCAGAGACCAACACGCAAGTGGTATTATCGAGGAAGTCCCGAATGCCGTGCCCACTGGGCCGGTCCACTATTTGCCACACCACTGCGTTCAGCGCCAGGCCAGCACAACAACCAAACTCCGCATCGTATACGATGCGTCAGCAAAAACCAACAAGGATGGAAACAGCCTCAATGACTGCCTTCACAGCGGCCCCAGCTTGCTTCCCGACCTGGGTGGCATACTGGTCCGTTTTCGCCTGTTCCCTGTTGGGATCACCAGCGATATTGAGAAGGCATTCCTCCAAGTGGGCCTCGACGAACCAGACCGGGACTACACCCGCTTTCTGTGGCTCAAGGACATTTCTCAACCAGTCTCACCAGCAAACCTGGTGACATATCGTTTCTGTCGAATCCCGTTTGGTGTTATTTCCAGCCCGTTCTTGCTGTCTGCCACCATTCATCACCATCTCGACAACAGCAACAGCACGCTCGGTTCTGAAATCCGCGACTCCACCTATGTGGACAATGTGATAACTGGGCGCAACACGGCTGACGAAGCCAGTACTCTCTATGATTCTGCAAAGAGCCTATTCAACGACGCCGCTATGAATCTCCGTGAATGGTCATCTAACAGTGATGAATTCAACCACACCCTGCCAGACTTCGACAAGGCCACATCCAACAATGTGAAATGCCTCGGCCTGGCTTGGGATACGAAAGAGGACACTCTCAATGTCATTTCTCCTAATGTGGCTCACAAACACGCCAACACCAAGCGCAGCATCATCTCCGCTGCTGCTCGCTTTTACGATCCCGTTGGCTACCTGTCACCTCTGTTTGTTCGAGCCAAGCTTCTGATCCAGGACATCTGGAAAGCAAAGCTCGACTGGGATGATCCGGTTCCCAACAGCATTGCAGATGATTGGCAGGCTATTGCCCAAGACCTGGACAAAGCAGACACGTTCAAGCTCCACCGTTTCACTGGTCTTGACCCTGCATCTGTCACTCGCCGCGAACTTCATGTGTTCTGCGACGCATCCGAAAATCGTACGGTACGGTTGCCTATCTCCGTGAGGAAAGCGCCGCAGCTGTGGCCACAGTCCTGCTCGTCAGCAAGACGAAGGTAGCTCCACTCAAACAAATGACAATTCCTCGTTTGGAGTTGATGGCAGCGCTAATCGGTTCTCGGCTTATCAAATTCCTCCAGAACACACTGCCATTTGATCTCCACCGCACTGTTCTGTGGTCCGATTCAACTTGTGTTCTACACTGGATCAATGGCACGAACCAGCAATCTGTGTTTGTCCAGCGGCGACTAATGGAAATTCGGTCGAATCCGACAATTGCGTTCAAGTACGTCAGTACAGATTGCAATCCTGCCGACCTACCCTCACGTGGTGCAACAGCTGCTGCATTGCACGCCAGCAAACTCTGGTGGGAAGGTCCTGAATGGCTACGCGGTGATACCAGCTCACTCGGTGAACTTCCATCCCCTTCACTTGCTACAGCTGCAGCAATGGCCTCAGAACCACCCACTGAGGTATCTGTCGCAATCAATTCTTGCTCTGGGGAGGGTCCTTTCATCTCTATCGAAAGGTATTCCAGTTGGTCGAAAGCGGTACGCGTAATGGCTTACGTGAAACTGGCAGTACAGAAGCTGCAAGGCAAATGCAAACAACAAACACAACTAACCACAACCAATATCAAGGAAGCTGAAATGGAATGTGTACGAGTTATCCAAGGTCAAGAATTTGGTGAAATTAAAAATGCAATTCAGAAAAAACAAAAAATGGAACTCGTTACCAAACTCGGTCTACTTATCGATACCAACGGCCTAATTCGGTGCGCAGGGCGCATGAAGAATGCTAGGTTTCCAGAATCTGGTCCAATACTGCTGCCACGGAAACATCCTGCCACGAGGCTAATCGTGCAACTGTGCCACGCTCGCGTTCGGCACTCCGGTACTAGCCAGACGCTCATGGAGGTGCGTAAGCGTTTCTGGATAACTCGTGGGCGGGCCACCGTGCAGACAATATTGCACAGCTGCTACCACTGCAAGAAATGGGAAGCGAAACCATACCCAATGCCGGATTTTGCTCCACTGCCGAGCAAGCGTGTTAACAGGTGCATACCATTCTCGTACACTGGTATCGATTACTTCGGCCCAATGACAATGACCAAGGAAAGCGAGAAATGCAAGGTATGGGTTTGCCTGTTCACATGTTTGACTACTCGCGCAATCCACCTCGAGCTAATGGAAGACATGACAACAGCCTCATTTCTACTGGGCTTTCGTAGATTTATTGCCCGTAGAGGTACGCCGATTGAAGTTTTGTCAGATAATGCAAAACAATTTCACACTGCCTCGAACGTCATTGGTGAAGTTTGGAATGACGTGAACCACACCGATGACTTTACTTCGTTCTGTGCTACGAATGGAATACAATGGAAATTCATAGTACAGCTGTCTCCATGGATGGGCGGCGCATACGAGCGCTTAGTACAATCAGTGAAAAGGGTCCTACGAAAGACAGTGGGCACTTCAATTCCAAACCGTGATATGCTCAATACGTTTCTAATGGAGGCGGAGGCGATAATTAATGCACGTCCACTGGTCTACGTTGGAAACGAATTGGATTTTGGTAATGTTCTTACTCCCAACCATTTCTTGTCTTTAAACCCGAAGTTGGGCACTCCTGGTATGGAGGGAGACTTTGGTAATGACCCGACGTTTGAGCCTGACACGTCTTTGGCTAACACATTGCTAACTGCCTGGACGGATGGTCAACGCCTACTACAGACTTTTTGGTCAGAATGGCAGTATTCGTATCTACCCACGCTACGTGAACGTGGTCAGACTGCACTTCCGCATGGAAGACTACAAGCACATGATCCACCTGCTGTGGATACTGTTGTCCTAGTCAAGGAAGAAAAGATGCCACGCGGCTCTTGGTTAATTGGACGAATTGACAAACTGCACAACAGTAATGATGGTGAAATCAGATCTGCAACAGTTGTTCTGCCATCCAAGCGGCAGATCCAACGTCCACTATGTCTGTTGTACCCAATTGTGCAAGCGGAGAATCACGATGCAGCGCACGATGACCCGCCGCTCGCACAACCCGCACAACCTGCACAGCCTGCACAACCTACACAGCAACAACCAGCTCGACCAACACGCCGAGCAGCCGCTGGTTCCCGTGCTAACCTGAAGAACCTAATAAGTCAAGGTGCAGTATAACTCTGTAAACTCTGTAAATAGTCTGCATGAATGTATTTATACACAGTACACTCTCTTGTTGAACACTAAGCAATCACCACACACTCATTTACACTTTGTCTACACTACTGCAATTACAATCGCTCTTTTTCTCTGTTGTGGGGAGTGTCGCGAACGTCGCGATGAAATACATGTACATGAATTCGGAATAACCAATTTATATTTGCATTACATGACGATGATTTTGTACTCTCTTGCTTGCTTACGTTGTGGCTGATTCCACGCTTGGGTTAGCCGAAGTCTAGTTCCCCATCGTCCTTTCTAGTGATTAATTTCATTCTACTTCGAAGTAGCTTCAAAGCAATCCTTCGTTTCTCTATTCTTTGCATTTTGTTCACAAACAAATTCTTCGTTATGTTTTCGTCCCGTGAGTATTTTCGCGCTCTTGATTTGTTTTGCTCACGCGTGACTTTCCTTTCCTTTCCTTTTGTTATGCATGACCATGATGACGTATTTGTATGACGTTTATGTGTACGTGACCACGTGACTGCGTGTTCACTAACTCCATGACTGTACAGACAGACAGTAGGCTAGTGCATTTAGCGATTCGCTCTCCTTGCTGTTCACTTCTTCTCCATTTCTGTTTGTCGCTGCACTAGTTCCTTTTGTTACCATGCCACGTAAATGAAGGTCGTGGTCGCCATTTTTATGCATGTTCTTTGTGCGCAGCTGCCTGTGGATGCAGCTGCCCTTTTTCCGTTGAAATTTGATCTTGTTTGAGAAAGAAACAAAGAAACAAACTTTCCAAATCAAGAAACGTAAATGTCTTTCATGTCCGTTGAGTCGGGATCCTTATGATGTCGCGAGTCACGACAGGCCGGTTGGGGTGGTGAAAGTGGATGACAGTGCTCTTACTTTCGTTGACCAGGAGATGCCAACCCTTCAGCCACTGTGCCGCAGTTGTCACAGCTGACTGGAGGTGCTCTTCTGCAGCTAGAAAATTCTCGTGAGCGGCAATGATGGCAGTGTCGTCGGCAAACTGGCTGCACTCAGTGTTGGCATTTATGCAGGCGGTTGGCAGATCGACTGTGTAGGCCGTGAACAAAAGCGGCCCCAAGCCAGAGCCTTGGGGGATCCCCGCTGGAATGTTCAGCCAGGTTGATTTGCTGCTCTCCACTTGCACACGTTGTCGTCTGTTGGTGAGATACGAGGCAAGCCACTGGAGGCATTTGCCATCGAGTCCGAGGTGGGCCAGTTTTGCAAGCAGTCCTTGGTGCCACACCCGGTCAAACGCCTTAGATAGGTCGAGGAAGCAAGCAATTATTGTTTGCTCGGCGTCTCTTTTCTCGGTGATCTGATGGATTAGCCGAGATAGCTGCTGTGTGGTGCCATCGTTTGGCCGAAAGCCTGATTGGCCGTTGGGGAGGTGAGGTTGAATGTGCTTCGAGATGCGGTCAGCAACTATCCTCTCTTGTACTTTCGACGTCAGGCTGAGTAGCGATATCGGTCGATAGTTGGAGGGCTCGGTTTTGCTGCCCTTCTTGTGGATGGGGGTGACTGTTGCGTCCCTCCACTCTTGCGGGATAGTGCAACGTTCGAAGGAGATGTTAAAAAGGGTTGCTAGGGATGGCGCAAGTGAACTGGCTGCCTCTTTCAGTAGGCGGGTTGGTATGCCATCACAGCCCGGGCTCTTTGACGGGTCCAGGTTAGACAGTAACTTTGAGACCTCTTGGGCTGTTGTTTCAAGTGTAGTGAGGCCAGGTGTATTGGGTGTGGGGGAATGAATGGAGGGGAGTTCCTCGTGGC
Source organism: Sycon ciliatum (assembly GCF_964019385.1). Lineage (NCBI taxonomy): Eukaryota > Metazoa > Porifera > Calcarea > Leucosolenida > Sycettidae > Sycon > Sycon ciliatum. The sequence continues at coordinate 2,268,490 of NC_088643.1, forward strand.
ACCCTGTGACTGACTGTTGGCTCTGCGAGATGAAGAAAGCGTTCAGGGCGGTTGCTTTTTCAGCAGGGGTTGAGAGAGTCTGGCCCTGGGAGAGCATGTCTGGCAGAATAGGTCGTTGTGAGGACTGGAGGCCGTGCATCAGTTTGTGTAGATTTGGTGTGGAGTGGCTCGTCCCAGTGCCATTACTGACATATGTAGACTTAGCGATTCGGAGAAGGTGAGTAACTTTGTTGCGTTGGGTGGTGTATGCTGTCCAGTTGCAGGGCGTCCGGGTGCGCAAGTAGGCACGGTAGAGCCGGTGTTTTTCTCTGATGGCGTTAGTGAGCTCTGGGTTCAGCCATGGCTTTGCGGGGTGGCTAGTATGCCTCGGGGAGTGAGCTACTGCACAGTGTTTGCGGGCACAAGTGAGCACTTTGTCCTTCCATGAATGCCACAGGTTGTCTATGTTGGTAGTGTTCAGGGTGTCACCTTCCGGTAGCAGTTGGGTGCGTTCAATTTCGGCTTTCAGACTGCTGATGCTTTGGTTTGACCATTTCCAAAGGGTGGTGTTATGGGTGGGAGGTGGTACGGCTCGAGGGGGTGCAGCGACTGGCTGGATTAAACCCCTGATGGATAGGTGGTCCGAGTTGCCGATCTGCGGGAGACTAGAGATAAGGACATAGTCGCTGTCTACATCCGTGGCGACGAGATCTAGGCAGGATTTAGGGTGCCCATTCTGCAAAAGAGTGGGGAATGTGACATGTTGGTGTAGAGAGTACTTAGTAAGTTTGGAACAGCACTGCTAGGTCCTCGCCAACAGCATCTGTCGTGTCAGAGTGGCACCAAGCAGCGTTCTTTGCATTGAAATCACCGAGGATAATCTTTTGCGTTGTTGTTGGTATGGCTCGGATCAGTTCCTCAAGGTGCTGGCAGAATAGACGATGGTCGCAACGGGGTGGTCGGTAGATGCATGTTGCGTTGATGGTGCGGTTGTTGGCTGACAGTTTCAGCAATAGTAGGTCAAAGCTGTCGGGTTGAGTTGTTGTTGCTGTTGATTTGCTACTCTTTTGTTTTCCCTTTCCTTACTTTTTATTTCGCCATGGTTGGCAATCACCCACTCTCTTTATTGGCCGGTGTTTCCACCGAGTCTTGAGATGTTGTGATAAATTCAATAAACGCAACTTCTGTAAAAACACTTGGTGAAGTGATGACATGGGGGTGGTCATTGGTTTTTAAAGCGACTTCTAGGCAATGCATCCCAGTGTAGAATGGTCTGGGTGCTCTCTGCACTTACTCACAGCTGGCTTATCTATTTCATCTAATTTATTTTGCAGAGATTTGAGTGACAATCAACTAAAATCCTTTCCATCGGGAATTTTTGGCATCACAAACCTTGGATCTCTGTGAGTATTCATTGAAAGGGTCCAGGGCACCAATTGGAATCTGTTTGCTCAAAACTGATCTTGTTTACTATTGTGAGGTCTTGCTGAAATGTGCATGCATTATCTGTATGTTTGGCCCATTTTGGAAATTGATCAGCCTGCAGATTGCACTGAGGAATCTTGAGAATGCCAAGAGTTCACTGCGCAGTTGTTGTTATTGTGCTTATATTTATAGTCGGTCAACCAAACAGGCAATGCCTTCTCACAAGGAGATGACTTAGAAGAGGAGAGGGGAGAAAAAAGGCATGGAAGGGAGATAGAATGGAGAATATGCTGTAGTATATGAAAGAAACTGGAGTAAGATCCAGATCTTTGGCACAGTACAAAAAGCGGCTTAGGCAACCGGGAGAATAAGGAGGTCTTGCGAGCGCAATGCATCACACAGCCGCTTCTTCTTCTTCTTCTTCTTCTTCTTCTTCTTCTTCTTCTTTTTCTTTTTCTTCTACAAATCAGTAAATTCATGTTAGAAGTAGTATCAGCAAAGCAAAAGTCGTCAAATACCGAGCAAACTCCCACTATCGGTACATACATTACCTTCTGTAAACCGGGTCAAAGCATCCCCCGCGGCGAATTACCTCAGCCGAAAGGTCTGAGCGATGGGTTTTTGTCGGGATCACATGATTGGCAGCTTCTTTCAGATCTGGACGAGAGGCTAGTATTCCCACTCTTTATTGCACCTACCATGTGTCGTCCAGGCATAGTTCTCTTCTCGAAGAAATTGAGAAGGGTGCTTTGGCTGGAACTCACGGTCTGTAGCGAAGATCGCATCCTCCAGTCCAGGGAGAAGAAGCTGTCATGGCATCGCCACCTCAAACAGGAGTGGGGATAGTAATCTATTAGTAATACGAGGAATAAGATCGTTTGTGCACACTCAAGATGCACAGACACACCAACATACATGTAGTGTACACAGTGTTTCACTTCACTATAACTAAATTGAAATGAGATGATTTAACAATCTGTACAGCATTACCGTCAGTCAAACAGTCTTCCCCAAGATGGAAATGCAATGTTTTGTTGTCGCGAGGCAATTTCACTGACACAATGTCATGTTTGTGACATCAAAACGGTTACTTCGTGGAATACATTACAGTATTATCTTGAGAAGCCTTTTCTTGTCATTGGCATACAAGCAATCCTTCTACTACTAGTACACTGGCACTGCGTTTGTCGATCCCATTGTATTTTGGCATCATACTAGAGGAAGAGTGTCGTGGAGTTCACATAATTATCACAGGACAAAAATACATTTATCATGAAATAAAAGTGATTATAGCTAGACGATTGATGCAAAGTCCTTGCAGTCCTTGAGGACTGATATCATTGTCACGCAACTATTATTACGAAGTCGTTGATTACTTTTAGGGCATTCATTCAAGCAACATCAAACAAACGCGATACGCTCCTTGAAAATGAAAAAATTCAATCATAACGACAGAACAGCAGACCAATCGAAACGAGTAAAAGCTTCCTTACCTCAGTCATTGTCCTGCCATGTAGTTGGACAGCCTTTTGACACGGTGATACAGGCAGCTCTTGTCCAGTCAACCAGGGTATCCTTGTGGCGTTGAACGAAAGAGAGTGTCAGTGTATCTGACTCGTCAGATTGGAACTGTGGTGAACTTTTCTCGTTCTCCGCTTTCTGCTTTCATCCCACGCACTGATGAAACCGTTCAAATGTCTTACTGTCAGCAACTGCACAGCAGAACTGGCAGCCATGGCCAGTCAAACAGGGGATCTTTGTGGCGCTGAACGAAAGAGAGTGTCAGTGTACCTGACTCGTCAGATTTGAACTGTGCTAAATTTTCTGGTGTTCACGAGGTGTTTATCGCGCTGGCAGCGGAGCGTCTCTGTAAGTTTTGTATCCCTGGTGATGTTTGTGCCTGGAGAGCACTATATAAGTGGTGCTCTTCAGGCACAATCTTCCTCAGCCTACTCAAGCTCAACTGATGAGGGGTGAATTCCCCGAAACACTGTGTATTGAGCAGGGAGTGGTGCTTTCTTGCAGGTTTGCTGAGTCGAAGGTTCGATGGACTTCTCGTGTGCTCTGGATGGCAGTCGTGAGTCAGTCAAGTGTCAAGTAAAGTCGGCGGAATAGCGCGAGCTCCGGTGTGGGGAGCAAACCTTTCTTCTAAATTTTCTCGTTCTCCAATTTCTGCTTTCATCCCGCGCACTGACGAAACGATGAAACGTCTTCAGAGAACCACAAGACGCTTTCCAGATTTGATTTTGAACGTCTCCTTTTCCTCCTTGGTTACCTCGAGACATATTACTGTCAGCAACTGCACAGCAGAACTGGCAGCCATGGCTGCAGTGAAGAAAGGAATGCACTGCCACGAGGCAAGCAAAACTGAAAAGGTGTTTGTTCTCATTTTTTTACTACACACAGGATGGTGTGACTGGATAAACTGGACTCCTGGACCGTGAATAGGGGACTTGTAGAAAAAGTGTACTCCTTATAGGGGATTGCGCGGCTGGATGGACCTGATCAAAATTGAGTGGACTCCTGGACTCTGTATAGTGGATTTTGGACCAATGGACTCTATATAGGGCGTTGGACACCAGATAGTGCATGGACTCTATACTGAGTCCAACATATATTTCACGTACAAGCGTACTAGTGGGATGTATTATACTTACAGACCTTCATACAAACTGACAGTCAACTTCTTCCTGTTTCTATGGTGGCGGTCTATATGGGGTTTGTATGAGGTATGAGGTTTATATGCCCAGTATAAGCTGCCAGCATGATGGGCAAGTTGACTGGAAGTTTGTATGAAAGGTCAGCATAAGTCACATTATGCTGACCTTTCATACAAACTTCCAGTCAACTTGCCCATCATGCTGGCGGCTTATACTGGGCATATAAACCTCATACCTCATACAAACCCCATATAGACCGCCACCATAGAAACAGGAAGAAGTTGACTGTCAGTTTGTAATTGTATGAAGGTCAGCATAAGTATAATACATCCCACTAGTACGCTTGTACGTGAAATATAAACCGACATACAATCCTCGGCTTCGCCTCGGTTTGTATGTCGGTTTATATTTCACGTACAAGCGTACTAGTGGGTTGTATTATACGTATTATTTCGAATTATTGTGTCCGATTCGATATCAATATTTTTCTTCATCTACTCATATCCAGCGTAAGGTAAGTGAAAGAGAAGACAAGAAGCAGTCGCTGGCTGGTGAATTACGCCTGCCTTGACGATTTTAGGCCATCGCTGCCCTCCCTCTCGCTCCTGTTTGGAGAGCGAATACTGCGATGGGATCAGCGATACAAATTTGCAATTTCGAGTCGCATTCCGTGCCGACATCGCCACAGCCAATCTCTCCAAGCGTCCACCACATCTAGAAGACGTCGACATTACCTGGAACAAGCTACATCTTTCCTACAAGCAGCGAAACTGACCGAGAACATGATCGAAACAGGGAAAATTGTTTGCACTGAAAAGAATACTTTTGAACGCGTTCGTTCTCCATACTTTCAAATGGCAACCTGCCCATGTCATACATCAGCGCTGAAAAGAAAACTTTTGTCTTGAACGCGTTCGTTCTCCATACTTTCAAATGGCAACCTACCCATGTCATACATCAAAGCTGGTGACTTGTTTTTGGCTCTCTGTGACTTGTTTGTGACCGGTGACTGGTAATAGAGGATTTGTGACTGCTTTGACTGGTATTAGGGGCAGTGACTGCTATGAGAGGCCTGACTGGAATCAGAGTCCTACATACGTTTTGCCACGGGCAGTTGATGCCAACCTCATTCGTCGCTCACAATCCTCCTTGTCGCCAAAGCGTGACCCAAGCTCAGCAGGCAAGCTGGCCAGAGGATCGCCAAGTGTCATCATCATGATTCATGGGTTAGGTTCAGCCACTCTGTCTTCCCCCGTGTACAGAGTAAGCGACCAGCTACTGAATACGTCCTTGATGACTGGAAGAGAATCGGACAACCACTATTTAATTCTTGTTTAATTCCTCCAATAATAATAATTATGATGAAGAAAGGAAAAGGACAAAAAGTTACGAGTTACTTTCTTCATCATAACTATAATGGCTCACCATCCGAGTTCTATAATAATAATGCTAGTAATATGTTTGGTGACTTGCTAATATGTAAAAAGGCGACGTGGAGACAATAATCTTAATAACAGCGTTCCTCCTTTATTTTCCCAATCGAACATGGTTGAACAAGTGGTCACGTGCTCCTGCGTACACCAGTCACCTGGTCACCGTGCCTGCAGGTACAACTTACTAGACTGTTTGACCTTTTTTTGGGTGCAGTCCTGTCACTCGAGTTGAACCTTAGTGTGAAAGTTGTTGCCTGCTGGCGTGGTGAACAGTTGATTTGGGCACCCAGGAGCACGTGACCGCTTGTTCAACCATGTTCGATTGCGAATAAAGGAGGAACGCTGCATCGCAGCCTATTCGGACCAAAACCAGTCGACTCAGCGTCCAAAAGACTACAACATATGGGCCAATCGCGTTCATCCGTGCTTTTACTTAAAGTATAAGAACGAAATGGCGCTTTTAGTGACATTTTGCATACAAATCCCCATCTAGTAGGGCGCAGTCACCCAGTTTCGGTGGAAGTGCGCGAGTTCGACTGGGATTCAAGTAGGAAGGGAGCGTCTCAGCTTTCTCGGACCAAGACCATTCGACTCAGCACCCCGAAGACTACAACTGGTGAAATTTTGATTTTTGCCTTAACTTCCCCTTTAATAATTATTGTTCAATCTGCGGACAGAACTGTTTCGTCCTTTGTGGACTCGTCAGCGCAGCACAGAGGAAATGAGGCCGAACCTGATAGCAATGGAAATAAAAATTTCCAATCAGGCCCGAACGTACCTTGCCAGAGTGCTCAAACTGACAAGTCAGTGAGCTCTGCATAACGCAAACAGCAAAGGCACTACCCCACGCAAGAGTGCTCAACTGCTACAAGAGCAGGAGCGAAATACTCAATCTGCGGGCAGAACTGTTTCGTCCTTTGTGGACTCGTCAGCGCAGCACAGAGGAAATGAGGCCGAACCTGATAGCAATGGAAATAAAAATTTCCAATCAGGCCCGAACGTACCTTGCCAGAGTGCTCAAACTGACAAGTCAGTGAGCTCTGCATAACGCAAACAGCAAAGGCACTACCCCACGCAAGAGTGCTCAACTGCTACAAGAGCAGGAGCGAAATACTCAATCTGCGGACAGAACTGTTTCGTCCTTTGTGGACTCGTCAGCGCAGCACAGAGGAAATGAGGCCGAACCTGATAGCAATGGAAATAAAAATTTCCAATCAGGCCCGAACGTACCTTGCCAGAGTGCTCAAACTGACAAGTCAGTGAGCTCTGCATAACGCAAACAGCAAAGGCACTACCCCACGCAAGAGTGCTCAACTGCTACAAGAGCAGGAGCGAAATACTCAATCTGCGGGCAGAACTGTTTCGTCCTTTGTGGACTCGTCAGCGCAGCACAGAGGAAATGAGGCCGAACCTGATAGCAATGGAAATAAAAATTTCCAATCAGGCCCGAACGTACCTTGCCAGAGTGCTCAAACTGACAAGTCAGTGAGCTCTGCATAACGCAAACAGCAAAGGCACTACCCCACGCAAGAGTGCTCAACTGCTACAAGAGCAGGAGCGAAATACTCAATCTGCGGACAGAACTGTTTCGTCCTTTGTGGACTCGTCAGCGCAGCACAGAGGAAATGAGGCCGAACCTGATAGCAATGGAAATAAAAATTTCCAATCAGGCCCGAACGTACCTTGCCAGAGTGCTCAAACTGACAAGTCAGTGAGCTCTGCATAACGCAAACAGCAAAGGCACTACCCCACGCAAGAGTGCTCAACTGCTACAAGAGCAGGAGCGAAATACTCAATCTGCGGGCAGAACTGTTTCGTCCTTTGTGGACTCGTCAGCGCAGCACAGAGGAAATGAGGCCGAACCTGATAGCAATGGAAATAAAAATTTCCAATCAGGCCCGAACGTACCTTGCCAGATATAATAATTATTGTTAATTTCTCTGCCTTTTAAATCCTCTTTTTCATCACCTGGTGTTTCTGGTTTCTGCTATTTTACATCCTGCAGAGACTTGTCCAATAATAAAGTCAGAGAGTTACACAAAGAGATGTTTCAGAATATCAAAGGCTTGACGAATCTGTAAGTAACTGCGAACTTGTGCATTCACATTGTGCGAAACGCAGTTCCCCTAGTGCCAACTGAACTATTCAGCGAGAAGTACGTAGGAGACCTATTCAGCGAGAAGTACGTAGGAGTAATGTGCCTTTAATACTGCTACTGTACAGTAATAACTTTGATGTTTTGTTAACTCAGCCAATTTGAAAACAGCAAGAAAACATTGTGCAATTGTGCTTGCTATGTCAAGATGAAAATGACCTATAATTTGCTAATTACTCCTACGTACTTCTCGCTGAATAGGTCTCCTACGTACTTCTCGCTGAATAGTTCAGTTGCCACTAGGGAAACTGCGAAGTCCAAATTTGAAATTCCAATTTGCGTTTGGTCGCAGTGGACATAGTTTGATGCGCTCCCCATGATATCAATCGAATGGCCGAGGGCTCTCTAGGGCAGCTTAACACATCCCAGCAAAACAAATGCACTTGCGTTATCACATTTTCTTCTCAGACCCTTCTATGTCCAATTGCAGCTTGTTAATTCCTCCGAGCGTAACCTGTTTGGTGACTTGTTGATTGCTAATTTCTTAGCCTTTTAAAACTTCAACTGGTTGTTCTTTTGTTTTTGTTTTGGCTTCTGCTTTTTTACCTGCAGAAAATTGGACAACAATCCAATCAGAGAGTTACCCAAAGACTTTTTTCATACTTTTGGAAGTAGCATTACAAGTTTGCGTCATCTGTAAGTTACTGTTGACTAATGCATTCACCCTCAGTGTGCGAAACCGGGTAGTTTCCTTAGTGTCAACTGAACTGTCCATCTAGAAATACGCAGGAGCAATGTGCTTTTGATACTAGCAGTACAGTCGGATACTGAGCCAATAAGAAAAGGTAAAAATAGAAGAAAAACACATGGGAACGAGTTATGGAGCAACTATCCACGACTGTAAGACGATAATAAGCAGTCAGAAAGTGCGATAACAAGGCACAACACTGACAGGCTACTGCGACATTCAACGGCCTGTGACCTAGCTCTAACACATCTACAGTGCGCAAACCAACAGCCTTCCAGCTTGGAAGGTTCATGGTTATGATTCGTTTTCGCAAAGTGTCCCCTTTCTTTATATCTCATATTGCTAACCCACCCAAGTTGGGCGGTGTGTTGCTTTGAATTGTAGTTAGACCGCATGGTCATGTTATTAATTCGTCTCATAATCGTCCTGCAAGAAAGCACCACTCCCTGCTCAATACACAACATAACACGTCTCTGTAAGTTTGTATCCCCGGTGATGGTTTGACCTGGAGAGCATTATATAAGTGGTGCTTTTCAGGCAAAAAGCTTCGTCAACTTACTCAAGCTCAACTGATGAGGGGTGAATTCCCCGAAACACTGTGTAGTGAGCAGGGAGGTGTGCTTTCTTGCAGGTTTGCTGAGCGCAAGGTGCGACGTGCTCCTCCTGTGCTCGGGATGGCAGTCGGGAGTCAGTCAAGTGTCAAGTTCGGCAAGAAGCGTGTGTTCCTCTTTGGAACAACCCAGTTCATGACTAATACCGCCGAAGTCACAACGTCTAAGTTCGTAACCAGTTGATTATATGGGAAATATAGTAGGAGAGGTCCTACCCGTCCTAACGTACAACTGTTGCACTTGGGGCCTCACGCAATCTGCTCTCCAGAAGTTGGATGCCTTCCACCAACGTCAGTTGTGGTCTCTCCTTGGCATCAAATGGCCACAGCGCATCTCCAATGAAGCACTGTACTGGAGGTGCCAAATGGAGGAGATCAGCATCTTCGTACGCCGTGCCAGGTGGCGTCTATTTGGTCACATCCTGCGGCTGCCACCATCAACCCCCGCAGTATTGGCAATGGAAATCATTTTCGCAAATAACAGCACCAGATGGCTTGGCCGGCCACACGTCACTCTTCCCAGCGTGCTGCATCAAGATCTGCAGAAAGCCTGGCAGGGTAGACTCCTGACTCTGGGAGATCTCCATTCGCTCCGGGCAACAGCTGCCTGTCGTAAGAGCTGGAAGGCTCTGGGTGAGGCAATATGTTAATCCAACTAGTTAAAAATCAATGTACCTGTAATCCCGTATTAGCCCGACAGTGCAACGTCCAATCAACCGGATATATCTCCTCAATTTGCTCATCTCCCTATGTTTCCCTCTCTCTCTCTCTCTCTCTCTCTCTCTCTCTCTCTCTCTCTCTCTCTCTTTCTCTCTCTCTCTCTCTCTCTCTCTCTCTCTCTCTCTCTCCTTCTCTCTCCCTTTTCTCTAAAAGCCAGTCACGACAACAGCCATAATAATGTGTAACTCAATAACAACTGGAAATGTATTATCATCAAACATCCAAATACTATCTTATATTACCCAAATACCATAATACCATTATGATTATCAACTCCTTCAGTATTTAAACTGTAGGAATAGAATCACTGGCTGTTTGTCATTGACTGTTCTTCAGGGTTGTGTTGCTGGAGGTCGTGGCCGAGGCAGGCCTAGAATGTCATGGCTTGATAATAATAATTATTTCATGGTCTGCACTTGACGTGCAGTCCTTGCAGCTGCGGCACGCCATAGATTTTTATGGCGCTCGCTTGTTCATACTTGCTCTGTGACGCCCTGACAGTCTTAGGGCTATGGGCTTATGATGATGATAATGATGATGATGAATAGAATCACACCATCAATCACAATATCAACATGCAATAACTATCATAACGTATCGCATTCGATATCCATACTTATCCTGTATTCTTTTTTCCTTCCCTTATGTTGTTTTCTGCCTTGACATCAGCATCTTTCTTTATTATTTGATTTCTGTTTACCACCACTCAGCATAAGCGAAATTATCAATCATTTGATTGACGAAGACGCGAAAATGCAAATAATGATAATAATAATGTAGGACTCAGTGACCAGTCAAGGCAAGGTCCCCGTGACCAGTCGAGGTAAGGTCCCCTTGACCAGTCAAACAGTCACAAACCCCCCATGACCGGTCACAAATTAATTTACCTGTCACAATGCCCCACGACCAGTCACAAATCACTGCCATATATGTACATTATGTAAAGTGTTGTCTTCTCTGCGTGTTCTTCCGCGATTGCACGGAGATTTGCTTTACAGATAGCCCTGGTGGTTTTCAAACACTGGAGCAAAGTCAACTATGAGTCGTTTATGGAAAATTTCGAATTGCGTCAAAATCTTCTTTTTGTTATTAGAAGGAGGGAAACCATAGTCGGTACCACGGCAAAGCAGTTTGTTTTGCACCGAGGAAAGTAGTATGTTCGCGAGGTTAATGATCGTGTCTGTGTTGATATTCATGGAGCCGTTTCGCTTCGCACGTAACCATTTGAAGTTCTTATCATACTTGGCGATGAGTTTGACCTGCTGCTTGTTGTCATTCTCAGCAAGCAAAGTACCAAACCGGAGGTAGTCAAAATGCGAGAGGAAGGATCAAGCAGCACTGTACAAACGTTCACACAGAAACTTTAACGGAACATAGATTGTCATTTGACCGAACAGTATCGTCTTTTATGAATACTTTTTCTGGGTGTATTTGTGTGTATAAGCCAGTTCTGTGTAGGCAAAAGAAGCATTGTATATGTGGTAGTACTCAAGTTATATTCGCGAGTTCACACATTGTTCATTTTTGTGTGAATGTATATGGCTCATAGCTATGATCTCACCTCGCTGTTTCCCGCTCCTTTCTTGTTTTAGCACTGTCGTATAATTGTGTCACTCCAATGATCATGTATTGCTCTGCTGAACACTATATTTCTTCAGTCACGAAAATCCACTGATGAGAGTGACAAGAAAATCTATTTTGGTTTAACCTCTTTTTGGACTTCTTTGTTGTGTGGCATGACCGCGGAACTGATATTATTCATTGCTATCATTATAGTAAGTAAAAAGTGGGGAGGCTTCCTGCAGTTTCATAAAGAGTTAAGAGCAGAGCCCACACGCTCTCTTCCATTGTGAACCTGATGAAGGCAATTTGCCGAAACGTTGGAATAATTATTGTGAAATGAGTTGAACTATTGCAGTGGTAATGGAAGAGAGCTTGTGGGCTCTACTCTTAACTATCATTATAGTATAATAGTTATTACTTTCCTCCCGCTGTTGTTCCTCGGCACATGCAAACGGGCATTCTCCACTATTGCGGATATCGGCTCCTTATCACATCTCATGTATAGCTGCTCATTGGAGATGATGTTGGCGTATGTCACGTCCATCGAGTTACGTGATTGCTTACCATGAAAGACATCCAAGTTCCGAGTTGCAGCTTGCGTCAGGCCCCATGCCGCACAGTTGTATAGCAGATGTGGCTTGACATGGGCCTGATACAGTTGCAGTCTCCACTTCTGGCTGATCTTGTTTCGACAGACCCACAGGGTACGAAATAGAGGTTGCAACTTCGGCGATGATTTTGTTTAGGAATGGGTTTGCTCCCACACTGGAGCTCGCGCTATTCCACCGACGACTTGATGAGGGGTGAATTCCCCGAAACACTGTGTATTGAGCAGGGAGTAGTGCTTTCTTGCAGGTTTGCCGAGTCGAAGGTTCGATGGACTTCTCGTGTTCTCTGGATGGCAGTCGTGAGTCAGTCAAGTGTCAAGTCATCGGCGGAATAGCGCGAGCTCCCATGTGGGAGCAAACCCATTAATAGACCCACAGGGTGTACATTTTACTCCAGGCAGTTGATGCCAACCTCATTCGTCGCTCACAATTCTTACAAAACTCCTTGTCACCAAGGCAGGACCCAAGCTGGCCAGAGGATCGCCCAAGTGTGATCATCATGAGTTAGGTTCAGCCACTCTGTTTCCCCCGTGTACAGAGTAAGCGACCAGCTACTGAATACGTCCTTGATGACTGGAAGAGAATCGGACAACCACTGTTTAATTCTTGTTAAATTCCTCCAATAATAATATGTTTGGTGACTTAATAATAATTATTGTTATTATTTGAAACTCGGATGTTGAGCCATAAATGTAGAAAGGAAAAAAGACATTATGGATGCGAGTTAAGAGTAACTCATGATGGAGAGCTACTCTTAACTCGTATCCATAATGTTTTTTCCTTTCTACATTTATTGTTATTAACTCTGCCTTTTTTAATCTTCTATTTCGTCACCTGGTGTTTCTGGTCTGCTATTTCACAACCTGCAGAGACTTGTCCAATAGTAAAATCAGAGAGTTTCACAAAGATATGTTTCACAATATGAAAGGTTTGAGGAGTCTGTAAGTAACTGCCAACTTGTGCATTCACATTGTGCGAAACCCGGCAGTTTCCCCAGCTGGCAACTGAACGAACTATTCAGCGAGAAGTAGATCTACGTATGAGTAATGTGCCTTTAATACTGCTACCATACAATAATAGCTTTGATGTTTTGTTAAGTCAGCCAATTTCAAAACAGCAGACAGAAAGCAGCAAAAAGAGCACTTGCATTACATGTATCACATTTTCTTCTCAGACCGTTCTATGTCCAAATGCACCTGTTTTAAATCCTCCGAGCATAATAAGAAATTAGATTACTGATTAATGCGGTGTGTTGCGGTAGGCGAACACAAAGCGGTAGAGCTGTTTGCCGGCTAGGCTGGTACCTTGTTCGGGTGAGTGCGTAGCGCCTTCTTCAACTCTTGGACGCACCGTTCTACTTGTCCATCGGACGCAGGATGGTATGGCGGTGTGCGCATATGACTGATTTCGTCCTCCAAACAGAATTGGTGGAACAGATGTGACGTGAATTGCGGACCATTGTCGCTGACCAGGGTCTTCGGGATCTGCAAGCACGTATAATGCGTTGTACACACAGAGCCGCGTATGGCGTACAGATCATGTACATACAGACTATGGATTATTTATTATTATTATTTATTCATATTCAGTTACTAGGGCAGTCCCCACAGACCTATGGTCTTCTTACAGGGGGATTCAAACATAAACAGCACTCATATGCAAGAACACACGCACTGCAGGACACACAGAACGCAATAGAGAACGCACAGAGAACATAGGCAGAACACACAGCGGAACCCACACCACAGCATGATGTCTTCCAAACGAGCTGTTCTTATCATTATTACCTGTTTAACAGCAGTATTTTCTGTGTGCTTCATATTCATTTCATAGACGCTTGGGAAAAAGTCAGATCACAACAATAGAGAATGTCAATTTCACTGGTCTAACCGAAGTCTATAGCCTGTGAGTACTATCAACTATTCACAATGAGTGCTACCTACCGTGGTGACATGAAAACATGCATAGAGTATCACTGAAAGGCAGACAGGTCAAATACCATGATGAAGCAACAGAGGGTACCAAGTTGAAGTCGACTGGAGGAGGTTTCCAAATATTTTCTGGGTCTGAGACATGGTCAACGATTTTTACATTCTCAGCTCAGACCTTTGAGATTCTAGCCTTTTCCCGTTTGCTGTCATGAACTGAGATCTTTCCGGTTGGCTAGATTTTGTTTGTTTGGTTGTATCTCCATGCCAATGCATGACCACTATTGCTTTCTTGAGTGCACCAGCTGGTAAGGGAAGGAGCAGAGCCTCTCGCTCCATGCCCTTCCAAAACCGAATGAGGGAAGAACAATAATTGATTCATGCAATACGTCGAGAGTACGTGGTATGTGCTCAACGTTTATCCACCAAATTATTCAACACCTAGACTCATACATGAGCAGAAGTAGAATGATTAGTCCTAGGTTAAAAAAAGTTGTCGAACAATTAAGTCATAATGAACCTCTGAGTTACAACATAGTTTCAACGTTATCCCTCGTATAGCAACATCAGACCTGCACATTCCAAGTGTTGTTACTGTGTTGTATTGTGTACTAGTAAACTTTACCTGTATAACAACATTTTATTGTTTTTGTGCTTCATATTGACATTTGACCAAAAATCAGATCACAACGTTAAAAAACTGAGTTGTGTAGATATTCCAATAATGCTAATAGGAATAGTAGTAATACTCTTAAAAAGGACACACTTCAGGCCCTTTATGAACATCTTGAGTATTATAGCATTTTGTCTCAGAGGAAACTGTTTACTTAGGAATAGTAGTAGTAGTCGTAGCCCACATCATCGTGTCAACGAACTAATGTTTACTACACTACTAGCCTTTACCTGTTAACAACATTATTGTCTGTTAATAGTATTAGTGAAGCGGACATTACAAAAATGATGAATGAGAATACATGTATCTAAAATGGTTGTTCCTAATCGACTTTCTTGATTCTATCATCAGGGAAAATCGTCTCACAATAGAGGCTATACGGAGAAACAAACTACTTATAGGTTATTGGATAGTGGGAAGTATACAAGGTGAGGTGTGAAAAAACTAAAGTGGGAGAGAAGACGAAAGAAATTAGAAGAAAAGATGTGAGAGTGTTCCCGACGGTGTGAGCTACTACATAAGGTGAGTGAAATGAAGGCGTGGAAGCAGGTGAATGTGATAGAGTGAGGAACTGTGAGGTGTAGGTGTATGCGAATGAATACGTGTGAGAATGCTAGGTGAAGAGTCTCAGTTTTGTGACATTTTCTTTCTGAATGCATAGATTAGGATTGTGTTTACGGATGAAAACAGCTTCTAATACCTTAAGTTCACGAAACCTACGAGCACGACACAAAACAGTGAAGCATGAATCATCATACACTGAGCGGCATTGGCTACTAGACAAGAGGTGTTTCTTAATGGCTGACCCTTTCGTTGTGGTCTCACCTTCAGTCCGGTCATCTTCATCTTGGTTGTCCAACTCACTCTCTTCATCACTGCTCTCACTGCTCTCACCTCTTGTCTAGTAGCCAATGCCGCTCAGTGTATGATGATTCATGCTTCACTGTTTTGTGTCGTGCTCGTAGGTTTCGTGAACTTAAGGTATTAGAAGCTGTTTTCATCCGTAAACACAATCCTAATCTATGCATTCAGAAAGAAAATGTCACAAAACTGAGACTCTTCACCTAGCATTCTCACACGTATTCATTCGCATACACCTACACCTCACAGTTCCTCACTCTATCACATTCACCTGCTTCCACGCCTTCATTTCACTCACCTTATGTAGTAGCTCACACCGTCGGGAACACTCTCACATCTTTTCTTCTAATTTCTTTCGTCTTCTCTCCCACTTTAGTTTTTTCACACCTCACCTTGTATACTTCCCACTATCCAATAACCTATAAGTAGTTTGTTTCTCCGTATAGCCTCTATTGTGAGACGATTTTCCCTGATGATAGTCTCAAGAAAATCGATTAGGAACAACCATTTTAGATACATGTATTCTCATTCATCATTTTTGTAATGTCCGCTTCACTAATACTATTAATCGCATTGATAAAGTTATTGTCTCCTCGTCGCCTTTTCATTATTGTCTGTGTGCTTCATATTCATTTCATAGATTTTTGAGCTATAATCAGATCACAACGTTACAAAATGTCAATTTCACTGGTCTAACAAACCTAAAAAAGCTGTAAGTACTGTTCAGGACTCAACTTCTCCATGCTCGAGTGGTATCTGTTGCGGATGCGGGTTTGCTCTTTGTTTTGGTATTCCCTAGTTGGCTTGATTCTTTTATTTTATTTTCTGATTGGATTTTCCTATTTATTTGATTTGATCTCTCCTATTTACTTGAATGGATTTGTCACCATTGCCTTCCTTGCGTATTTATTTACTTCAAAGTATTTATTTCTGCACCTCGTGGCATGTCAAGAGAGCCAATTGAATTCAGGAGAGGGTGAGACCAACCACGGAAGAAGAGAAAAAGAAAAGAAATGAAGAGCACGTACACAAAGTGGGAAAGGATTAGCAACTTAAAAAAGCAATAGGATGCTCAGCGAGCTATGCAGCGGAAGTGGTGACTGTGATTTAGTTTACTGGGAGATACTGAAGTGCTGTCTGACGAGGGTACGGAATTTGGGCATATCTGGAGCTTGTCTAACACTGGGAGGCAGTTGGAGCCACGTGGAGTGGGAGGAAAATAAAGGGGAATTTACGAATAGGGTAGACCTAGGTAGGGGGAGACGAACGCAGCTTCGGGTGGTGCCACCTGACTTAAAGCTTGCGCTTTTAAGTTTATTTATTCCGACACCTAGTTTTTTTCAAATAAAGACGAAGTTCAGTAGTCATCTTTATTGTTCAATCCTCAAAATGTTATGCAAAATGTGAAGAACCATCCGAGGTAAATGTCCATTGTATATATTAAAAATGTTATTTTGCCATGCCAGCCGGTTATGATTAACCCTAGAACTACCAGAGGCATTATGATGCATTTGCGAAATTCAAAATTTGATTGCTTTGATATGGGCGGTTAGAATCCCCCAAAAATTGTGACTTTTATTTATTTTGTATTGTGTTATTGGCGACTGTACTTCCAAAATTTGAGTACTGTACCGAAATGCCAGGGTGTGTTACCTAGAATTACCGCGCGGCATCATATGACTTCACATACTACAGGCATCAATAAGAGAGCGAGTTTGGCTCAGAAACACAGGTGAATATTGTAAAGAGGAATACGTTTAGGAGCAAGTAGATGGAGGACCATGAAGGTGGTAATTTTCACATATGGAAATGCGACTATGCATATTTCACATGTAGTTTTGGTCTAAATCGTAATCCTGAATCCTGTCGAAACAGACAAATTTGTTCGCCCGAAGTGATGGAAAGTGATCCCCTATTATCATCTGCAACATAGAAAAATATGAAGTGCCAGCACAGGTAAAATATTCTTCGAACTTCCTTTGAGTTTAGGTCGGTCTGGCGGAAGCCATGTTCGGCAGGCGTAGTGTGGCTGCCGAAAGCATTTCATTTGATTTTGAAAAACTTCGGGGCAGGAGATTGGGAATGAATGCAAGGAGAGTGACTGGATCATTGTGGGCGAAGAATTAAAAGTGACACATAGTTATATGCTCCAGATGAGGATGAGTGAATACTAATTGCCCGAGCTTCTCGATGAGTCTGATACAGGATCCGACTCGAAGAAGCAAACGGATAACGGTGGTGATAAAGCTATGGAGCCATTCCCAAGACAGAACATCAACCTCCAAACCTCGGGCAAGACATCCTTCATGAAACTGTGCTCTCTGGCAGACAGTGGAAAATGTCTTGCACCAAGCAAGCCCGAAAGCAAGCAATCGGCTGTTGCTTCGGAAGTTCACGGGCTTTTCCTGGACTCTACTTTGAGTGAAGGCAATATCATGGCTTTGGTTTCGCATATTTTCCCAAGAGGCATCCTCTGTACACGCAATAATCTGCCGACGGCCCTTCGGCAGAATAGGATAGGACGCCATATAATCAAGTAAAATTCCTAGAAATAGTTTCCAGGAACTACTCTGCTACTTGAGGATTGATCACGAAAATGGTCTCCGGACACGACAGCGAACGGAAATACTTTCTTTGCTATGAGTCGCGACACCACTTTCACCTTCGCTTATATATGTATTTATCTTAGCAGTCAAAGAATGACCAACCTGGCTGAGGAAAATCCAGCTAATTGGCGAAGCAGCAGCCATTTCAGGAGTAATGGACAGAAATGTAGAGTTTTCAGGATGAGCATGGCAAAAAAATTCTCCTTTATTTTTCGGTAAACTGACGAGATGTCGCCCTTGTCTAGAATCCGTGAGAGATAGTCAGCCGTGGTGTTTCCACCCCTGGGGATCCACTGTGAAAACAATTCAATGACATTATGTGTTCGCGTTGACAGAAACAGGAAATGTCAACAGCTTCTTGGTGCAGCGTTGGGTTACACAAAAATGGACAGGACGTTTTGGCTGTCGGTAATAAGGACAAATTGCATGGCCAGACAATCGAGACACTAAAGAGATTAGGGCAAAGCGGGAAGCAATCAGTTCCGTTAATGTGGAGCGGCTGACATGGTCCAGGGACACTCACCCGTTGCGATTTCAACCCCTTAAACCACCCCACCAGTCGAGTCTCTAGCATCCGTGCGGGGCCCGGCAGACCAGATGGGCCTCCCATGAAAATGATCAAATACAGATTGCCAAAAACTTTTAAATTCAGACTTAGCAGCTTGCTCAATTGGGATAGCTATCTCCCAGCCTTCTTCTAGGGTTGGGACCAGACATGCGTGCAAGCTTCTTGTCTGTAAGCGCACCACTCAGCCCAGCGCAAGCCACATAGAGCTGAGCGACCCAGTTAGTTTGACAAGCAAGCGTGCAAGGACTATAGTGCGGTCAGACATAATCTCACCTAGCAGCAGTTTAAACTTGGATACACGGTTTGGGGTGACATGAATGCTGTTGTTGGCCCTGTCCAGGACATGATCCAAGATAAAGACCACCTGCCGGGGTTGAAAATTACTCTTTTGCTTGTTGATGACAAGACCGCATTTTTCCAAATCTGACCTCACAAGTGGGGCGACCCACTGGGTCTCCTCTATGGAGTTTGCGGCTCCGGTTCCGTCATCCAGATACAGGGAAATACGTATGCCTTGGTCATGCCAATGGGTGACCAAAGTGTTAGGTACCCCCTCCCGTACCTTTTCTAGCTGGCCTGCATGCACTTACGTACTCACATTTTGTCTCCTTTTGTTCCGTTGGCCTGGGTAGCTACTTGCGCGCCCAAATTTGCCATAGCTACCCAGGACCTTTATCTTGCCATTCAGACTTGATCTCTCTCTCTCTCTCTCTCTCTCTTTTCTCATTCGTCAATAATCACCATTTAGTCGTTTCGTTCGTCTTGGTCTCTTGTCTCGTCGTCTATAATAAATGTCGTTCCCACTAACTTGTTCCCGTTGTCAGTCGTCCTGTTTCGAATTCAACATTGGCGCCCGATTATTGATCGACCCACGACCCTGAGATCATCCCATGCCCAGCCGTCCTCATCCACCATTCGTCTCGTCTATGTCAACCTCGTGTCGTCCATGTCAGTCTCGTCTCTCCTACGCCAACCTCGTCTCGTCTCTATCAACCTCGTCTCTCCTACGCCAACCTTACCTCGTCTATTCTCGTTCAAGCCATGCAGGTCAGCTACCTTTCTCTCTTTCTTTTTTTTATGCTTCTTCGTCAAATTTATTTTCGTGAATTTTTTTGTAGTGTGTGTGCGCGCGTGTGTTCGTAAAACATTACCAAGTTAGGGGTCCGATCATGGTGAGCCACGCTCTAATTTTTGGATGTTTAGCAAAAGTGTAACTAGGCTGTATTAGCCCCGCGCAAAATACTAGTAATTCACGTTCCTCGTCAAACTCCAATAGTTATTACACACTATAAGTAGTACAGGAATAATCTGTAGTGCATTTAGTACACACTTTCGTGAGATCCGTGCGCGCGTGCAGTATGTGTGTGTGTGTTTTTTTCTCCGTCAGTCATTTTTTTTTAAATCTTTTTCTCTCTTTTTTTCTCTCCGCGAGGACGCGGGATTTTTTTTCATGGAGGGGTGGTATGTTAGGTACCCCCTCCCGTACCTTTTCTAGCTGGCTTGCATGCACTTACGTACTCACATTTTGTCTCCTTTTGTTCCGTTGGCCTGGGTAACTACTTGCGCGCCCATATTTGCCATAGCTACCCAGGCCCTTTATCTTGCCATTCAGACTTGATCTCTCTCTCTTTCTCTTTTCTCATTCGTCAATAATCACCATGTAGTCGTTTCGTTCGTCTTGGTCTCTTGTCTCGTCGTCTATAATAAATGTCGTTCCCACTAACTTGTTCCCGTTGTCAGTCGTCCTGTTTCGAACTCAACAAAAAGTTACACAGCACCTTTGTAAACACAAATGGGGCTGGCTTAAACCTCCAAGTTAACACGAGGAACACAATACCACGATGGCAGGTGAAGGATAGTTGCGGAGTGGAAGAGCAGCAGTGCACAACAGAAACGTTGTGAGTGAAAAATACGATTTTACACTCTTTCGCTACGCTCAGCCGTGAAAAAAACAAACACTTCTTTCACCTCTGGTAGTACTTTCCAGAAACTGACTGTGGTTGGTCCCCTGTGGGGGGGGGGGGCGGGGGGGGGGGGGAGGGGAAAGACCCAAGTGCCATCAATTTGTGTGGGACGGGTTGTGAGCTGCCTTTGGAGTGAACAATTTCTCAGTGCCTTCTAGGTTCAGCCTGGTCACATAACTGAGTGGTTAGAGCATTGCTCATGACAATCAAGGTCCCCAGTTCGAGTCCTGGTGGGCCTAGCGTTTTCTTTTCTTTTCAGGAAGTTCACTTCCCCGAATGATCCTTTTAAATAGCCATCAGCACTCAGCCAAAGGCCGGAGATTTGCACCCACTGGGCTGGCATCCAGCAGCGAAAGGTGGGGCCATGCATCATATGAATATTGATATGAAGGCAGGTAAAGAACAGAGAGAAGAACACAACACTCTTTAAAATATCGGTCATAGGAAACACGAGAGGGCTTTGAGGAAAATAGGACCGGAAGAACTCTGCCACCCACCCCAGAGCATTACAAATCAAGGACCTTACGCAGGTTTGCTGCCGAGCCAAGGAGAGCATTCTTTTGCAATTCAGACACAGAGAAGTAGGTGGTGATACCGATGGTGTCAAGGTATCCTGGCAACTGTTTGGAAACAGTGCCCAAAGTGCCAACTACCACAGGAACAACCTGAGTTTCAACTTACCATAGCCGATGGACTTCGCGAGCAAGAAGTTGATACTTGGCACGTTTCTCAACTTCCTTTTCAGCAACGCGTGGAGCACCAGGTACGGCAATGCCAATGATCAGGGCCTTCTTGGCAGGTCCATCAACCAGAACAATATCAGGCCATTGCTGCGCAATGAAGCGACCGCACCGTATAGTGAAATCCCACAGAATCTTGATCTTCTGGTCCTGCGGAGAGATGTTGGCGTCTGAAGTATCTCTAGCTTCAGGGACGTTATCTTCAGGTGCAGGATGCTCTTGTACCATTGCATTGGTCTTGGTATGCTCAAGCACCAGATCTCAGTGGTGTTTTTTGTACTCGTCTTCACATGGTATCCCATGTGCACGACAGCATCCAGCAGCCAAAGGTAGGGTCATGCATCATATGGATATTACACAGAGGGTGTGCGCCTTAACCTGCAATAGTGCTCAAATGCCCGGAATGGGCAGAGCGTAGTACGCAAGAGGTACACAAAAGGAAGTATATAGGGCTGTTTTTTGTTGTAACTCAGAGTTTCATGGCAAAAACCAATCATCAGACAACATAAGGAGATTAGAAAAACGCAGGTATATGAAGGCAAACAGGGGAGATAGAATAATTCAGTGCAGACAATATGATAATCATTCAACACCTCCCAGAGGCAGTACGCTCTGACGTGCCGGAATGAACATCTCAGGTGCTGGGTGAAACATGACCACGCACACTCATCCACACACACACACACACACACACACACACACACACTAATCCACACACAGCCTCTCGTTCTCACACACTCCCGCATTATCACACCTAAACACACGCGCACGCACACACACACACACACACACGCACCAAACACACACACGCACCAAACACACACATGCACCACACACACACACATACACACAGCCTCTCGTTCTCACACACTCCACACTCCCGCATTATCGCACCTAAACACACACACACGCACACACACACACACACACACACTCACACACACACACACCAAACACACACGCACCACACACGCATGCACCACATACACATACCTACACACAGCCTCTCGTTCTCACACTCTCCACACTCCCGCATTATCGCACCTAAACACACACACACACGCGCGCGCGCGCCAAACACACACGCACCACACACACATACACAGACACACACACACATACACACATACACACACATGCCAAACCCATAGCACGTCATACACGTTATGTCACTTCATAACCCAGCAAAAACTTGCGCTGGTGGCGGCACTTTGATACCAACTCGCTCCTTTTGTTAAGTGAGATGGCATTTGGAGTGGTGAGGATGTGAAACTTCTCCGTGAGGCACAGGCTGCATCGTTTGCTGCTGTTGCTGTAGGATGGGGCGCGATCTTTTATTTTCCAGCTGATGTCAAAATTGCGCTGGGCGTTCTGAAGGTCCCAAATATGCTTTGAGAGCTCCGTCGATGTAGAGTATTTCTCATGCCGGAATGTTGTGGAGTGGTTGTTGTAGCGCGATTTAAAGGTGTTGGCCGTCAGTCCGGTGTATGTCTTGGTCTGGAGAGATGACACATGTGCCTGGTATATGACGTCAGTCGACTGGCATTCCCCCTTGAGCGGGCAGGATGGCTTGACCCGGCAGTTACAAGGCTCAACGGGCGGCCTTGGCTGGAGCTTCGCAGCGTTGTGACCTTTGATGATGGAGGCTACGTTTCTCATGCAGCTGTAGCTGATTTTTATCTTGTTTTTGTTGAAGATCTTATTCAGTGCCGAACCCTTTGGAAAATGCTTTTTGATGAGGCCCAGGAACCTTGCACCAACGTTGGTTCTGACCGTTGTGCTATAGGGCGGGTTAAACCAAATCACATCTCTGCTGCGCCGCTTCCTTCTTTTCCTTTGTTCCGGTTCGTCACTGTATGCTATGGTTCTTGGATGTCCGCTTGCTGCCAGGGCGTCCTCATATACGGGCTTGGCATCACTAAAGACGTCTTCATTACAAGATATCCGCTGAAGACGCTTGTTAACGCCAATCGGGATCTGCTTCAATACTTGTGGCGGGTGGCAGGAGCTGACATCAACATATACTGGAGTGCTATTTGGTTTTCTGTACGGCTGAAAGGTACCGGTGTTGAGGTTCATTGATATGTCGAGGTAATCGATGACCTTTCTGTTAGCGTCTATTGTAAACTTCAGGCCGTGTGTTTGGAACACCTGGATTATCTCCTTACGCAAGCGGTCAGCTCCATGGCCGGTGGCATCCTTGACTATGGCCAGACCATCGTCTCGGTACAACCCGACACATTCCTCGCCTAGAAGTGGGCGGAGCTTGCTGAGCATGAAGGCTCCTACAAGCTCACAGGCCTCAGCTCCATCGTATGAGCCCATAGTTACGTCGAAAGATCCATCCTTCTCCTTCTTTACCCACGCTTGTCCTTTGTGGAACAACAGCGATTTACGGCAGTGCAATATGATGTCTGTTTCTTTTTCGGATATTGTGGCAAACGTCTTCGCGTAGTCGAGAGCTTGCCGCAGGAGGTCTTCCATAATAGACGGGTAGAAGTCCACAATGTCGAACACGATGAATGTGAATCTTGATTTGTTCTCATATGGATATTAAATCAGTGTCTGCTCCAGCGCCGGGTGAGCCGGGTAATCCACCCGGTTGGGCGGCGCTTGGACCCGATTGAAAATATAGTACCGGGTCACCTGTGACCCTGTTGGTACTTTACACTTTCGAACTTTGAAAGGACTGACCACATGGCTTGTATGTGTCAGATACTGCTTCTTCTTTCGTAATTTTCTAATTCCTGCCCTCTCTTTTCTAAATGCGGCTTATCCATTCGCCTTTATATCATTGGACCTAAGTTCCCGTTTATTGTCCGAATTAAAATAAACCAACCAACCAGTTAAAGCATGTGCCTCGGCTGGTGAGACAGCGCCAGGTACATGTGTACCCGGCCACGACCCGGTTGAAATGGTTGCGCCAGGTACACGTGTACCCGGCTGTCCTACAATCCTAGAGCAGACACTGTAAATATGATGGTAAGTAAACGACAAAGAAAAACACACACACGCAACTGTTTGGAAATAGTGCCCAAAACCCCAACTTCCACAGGAACAATCTGCGTCTCAACTTGCCATAGCCGATGGATTTCGCGAGCCAGGAGTTGATACTTGGATCGGATACAGGCCATCGTAACGGAGAAGGGCTCCTTCCGCTTGTCGGCCAGGAGGATTCCAAGCCGTTTCAGGAATGCTCACGCAGCCTTTGCGCAACCTCCGGTGGCACTGAAGACCAGGGGCAAGAAGGAGGCCTGCTCAACCTCTCGCACACTCTCCTCATATGCCCACCTCTTCTCTTGCTCATGCCTGGAGAAGGTCGACGCGAGGGATGGGGCTTGGTTAGAACGAGCAAAGGGTTGAACACCGGAACATCGAGGAATGTTCGGTCGAACCTACTACCCCAACCCCCCGACGCCGCTACGTGCAGGCGGGCTCCATCAGTGCATATGGCTGACCTGTACCCAAGTAAATTAGTTGTTCTCCACTCAATGGCTGTAAATGAGGTTCAACAATTACGTTGGTGGCAATCTCGCGAAGCATTACGGCGGTGACGTCACGAATCTCATTGTGGCGTAGAGCAGGATAGCCGCCTGTGGGACATGACATGGCATGCACAGCATCAAAGTTCTTGCCACACACATACGATGTAGGGTGGCAGAGCGGGTCCAGTCATACCGGAGGCATAATGCATCCCGGAAGGCACCATTGTTGAGAGTGAATCCATGCTGGCGGAGTGGGCGACAGGGGATCCAGCTGGAAGCACCTCTTTCCGCAGCAAGCTCGACAGTCCGCTTCAATGATGGGCTGCAGTTACCCAGACGATTCTCGTGCTCCACGCTATTATGGGCACGAGAAGCTGCTATGGCTTCACGCTTCCTCTGCCTTGTCGCAGCACGGATCCCTTCCATGGAGTGATGTTGGTGCAACATCTGTTGCACAAGGGGCACCGGATGCGTGCAGAGGCGGCGCACTGACAGGAGAGAGTGCACGGGTTGAGAAGGCTCACACCTCCATCATGGCAAGGTAACGCCAGGATGTCTTGCTCCAGGATGTCCCGCTCCAGATCTGAAAGGATCTCCAGATATGAAATTAGCAAAGCATCCAGCGCGAAGTATATCGTATGCGTTATGGATTCAATCTGTATCTCGCCCTGGGGCTTCATCTGCCAGCTACACGAACCCGTGCCGGACGATCTCGCCCTGCCTCCCAAGGTAGTGCCCTTTGGAACATCCTGCCGGATGCAGTCAGAGTACTGTCGTCTCTCAGCAGCTTCAAAGCTGCCGTCGTACCGTATACCCTTTGATCCTACTGATACTTTAATAACCATTAAAACTTGCCTGGAGACAGCTTCCTGTTGGTGATAGATTCTCATGGTTTACCATTATTATTTGCCATGGCGAACCCCGTAAGTCCGTAACTGGCAGTGCAAGTTTTGGCCTTTAAAAATCCTGATGTTAGTAGCAATCACGTTTAAGTACTCCCGTTAGCAGTTAGTACTTACTTCAGTAGTTTCAGGAGTGCCTTATTAGGCGGGTTACAGAACTGTCATTCGCTGACTATACTTGTAGTGTAGATAACGCTTCACTCTTAATTGAGATATCTACTATTCTCTCTTCTTTCTCATTATTTTCTCCCAACCCTCCTTCCCTGTACCACAATAACATATTCGCTGCCTTGTCATTGAGCATTTCTGCTCGTTTGGATCAAATGAAGTGTGCAAACAAACAAACCTCTGATGCGTGCTCCAGCCGGCAAATGGATCCTGACGAGTTCAGGTGAGGTGCGCATGTTGCGTACAATCACAGTGTGCATGTACATATACATGTACGTGTCACTTGACATGCATTGACATGTACGTGTCACTTGACATGCATTGACATGTACGTGTCACTTGACATGCATTGACATGTAAATCTATGAACACTGTGAGTTCTCTGGGCTACCTGAAGGGCTTGTGAAATGGTTAACACAGGCTCTAGTTTTCAGGAGCACTGTATTTGTTCAAGGGGTAAAAAGAACAGTTACTTCGAAGTACGTTTGACATTTTTGTGCTTCTCAATCTCATTTCAGGTACCTTGAGTACAACTCACTAACCTCTCTACCGTCTGGAGTATTTGACAGGCTTTATTTGCTGATCCACTTGTAAGTTTGTCCTCAGACAGACCTTTAAGAGCCAATGCCTAAATGACCAAACATGGCCAAGTTTCCGATTTCGCTCTAAAGTTGGCTCCTTTTACCCCTGGATGTCATGCACCCATTGTGAGTCATTTATGACAGACTCAGACTCTCTGACGTGGAGAGTATAACCGTAAAATAATAATACTTGAAGTAATAATAATAATAAATGGTTTGCTCCCCACACCGGAGCTCGCGCTATTCCGCCGACTTTACTTGACACTTGACTGACTCACGACTGCCATCCAGAGCACACGAGAAGTTCATCGAACCTTCGACTCGGCAAACCTGCAAGAAAGCACCACTCCCTGCTCAATACACAGTGTTTCGGGGAATTCACCCCTCATCAGTTGAGCTTGAGTAGGCTGAGGAAGATTGTGCCTGAAGAGCACCACTTATATAGTGCTCTCCAGGCACAAACATCACCAGGGATACAAACTTACAGAGACGCTCCGTTTCAAGCGCGACAAACACCTCGTATAGCGCGAGCTCCGGTGTGGGGAGCAAACCATTTCTTACAAATCATCGCCGAAGTCGCAACCACTACTTCGTAATAATAATAATATTAATCACTTGCCAATAACAAAGACAACAATAATACCATCAGCCCCCATTCACCGGTTTTGACGGTACTTCACTGATGTTGAATGAGAAGAATTATATTGCTGCCTTCAGTGCTATTGTGTCGCTGAAGGGCTCGATTTCAGATTTGATGACGGTTACTTTTCAACGGATTTTGTTTTCTGATTTAGCTCTCTTGCTATTACTGTACCTGCTTGTGTTAAGTCTCATTCTCGCAGATTAGTTGTATAATAGATTGTACATGCATCATTGTAGATTTGCTGTTCACAGTATTTCTCTCTTTTTTCTTTCTTTTTTCTCAGTCTCCCTTATTATATTTTCTTCACATACAACAGCAGTACTCCCCATGGTCTTAAATGACCCGGGATGCTGCATAATACAAACACAAAACCAATAAAGCCACCCCCATAATAATAATAATAATAATAATAATAATAATAATAATCTTCACTAGTTTGAGGGAAAGAGACATACGGGAAAAGTCTGAAGAAAAAATTGACTCTCACCACCAGGACTCGACGTACTTCACGTGCACTCTAGCACGCGGGGAGCCCCAAGTCATAAAATCTTCACTAGTTTGAGGGAAAGAGACAAACGGGAAAAGTCTGAAGAAAAAAATGATGGTGTAGTCGTCATCCCAGCAGAGACTGTTCAACATTTTCTTCAGACATTGTCTCCACAGTTTTACAATACATGTCGGAATACAGTGTACACAAATGTCGATCCAGCTTGTATTACTGATTGCGGTTATCAAATTGTTGTCTCCTCGCCGTTTGTTCAAATAATAATAATAATAGGTTGAACTCGAATGGTGAGCCAATATAGTTATGATGAAGAAAGGAAAAGGACAAAATGTTACGAGTTATGACAAACTGTCCACCAACGTAACCAGATCTTGTGTCAGGTCGCCGAATGTCTCAGTACTCCTTGTCAGTTTTGTGCCATTTTGTCGCACTTGCTGGCTGTATAAGATCTGGTTACGTTGGTGGACAGTTTGTCATAACTCGTAACATTTTGTCCTTTTCATTTCTTGAGCAGGGAGTGGTGCTTTCTTGCAGGTTTGCCGAGTCGAAGGTTCGATGGACTTCTCGTGTGCTCTGGATGGCAGTCGTGAGTCAGTCAAGTGTCAAGTAAAGTCGGCGGAATAGCGCGAGCTCCGGTGTGGGGAGCAAACCTTTCTTCCTTTCTTCATCATAATAATAATAGTAATAATATTTTAAACTCGGATACTGAGTGTGTTGCTTTGCTGCTTCGATTTGTAGTCAGACCGCATTGTCATGTTATTAACTGGTCTTGTCATCGTCCTGTAACAGTCGGCATTCTTTGTTGCAGCGGGACTTAGCTAGTGCACATTTTCGCTGCGCTCACCTTCCCCTCTTCGGTCCTACGTAACCATGAACCTTCAAAGTGGGAAGGCTGTTGGTTTGCGCACTGGAGATGTGTTAGAGCTAGGTCTCGGGTCGCTGAATGTCTCAGTAGCCTGTCAGTTTTGTGCCCTATTATCGCACTTTCTGACCGTTAATCATCT
Source organism: Sycon ciliatum (assembly GCF_964019385.1). Lineage (NCBI taxonomy): Eukaryota > Metazoa > Porifera > Calcarea > Leucosolenida > Sycettidae > Sycon > Sycon ciliatum. The sequence continues at coordinate 2,296,959 of NC_088643.1, forward strand.
TGTTACAGTCGTGGATAGTTGCTGCATAACTCATTCTCATGTATTTCTTCTCTTTTTTAAATAATAATAATAATTCAAACGGTAGTTTGGAGGCGGTGGAAAAAACAGTTTCGTATTCAGTATTCGCATGCAATGACGCAAATCAACACAATTCAGTAGACACTTCCTTTCTATCAAACGTTTTCTTTCCCTTCTCTTCAGGATAGTACAGGGAATGTTGTAAATTTGAAAAAAACACATAACTATAATTATAGAGAAAGAACGAAAAAATCAACACTTCAACATAGGCGATAAAATGATAAAAGTGTTAAAAAAACTCAAAAACAAACAGCTGCAAGTTGTAGACTAACACGCTGAACACATCAGGGAGCACTTGCACGTGCGCACAATAATTTGAAAACAATAAATTAATCCTTGGCATTCCATCAGAGCCTATTCTCTTTCGGTTCTTTTTCTTAGTCTTTCTTGGCCTTGTGGGTGCGTGTGCATGTGTGTGTGCGTGCACAATAATTTGAGAACACTTTATGATTCACTGCTTACTCCCACAGTTAGGTGCTACATCTGCCGCTAGGGTTCACCGGTAGTACGGGGGCCAGGGCTGAAAAAAGTGCTTCAAATAAAGTTTCGTTCCGACTTTTAGCGCACAACAATTTGACACCACAGAGTCATAGCGGAGGCAATACAGACATGAAATCTAAAAAAAACCGCTTCGAAAAGTGAATGGAAGGTCCCGAACGAGGTGATTTTGTCTTCCACTCGGCCATTACGTGCGGTATGCCCTGGAAGTCGTAAAATAATGACTTGTCAAGACAGAGGAGACTTCCCTACACAACCCCAGTGCAGGCCCGCTGCGCAAAACTAAATTCAGTCCTGGTATTGTTGACACGCAGGTGATGGTTTCGGCACCACGAAGGGCCCGGGCAACAATTTCGAAAGTGGAGTAGGATGTGGTATGTCCTGAATGACTGGGTCAACTCTCTCTCCTCCGATCGACTTCCGAGTCAGTCCTGGTATTGTTGACACGCACGTAGCGGTTTCGGCACCACGAAGGGGCTGCACCTCTAGCACTAACAATGTGAGTTTCACGACGGTAATCTGGCACCATCATGGAGGTGCCGGGATGTCGGAGGGCAAACATACGCCGAGGGCAACTCGGCAAAGCGTCTCTGCTCCCGTTGTCGAGCCAGGACGGAAAGATTGCATTTTCTGTCGAAAGTTGTTGCTCGGAAAGAAGCACAAGTACCAAAAGACATCTCAGTGCCAATCTCTCAACGCAGCCCAGAAAGTGTTCGATGCAGCCGAGGTAAGAGAGGACAACGCAATTCGAGAGGTACATTACCATCGTGACGCGAGTTTTGGAAGACAAAATGACATCGATTTATCGGACAGTACAGGTGGAGAGGCGCAAGTGTTGGCTAGCTTCCTTGAAGTAGTCCACAAGAAAGACTTGCGGCACAGGAAAAGAAGTTCCTGGATCCCATTCCAAAATTGAAGCTCGATATATTCTCAAACAGAAAGTCACGAACGGCAACCAGCCAGAGCAAAGCAGTATCTGTATTGCATGCCGACTGCGCTCTTTCCAGCAAGATGGCTGTTATCGCCCAGAGTCGCCATATGGATGTTCGTCAAATTCTCTCGTACCCATTGGGATCAGCACCGCTATCTCTCTGTACCTCAGATGGCACAGTAGTGAAGACTAACAAGTCTGCACTGCTCCAGTTATGAAGGTTTCTGATGGTGTAAGTCCACCCGGAAATACTCCATCTGAGTCAAGTGCTCTCATTGTTGATGCTATGGCTATGTTACAAGCCATGAGCTAGAAATCACTACCTGCAACCTTCTCTGACCTTGCATATAACATATTATCACTCCCTTAGTATTGACTCCCATTCATTTTCGCTATACCTAAGCAGTCAAATATTCCTGCATATTTCACTCCTTAGGGGCTATATTGACTGCTTATATTCGACTGCTTAGAGGTTGCGCAGTTGAACGGTGCCTAGTGCAGCATTGTCACTGCATGAGTAGGTGGTGGTGCAACGGTTGTGCAATCGTAAAACCGGGATTCATGAGGTTATCGTTCTGGAATTTGAAATACGGACTGTTTGTCGTGATAAATCTAATATTGACTTCGTACTTGGGCTCGCCATCACTTTCTTTGCCTACTAAGTTTCGTTTTGTTAGGTCTATTGTGCTCGCGACTGTTTTATACGGATGCCAATCTTGGACATTATCTGCCTCATCAATGAGAAGAATTTCATCCTTCTAGATGAAATGCTTCCGCCGACTCTTAGGAGTAACATACCACGACCGGCGTACCAACCAATCTATCCTGGAAGAAATCAATGACATCATCGGAGCAAGGATGCGGCTAGCCAACGAAGTCAAGAAATTTAAGTTGATGTGGTTTGGCCATGTTACGAGACATGACGTTTTCTCCAAGCCCTTCCTGCAAGGATCAACTCCTGGATCAACTCCTGGATCTCGACCGAGAGGAAGGCCCGCGACATCATGGATTTCTAACATTAAATGTTGGACGGGTCTTCCCTTGCATGCACTCTCTCATGCAGCACACGATAGAGTTGGATTCAGAGACATCATTCACAATTCTCTCGCTAATTAATGCCTCTACGATCACCTTGTGATTATGAGTTATACATACAAACATACATTTTTCGAGCATCTTGCGGGGTTTGCAGCTCTTTATAAAAATGCTTTGCTTCACGGAAACTTATTTCATTGCGAAGAGCTGCGCTTCGGTCCTCTGAGCTGTGCTGATGAGCTCTAACAGAGCAAAACAGTTGCTGTCCACAGATTTGAGTACATACATACATACATACTTGGTCAGTATAGGAAATAAAAACCTCGTAAAAGACCTCGGCTTCGCCTCGGTCTTTTACTCGGCTTTTATTTCCTATATTGACCTCGTACTCAGTCAATATTAGATACTTCATTCACTGCTCACCAAGGCTGGAAACTAGTGGACGGCAAGCTCCAGGTTGCAAAGCACAGTCTTTGCATTGCACTGATGTTTGTGGATGCAGCGCTGCAGATAACTGCCAGAACAGGGCCAGTGATCTGGAACCATAAACTGCCACTATAGCATGAGATTGAGTTTCAATTACGTACATCTACATTACATACACATCCATGGACAATGTACACGTAAGAGTAGTATGTTTTTTTATATTCCTTTCTGGCATTCCTGCAGTCTGTATATATCCCAATGGTCTTCATTCCAGATCGTGTTCACTTGATTTGAGTCCTTCAATCGTTTTACAACATTACTGTAGGCTAAAAATAAGAATAAAACAGTAGTTGCTATGGTGTTGCTATGCAGTTGCCATGGTTACCATGCACTAAACTTCAACGGCTAATTTCAGCACCTTCCATCACGTTTCGAGGGTCAAAAAATATATTGTTGAGCTTCTTGTGGTCCCCTCTACACGTTGAAACTCTCAAAACGTTGTGCGCTCTCAACTGCAACGAAAGTAAACATTTTGGGCACCTGGCCCCCGTACTACGGGTGTTAGCGCCCGTCGTGAGTTGCCTTCGGGAACAGACACGATAATTTACTTCAACTTTACATGATTGAGATATTGTAATTTTCAGCGAAGAGACCACTTGATTTGAGGATGGTGTTTGAAGGGTTTTTCATGTAATGAAGTGGCTGCAATGGAGTCTAAATACTAATTAGTTTATCTTGAGAAGTAAATGATATAAAGGATTAAATCGAGAAGCAGTTTTACAGAAGGTCTTGTGTCACATAGTGAACAATTGCAAACGATTGTTGATTAGGTTGACCCTGCATGCCATAAGTGTTCCCTGTATTTCTGTTTGGCTTACAGAAATGTATCATTTAACCAACTAACAACCCTACCTCAAGGCCTGTTTGATGACTTGCCATTAGCATCCATGTAAGTGTGACTAGAATATTTCTCCTACGGTTGTTGTTGTTGTTGTTGTTGTTTTTGTTTCAAATCTCTATTCTCACGATAGCCAGTGGCCAATAAGAGATAATAGTGTAAGAAAGGAGAAAGAGTGATTTGTTGTTGTTGTTGTTGTTGTTGTTGTTGTTGTTGTTGTTGTTGTTGTTGTTGTTGTTGTTGTTGTTGTTGTTGTTGTTGTTGTTGTTGTTGTTGTTGTTGTTGTTGTTGTTGTTGTTGTTGTTGTTGTTGTTGTTGTTGTTGTTGTTGTTGTTGTTGTTGTTGTTGTTGTTGTTGTTGTTGTTGTTGTTGCTGTTGCTGTTGCTGTTGTTGTTGTTGTTGTTGTTGTTGTTGTTGTTGTTGTTGTTGTTGTTGTTGTTGTTGTTGTTGTTGTTGTTGTTGTTGTTGTTGTTGTTGTTGTTTAGTATATGTAACACCGAAGTGATACGTTGTTGTTGTTGTTGTTGTTTGAAATCTTTTATTCTCATGACCTGAGGCCAATAAGAGAAAAATAATTAGCTTGTTGTTATTGTTTTTTTTATGGAAAAACCACAAACCTTCAGACATGTGAATGTGCACATGATATACAGTATACATACGTATGTATCGAGAAGGCAGCACAGAAACGGCAGCTCGTCCGACCTTGGTTTTCGGAGCCAACACTAGGCAGACGGTCGGTGGCCCAGTCCCAGTGGCTGGAGCGCAGGAATCTGTGGACGCTGCACTTGAAGGACTGCAACCTTTTCTGGTCGGGCTGATCCCGGAGGTGTTGGCAAGGCAACTGGTTCTAGGTGTCCAGCACTCCTTCAGGGAACGACCGGCGGATGTTGTTGCTGGAACTGGCTGGGATATCAGACTGCACTGGCTGGTAGCGGTGACCGGCCGCCACCCGCGCCTGCTGCCTGGTGTTGGCAGGATGTTGGTCGTGGTCTGGTACTGCTTGGGAGGGGGGGGGGCAGCATTCGGGTTAGCATCTTTGGGCCTGTCAGGTAGTGGATTTTGTAGAGATAGCAGAGACCCAGCCACTTTGCGCTGGAGTTTGAGGCTTGGCAGATATGCGCCTTCGCCGACCAGATGCAGGGCTCTCCGCTGTACAGCATCGAGTTAGGCCAGAACCGTCTGAGAAGCACCCATCCAGACTAGCATGCCATGCTCTCAGACTTGGCGAACAAAGCCGTTGTAGACCGTGAGTCGGCAGGCAGAGTCAAGCACTGCTGAGACCTTCTTCAGGAAGCCCAGTCGCTGTGTGGCGCGCAGGTATGACTGTCGAATTTGCTGGCAGAATGTCAGTTGACTGTCGAAGGCTATCCCAAGAGTGAGTGAGTGAGATAGTGAGATAGTGAGATAGTGAGAGAGTCAGAGAGTGAGAGAGATAGAGATAGAGAGAGAGAGAGAGAGAGAGAGAGAGAGAGAGAGAGGGAAGGAGGGAGGGAGGGACCCCGGAGGGAGGGAGTAAGTTACATTTATAAAGACAGGTAAGTCTAACAAATGAGGACTGAGACCTCTACAACAGGGTTTTTACGCCTGAAAGCAGGTGCATGATTTAACAAGCAGGTTGTCAGTCTAGATTTTATGCGCAGATGGAGAAAAAGCGCAGAATTTTTGTAATGAGATCAAAAGAGAAATAGTGAGAGAGAGAGAGAGAGAGAGAGAGAGAGAGAGAGAGAGAGAGAGAGAGAGAGAGAGAGAGAGAGGGAGGGAGAGGGAGAGAGAGAGAGAGAGAGAGAAAGAGAGGAGTAAGAGCGGGGGAGGGTTGGGAAGCAAGAGAGGAGGAGAGAACTAAATATAGTATAATTATATAATGCGTAAGGGGTGCACATTCAGATCCAGAGAAAAGGATAAGCAGGGCACGAGGCGTATAACAATATGTGGCAGTGTGTAGGCAGATGTGCATACATATAACAGTTTGTCAGTGGCCCAGTGACATTGCTGAGCACGGAGGTGCCAGAACACAGACACTTTCAAACTTTGCAGCCGTTTCCGGTCAGGTGGCTGGCTGAGGACGGCGGGTGGCAGAGCATTCCATACAGGGACAGCACAGGCGGGGAAAGCTCTACTGCATCTTTCCTGGCTGTTGACAGGTAGCCCTGTCTCAAGCTGGTAGTTATGCATGTCGAGACGGACGAGAGAGATAACATGGGCTGGTCGGGGGGCTTGAGAGGGAGGCGAGAGCTGATGAAGTGGGCTGGTAGGATTGGAGCACAGTAGCTTGTAAATGTAGGTGCAAGCAGCTACCATGCGCCGGACAGACAGGCTTTGCAGCTTTGCGCTGGGGGCCAATCAAGTGGAGGGCTGAGCGTTGCATTGGGTCAAGTCGCTGCAAGTTACAATCGGGTGCGCCCATCCAGACCAATGGGCAGTACTCCATTACTGGGCGCACAAACCCACGGTACACTATAGCTCGGCTGCAGGGATCCAGGAGCGGCGAGGCCTTCCGCATGAGCCCGAGATGTTGGTGTGCTCTGATGGCGACGGTACGGAGGTGGTTGCGGAGGGAAAGTTGGCTGTCCAAGGTCACCCCAAGAAGCTTGAGATTACTCTCTCCATTCAGGGGGACACCCGCAAATTGTACTGCTGGGAGCGGTGATGGTCAATAGCCATTGCCTGGGACTTGGCTGGCTCTAACGCAATTCTCCAGCTGGTGCCCCAATTCACAAGGGCATGGAGGGCATTTTGCAGGACTGTCAAACTGTGGTCAATGGTATCCATGGTGGACAGGCACTGAAACAGCGTTGTGTCGTTAGCATAAGCGGCAAGATCTACACCTGGTGGAAGGTGGTCATCAGCATCGTTCGTGTAGAGCAGGAACAGTGTCGGTCCCAACAAGCTACCTTGCAGAGCTCCGGCTGTGATGCGGTGTGGGCTGGACGACTGCCCACCAACGACGACACTCAGGCGCCTGTCCAGCAGGTAGTCCTTCAACCATGCAAGCAGCATGCCCAATACACCGTGCTGCTGGGCTTTGTGAATCACACCTGGATGGGAGACTCAATGGAATGCGCCAGCGATATCTACAGCAACACCTCGCACAGCTCCGCCTCCTGCAGCCACGGTACTCCAACGATGGTGTAGTAGGGTAAGGAGGTCCTGCGTTCCCAGGCCGGAGCGGAAGTCGTACTGGTTAGCGGTGAGGATGTGCTGGCGCTCAAGGAATCCCATAAGGCTACGATTGATGATAGCTTCCATGACCTTTGACACTATTGGCAGCAGGTATACGGGCCGGTAGTTCTTTGTTGTGGAATTTGAACCCTTCTTGTGTACAGGTACTACTGAGGCAAGCTTCCACAGTGACGGTTGCCGGCCTTGGCGGAATGCTTTGCTGAAAAGCTGGGCCACCGGCCTGCACAGTTCCTCACAGCGCTGCTTCAACACTCGTCCTGGTACACCATCCGAGCCACTGGATTTCTACAGCCATAATCCCTCATTCCTTGTTGACTTTTTTCCTACGTTCCCAATATATTAGGGTCCTTTTGGACCCCAGAAACGTTTTGGATGGAATTCTTGCAAACTTGCAAATAATCCCGACAAACTTCATAGCTGTCAAAAAATGCAGTTTGGTCAAAGCATTGGTCTATGGGAACGTAACACAGCAAACAAATTACATAAAATTGAGAGTTTGCAAGAATACTACCCAAAACGTTCCTGGGGTCCGAAAGGACCCCAATATTCTGGGAACGTAGGAAAAAGTCAACATGGAATGAGGGTTAAAATTGTTGTCTCCTCGTCGAATATTTAGAACTACGTTTCTCGTTTCTTTCCTACGTCAGCCAACGAGAAATGAGGGATATCTCGTGGCAAAATCAGACAAACTAGAAGGAGGGTTTGCCCAACACTAGTATAGAGAGGGGAGTAAGAGAACAAAGGCGCGGCGGAAGTCTAAGCAAGAACGCAATCAACACCAGAGATGCTTTTGCACCAAAAAACAAAAAGAGAGAAACAGAGAGACAGAGAGACAGAGACAGAGAGAGAGAGAGAGAGAGAGAGAGAGAGAGAGAGAGAGAGAGAGAGAGAGAGAGAGAGAGAGAGAGAGAGAGAGAGAGAGAGAGAGAGAGAGAGAGAGAGACACACACAGACAGCTTTTGTCTTTAGTTCGTTTTTGGCCGTGATGCTGAGACAGCAGGTCGTGACAGAGCTATCAAATGCCCTATCATCACGGCTCACGCTAGGGTTTCAGTGCAATTTCTTACATAGGCGCTGACGGATGGAATGCACTGCCACCTGCTTGCCGCCTTTCTAATTCACCTGCTGAATTTCGTTCATCCATCAAGACTTTCTTAGGGTTCCCTGTAAGAAGGCGATGACGCCTGTTGGGAATTCCCTTGTAAAATATAAAAATGAAACGGCAATGAATAAAACTAATTGTGCACTTATGAGTCATAACCATGTATAAAACAATAATTATTACTGAATGAAAAAATTCCTTAATGTTTTCTCGTGACTATCATCAGTGGAACATGGTCACATGGTAAAAATCACTAAAACAACCAGTTATATAGCTAGAATAATATTCACGAAAATAGCAGCTCGCGGTTACACATAGCGTCAATTACACCAGCAGTGTGAGTTTATGTGTTACAATGTAAATGTGAAAATTGTAGCGGTAAATGAATGAGGCAGCTATGTCACATGTGTGCGTTTGTGGACAACAAAGGGTGAGTGCGTATTATTTGAAGAGTGGGAGTGCTACAACGTTTTCTTTCTGTTTAAAAGCACGGATAACCGCGATTGCCCATATGTTGTAGCCTTTTGGACGCTGAGTCTACTGGTTTTGGTCCGAAAAGGCTGCGATGCAGCGTTCCTCCTTTATTCCCAATCGAACATGTTTCCAGTGTTGTGCAGAAGGCGTCAGTCGCCATCAGCCAGCTATGGCGCCATGGGCGATCTCTGCCCATAAGAGCCCGCAGGCTTTGGTACATTGGCATTGTGCAAGCACGACTAACGTACGCATCCAATGCATTCTTCCCGTCGCTGACACAGCAGCTGCAGAGTCGTTTAATCAAATCCAGCAAATCCGAAATTCGTGCAATTTTCCGACTCTCCAGCCGTGCATCCACAGCCCCCCTCCTCGTGCGCTTATCTATTCGATCCCTAACTCACATTTTTAACTACAAGGTTTTGTTTTTTGTTTTCCGGTGCCTACATGATCTTGCAAGTCCTCTTTTCTGCACCTACTTTCAGTTGATGGCTAACACAGGCCAAGCATCCCGGGATGATCGCCGAATTACTCGAGGACAGGAGCAGCGGCTACTGCAAGTGCCTTTCCTTCCTGGACCTTCCGGTCGTCAGTCATTGACATTTGTGGGAAGCACTCTTTGGAATGCCCTTCCCAGCGATATTCGCCTCCACAGTGCGGCGGTTGCCTTTAAACTGGCTCTGAACAGAATTAATTGTAATTTGTAACCACCTTGCTCGGCATCCCTAAACATTACTGCATGTTTTCTCGGTGTTTTCTTCACTGCATGCTTACACATACACACACCCATTTGAATTATATACAAACTTTGTGCTTTGGAATTATCATGTTATGATTCTTTTAAATATTTCCTTCTCTCATGATATTATATTCGTTCTTAGCAGGAACCGGAGGTTTTTCCTCTGGTGAGAAGGCAGAATTGCCTGTGCTCTAAACGAATTCAAATAAAAGAAAGAAAGAAACAAACAAACATGGTTGAAGAAGTGGTCACGTGCTCCTGGGTGCCCAAATCACCTGGTCAACACGCCAGCAGGTGACAACTATCACACCAAGGCTCAACTCGAGTTCAACTCGAGTGATAGGAGTGCACCCAAAAAAGGTCAAACAGGCTAGTAAGTTGTACCCTGCAGGCACAGATATACAGCATTCCCTCACTAGTGGGACCATTGTTATTAGACTAGGGCCTGTTTTGGATTTCCCACTCTAAATAAAGAATACAAACAAACAAACTAAACACGGTGACCAGGTGACTGGTGTACGCAGGAGCACGTGACCGCTTGTTCAACCATGTTCGATTGGGAATAAAGGAGGAACGCTGAATCGCAGCCTTTTCGGACCAAAACCAGTCGACTCAGCGTCCAAAAGACTACAACATATGGGCCAATCACGGTCATCCGTGCTTTTATAAGAACGAAATGGCGCTTTTAGTGACATTTTGCATACAAATCCCCATCTCGTAGGGCGCAGTCACCCAGTTTCGGTGGAAGTGCGCGAGTTCGATTGGGATTAAAGTAGGAAGGGAGCGTCTCAGCTTCCTCGGACCACGACCATTCGACTCAGCACCCCGAAGACTACAACTGGTGAAATTTAGATTTTTGCCTTAACTTCCCCTTTAAACAAAGTAGGAACGAGAGGGCTTGAAAGTTGAAAGCCCTGGTGTTGTAAACCACCAGTTCTCAATTGGGAAAGGCCTTCGCGCTTATGGCATTGTATTCGTTGAAATGTTGTATTTCGACTCCGCCGTACCGCTGATGTTGCTGCATGGCATACGCTATATGCGTTGTGTGCGTTTTGCTGTATACGCTGTTATGTCCAGTTTTATATGCTTATGTTTTGCATGTACGCTGTTTCTGCATGCTATAAATAGCTGGTGTTATTAGTGTTCATTGTTAATTATCAGATGAAGTGAAATATACTGTGTAAAGGAAAAGAGTTGTCCTCGTGCCGTGTGGTCGTACGATCCTGACAATTTAGAGAATCTTGCAGGGTTCATAACATTTGGCGACCACGCCAGGATAGGAGCGTGCATGGCAGAGCAACTACACAATTTGGAAGCCAGCTTTATCGCCAATGGAGTTCGGTTAGGATTAGAAGGCGAGTTGTTGATGGAACATGTGGAGCAGAGGCTCCAACAGTACGAGGAGCGTGAGGAGCGCAGTGCCAGACGGCGAGAGGAGGCGCTCCGCACCGAGTTTGACAAAACACTAAAGGACATTAACGAGCGCATCGCCAATGCGTATGAGGGTGATGGTAAAGCCGCGATGGGAGGTACAGAGGAAGCTCCCAGTAACAGCGGGGGGCGTCAACCGTTGATGAAAATCCCCTCATATGATGGAACGCAGCCATTGGAGCGTTATCTTGACCTGTTCGAGGACATCTGCTCCAAGAACGAGTTCGAAGAAAGCGAATGGCTGCTGCGACTGCGCATCGCGCTAGCGGGTAGCAAAGCGGAGAGGATATGTATTGGATGCGATAATTACGAGGAAGCGAAGCGAGAGTTGCTCGCCTCGCTCGGAAAGACTCCGGATAAAGCGTGGAAGACATTGCTGACAGGCAAGCAGCGGTCAGATGAGTCGTTTCACCAATACGTTGTCCGTGTTTGCCGAGAAGTAGAAGTGTGGGCCACACTCGCTATGACAGAAGATGGCGAGGTGGACACCAAGTATAGCGCCGATATAGGTAAAATGTCCCCGGTGCTGCAAGCAATGGCAAAGCAGGTAATCTTGGAGCAATGCGGACCTGAGATGAAGACGTACCTGGTCGAACGGCAGTGCTACGGGATGTCACTGCGCCAGGTACAGGAGCACGGCGCGTCTTACCAGGTCGCGCACGGACGACAGGGTGATACTGCCAGGAAGCCAGTAGAACGATCCGTGCCAAGGCCCACGGCGTCGGCACAGTGCATGGCGATATCGGTCGCAGATGCAGAGAAGCAGCTAAAGTCGCTGCCACTGGAAGGGAGAAAGGGTTTTCTGCAGCGAGAGAGACTCTGCTGGAACTGCCTTAAGTATGGCCATATGGCCAGAGAATGTCGGTTAGGCTCGAGATGCACGAAATGCCAGAGGAAACACCACCTGCTAATACATGAGGTGTTGGATAGAGCAGGTTACAGCCGGGAGAAACCGACTGAGATAGTTACGGAGAAGAATGTTGGGTCGTGCTGTCTACACTCGCCAAGTGTGCGGCTGATGACCGGAGTGGCACGAGTTGAGGGAAGAACTCGAAACGCGAAGGTTCGCGTGTTCCTGGACTCGGGTGCTGAGGCGTCATTCGTGACTGCAGCGTTGGTGTCAGCCATCGATGCAGAACACGTTGGGGTTGAAAATGTAGAGGTGAAGCCGTTCGGCGCGGAACCAACCCAACAGCGCATGGATAAGTACGCCATCACGATCCAGGGTAGCTCCGCTAGCATTCGGGTACGCGCGTTCGTGAAACCAACGCTTGAGATGGACCTGAAGTGCGCAAGTCCGCAGACCATTGCCCTGTGGCACAGTTGGGGAGTAGAGCTGAGTGACAAGCCTCAACAAGGGACATCAGACGAAATACATATGCTGATTGGTGCAGACTATATCAACGCGGTACTGCACAGCAAGAAGGAAGTTAATGGTGAGACGGTGTGGAACACAGAGATAGGTAATGTATTATCTGGTCCAGCGTCTGCACTAAGTCGAAACAGTCAGCCGGTGACCGTGTCATGTGTCACAGCCCACATTGAACAACTATGGCAGTTGGATGAACCTCCAGAACAACATCAGCACCTGCCATCTTTCCCGCTATGTCGCCAGGGCAGCGGGTACCAAGTGGGTCTCTTGTGGCGAAATGAGCGTCGCCCAACGGATAACTTTGCTCAAGCTAGAGTCATCGCAACGCGGCTTCTTGAAAAGCTGAAGAGGAATGGGAAGCGTGCGCTCTATGATGATGTGCTGATCAGGGAGTACCGCGAGCTTGGAGCAATTGAGCTGGAGCCATGTGAGAGCGATGCCGGGTACTATGTACCGCATCATGGTGTATTCCGCGAGCACGCTGCAACCACGAAGTTAAGAGTGGTGTTCAATGCCTCGGCGACGGCTCCAGATGGCAAGTCGTTGAACGACATGGTTGACCCTGGACCGTCGCTATTACCGAGTCTCGCAGGTATGCTATTACGGTTCCGTGAATATAAGAGCGCGCTGCAAGCGGACATCCGCAAGGCTTTCTTCATGGTCGCGGTTAATCCCGAAGACCGTCCGTACCTGCGTTTCTTGTGGCCCGGTCGAAGCGACAGCGATGAACTGTTAACCTGGAGGCTAACGAAACTGCCATTTGGCGTAAACTGCTCGCCGTACATGCTTACTGCGGTGATTCAGCATCACTTGAAGGAGCTACGGGTGTTGTCTGCACCCAAAGAGCGAGATTGTATTGATCTCTTGCTCACGAGTTTCTACGTTGACGATTTGGTCTCTAGTGTGTCAAATGCCTCGGAAGCCAAGGAGATGCAAGAGTTCAGCGTGCGTGTGCTTACGGATGCTGGCATGGAGTTACGCAAGTGGCGAGGCAACGAAATCCCGTGCGATACAGAGGCCGGAGATAAAGTCCTCGGTCTGAAATGGAAAACCAGTGATGACTTGCTCAGCATAGCAGCGCTAGGCGAGTCCGATAGGCCGTCTGTTTGGACCCGGCGATCCCTCCTCAAGTGTGTTGCATCAGTGTTTGATCCGCTAGGTCTAGCAGCCCCGGCAGTTGTGCCGGGAAAGATACTGCTACAGCAAGCCTGGAAAGTCGAAGGCGACTGGGATGATATGTTGCCTGATGGCATCGCAGCCGCATGTGCGCAATGGTGGGGAGAGTTGGCCGAAGTGGTGAGCATTGACATACCACGTTGGATTTGCTGCAATCTTGACACGCCGATTGCGCTTCATGCCTTCGCCGATGCCAGTGAGAAAGCGTTTGGATGTTGTTTGTATGCAGTCGTCAATGGACAGTCGCACTTGGTATTTGCCAAGGCCAAAGTGTCACCTGTGTCTCCGCCCACGTTAGCCCGCCTTGAGTTACAAGCAGTATGTTTAGCGGCTCGCTACGCTGAGTTTGTGGTGAAGGAGCTGCGTGTTACCGTCACGCAAGTCTATGGCTGGACTGACAGTCTCACTACCGTTCATTGGATCAGTAATCCATCGTACAAATGGAAAACATTTGTGGCTAACCGCATCAGTCAAGTCCAAGAGATATCGAAGAAGGTCGGCATTGTGTGGAACCATTGCCCGGGCCTTCACAACCCAGCAGATTTACCGTCGCGTGGGAGTAGTGCACAGCAGATCCGTAGTCCGTTCTGGAGGGGCGGACCAACCTGGATCACGGAGCCCAATGACTGGCCCACCGCATCCTCAACCGCAGCTACAGATGAGTCCAGTGTAGAAGTACGAGTGTCAGCCACCACCTGTAGTCGAGAATCTGATAAGGAATGGTGGCTCCGATTCAGTAAATGGTCGAGGGCACAGGGCATGGTGACTCGGATGTTGCAGTGGAAGCACACTGAGCCTCGTGCTGAACTCTATTTTGCAGCAGACAACGTATTGTACCGCATCGTTCAAGCCGCATGTTTCGCTGAGGATCTTGAGCTGATCAAGCAAGGTCAACCAGTGAAGCCCGGGTCGAAGGTGTATCAGCTTGCACCGTTTCTGGATGAGCATGGAGTGCTCAGAGCCGGGGGACGACTTCAGCACAGCGAGTTGGCGTATGGAGCCAAGCACCCAGTCCTGTTAGGCAAACATCTTCTGACCGATTTGCTGTTGGAGAAAATGCATGTTGAAAGGATGCACCAAGGTGTAGAAGGAGTCTTGTCGTTTATCCGTCAGAAATTCTGGATTATCGGTGGTCGACGAGCGCTACGCAACATTACTCAGCGATGTGTTACATGCCGCCGCTACAAGGCTAAGGCTGCCTCAGAAGTCTGCCCGCCGCTGCCAGAAGACCGAGTTGTTCACGAGAGGCCGTTCGCAACTACCGGCATCGACTATGCTGGTCCGTTGTACGTGCGCCGTGGTGAGTCATCTCCGAAGGTATGGATAGCATTGTTTGTGTGTGCCACCACCAGAGCAGTTCACTTGGAGGTGGTCGATAGTTTAAGTACCGAGTCATTTTTGATGGCATTTCGGAAGTTTGTCGCGAGACGTAGTTTGCCGTCTCGGATCAGGTCTGACAACGCTACAACGTTCAAGGCGGCATCTGACAAACTGAGTGTGCCATGGATGTTCAATCCTCCAGCTGCACCATGGCATGGAGGCTTCTATGAGCGAATGGTTGGTACAGTGAAGAGTGCCTTGAAAAAGGTAATGGGAACAGCGTTTCTGAAGGTTCAGGAGCTTGAGACCATCTTGTATGAGGTTGAATCAGTGGTGAATAGTCGTCCGTTAACTTATGTGTCTGATAGCCTGGATGAGCCACCAGTAACCCCTGCAATGATGATGGGTAACATTTGGATGTCGTCAGCGAAGCCAGCAGGTACCCCGGACGCTACGCATATGTCAGCGAGATTGCGTTACCTCAGTCAGACACTGAAGCATGTCAAGAATCGTTGGGAGGTGGAGTACCTAAGTCAGCTGAACAAGCACCAACAGACCATGTCGCGCCCTTTAGCTGTGGGTGATGTTGTCTTTGTTCTCGATGATACCAAGCGCAAACAGTTCTGGCGTTTGGGACGGATCATCGAGTTATTTCCTGGTCGAGATGGCAAGCGTCGTGTTGCCAAGGTTAAGTTGAGTACCAGTACCCTGTTGAGGCCGATCCAAAGGTTAGTGCCATTAGAAGTATCGTCACAGGACGTGGCTCCTGGGCTTGCCGATACCGCTCAACCTGCTATCGTCCCTCAGCAGCCAGCGTATGAACCGCCAGCACCGTTACCACCACCACGGCAGCAGGAGATGACGCGTTCTGGGCGCGTAGTCAGAGCCCCGGATCGTTTTTGACTTGTGTGCCTTGTTGTACGGCGGTGAGAAGCCCTTTGGTGGGGAGAATGTTGTAAACCACCAGTTCTCAATTGGGAAAGGCCTTCGCGCTTATGGCATTGTATTCGTTGAAATGTTGTATTTCGACTCCGCCGTACCGCTGATGTTGCTGCATGGCATACGCTATATGCGTTGTGTGCGTTTTGCTGTATACGCTGTTATGTCCAGTTTTATATGCTTATGTTTTGCATGTACGCTGTTTCTGCATGCTATAAATAGCTGGTGTTATTAGTGTTCATTGTTAATTATCAGATGAAGTGAAATATACTGTGTAAAGGAAAAGAGTTGTCCTCGTGCCGTGTGGTCGTACGATCCTGACAATTTAGAGAATCTTGCAGGGTTCATAACACCTGGAGCCCTTGCTATGTTTTTTTATCTAGTTTGTCATGTGTGTTGTTCAAACTGAGAGAAACATATTTGCTGTACAAAAGACATGTGCCCAATAATCGTATTGCAAAGACGTTTCTATCAGTTCAAACACTAGATATGACGACCTGCATGTAGGTAAAAACGAAGTATATCGAGGGCTCCTGGGCTTTCAAGCCCGCTCGTTGCATTACTTAAATTGTTATCTCCTCATTGTCATTTGTGTATTACTTGAAATTATCTACATGTATGTTTACCCTCTAGAGATTTGCGACACAATACCCTTATACAGATACCCTATACTCTCCGTAGATACGCTAAGTCTGGAAATGCAGTTATGTAAGTATTTTCATACTTTTTAGGGATTTGAATATTGAACAACAACCCACAATCAGCAACGATTCCTTTATTTCTTCCTCTATAGCAAACTGCCAACAATGGGCAAGCAAGGTGGGGGATAGTTTTCACCAGCGAAAAATCCCAAATCCGGAATTACGACAGTCAGGACCAAGTCCAACTGTCTAATCAGCTCATCACGACAGTAAAAGTTGCAAAACATCTTGGCGTGCGTCTGACCACAGACCAGTCCAGTACACTCCAATACGCAACTGTTCTGAAGACCTATATAGGCTGTGTTAACCTATTGTTCTTTATATTGGACGGCTTCTTGACCCAAAGGCCTTACTTCTTCCCTAGAACGGTTGTATCAACTAGCCTCTGGAACATGCCACCTCAGTCCGATCCTATACCCTTACCAAATCTGAGCTTGGAGCATTTAGAGATCATGAAAGCTAGAGCAGTTAGGAGGTTTTTGATGAGGAAGAAAGTTGCAGTGGATAGATATGAAAAAGATCGCAATAGATGACTTGCACAAAGATCCGAGCCGCGAGTGAGACGGGGCAAGTGCACCCTGTGCACCCAGGGTACACTGCGGGCCCCCTACACCATGTAGTGTACTTTTTTGTCAACGTGAATGAACGGTGCACGGCATGTACATTTACATGATCAGTACCGTCACTAGTGTGCACTGTCTTCAGCAGCTCATGAGTCATGCATGATTGTGCACTTGTAGGGTTAGTGGAAGTACATGAGTGTATATTATGTGAAGAGAAGCCAGGCGTCCAAACCAACCCAAAATACTCTTGCCTTATTCTTCGGTGAAATAGTTATATAAAAATTGTCTTACCAAACAACAGTGAGCATAGCAGCAACCTCGATGCACCCAATAATATGGCATCCGGGAGCAGCAAGTGTTGCACGAGAATCCCAAGAACACGTCATGCTCCATGCTACCCGCCGCCATCAAAAGAACGAAGGATAACTGTGCTAGCCTAGTTCATATTCAATGTAACGCTAACGGTACGGGATATAGGAGCCTGTTGGGAAGGCGTGGGTGAGCTGTAAAATCGTGTACGGTTCGCACAGCACAACATACATGCAGCAGTTATTGCGACAGTTAACGTCGATGGACGAGAGTCATACAGCACAGCCCATGGGGGTTGACGTTTCTGGGCTTCCTTTCCGAAAGGAAAGTTTTATTTCTTCTCAAATAAAGCAGAATCATGCTGATTATACCAGTCTGTTATGAAGACAAGAAAGCAGCCATGGACATTGTGCCATTCTAAAGGAACGACAGGTAAAAGATAAAGCACTTCATCTGAAAACTCAAGGACTATCCATAAATACAGCAAATGATAATCCAAGCCTGATAATGTCCAACTCTGTCATGTGAGCCATTCAGTGAGTTATCATGGGAAGCGTAATGTTCGAAATGCTGAAATTTGAACAGTTGCAGTTGTGTTCGTCGCCACACAATGCCATCGCCAGTTGACATTCAAAATGTAGCCATTTTTTACGCTTGTGTCCCTGTACACGGCATGGAAGGTTGAACAGATTCAACTCTTCCATCACTTCCTGATCTGTACAGTAGTGCAGTTGCGTTCCCGTTCCTGACACTCACATCCGGCTCCGCTAACCAGAATCATGAGCACTCCAATGGTTCCCGCCGCTCCTTCCGCATCGTCCCAGCGCGCCCCGTCAAAATGTGAACTACTGTAGGCAACGGAGCCAATGTATGATGAAGGTGAATGCACTGTTTGATGATGCTCCAACAAATCCCTTCACCGTTGTATTGAATTTGTAAGAAGAGTAGTGGCTCAACTGTGGGTCCAACGCAGAAGGTACCTCGCAGCGCAGTTCTGTTACGTCCACAATAATGAACACACTCAGCAGACTGTGATGTGTATCAGACACACTCTGGCATTATTTGTTCCACCTTCTCCCAGGAGATAAAATGTAGTTCAATCATGTCTTCAGTACATGGGGTACCGTTGCCTCGTTGCAACTAAACAGGTATGCAAGTTACTTTCCCATGAGACCCAGCCAGAGCTGCATCGTCGTCATTACCAGCTAGTCATGGAGAGGTATAATGTGACTTTCCACCACTCCCTGATTCAATCATAGTTTGCGAGCCTGCGCAAAACTGCTTTCTCACTAGAGCCAGGCATTGGATACATATGGCTTCAGTAAGGTTTACAATGCTATGTCTCTGGCCTAAGTCCAAGTCTAGATACAGCTGCTCAGAGTCAGGGCTGATGAAATGTTCATATCGGAACAAGTGAGACTTCAGCAGTAGCTAGTACACATCAGGCCTGAGGACTTCGCAGCGTTTCTCCAGCACACTTGTTCTCTCCTTCAACTCAGATACTACTTGAAGTACTAGTAAAGGCCATCTGGCTCTCACACTCAGTCCTTCCACCCTTCATTTTCGTGGTTTGGGCTTTCACTCGTGACTCGGCAGGTTCCTGGCCTCTCCGCAGTCTGTCCTCAGGAGAGGGTCGCTATGGAGCTAATGCAGCCGAATCAAAGGGAATCGAGTTCTTTCTCAGACGTCCACAAACTTTCGTTGTGCTTGACTTCGCTTCCACTGCGGGAAAGTAGTCACACTTCAGGACCACGATGTGCTTGTTGCAGCCTACACCAATGATACTAAAATAATATTCCCTCATTTTTCTGCCTCCCGGCCGGCCGGCTCGGCAAGGAACGTATGGAATGGGAGCCTCAGTTCCATCTCTCGTCTGCTAGTGCATTCAGGAGCGCAGCGGCGCTCCGGCATGACGATACAAGCCGAATCAAAACAACTCTACTCTACGACTCTAGCCAAAAAACTAGCTCAGTGTTCGTCAGGCAAAAAGCCAAAGTCACGAACTCAAAAGGTGGGGAAGTCAGAGTCAGAAGGTCCACTTGCCCCGTCTCGAACCCAGACAATCTTTGTGCAAGTCATCTATTGCATGCACTCTGTGCCCTCGAGTCCTTGCATTTTCGCCGACAAATTTCTTCTCTAGTTACCCAATCTGCGGACAGAACTATTTCGTCCTTTGGGAGCTCATCAGCGCAGCACAGAGCAAATGAGGCCGAACCTGGTAGCCATGAAAAATAAAAATTTCCAAAGCCAGATTTAAAAGCATGAAAATATGCAGAATTTTGAAATTTTCAATCGGCTCTCAAAGGGTTAAACTAGGCCGGAACGTACCTTGCCAGAGTGCTCAAACTGACAAGTAAGTGAGCTCTGCATAACGCAAAAGGATGTGGAAGGCAGTCGTTGCGCGCTTGGGTGTTTGGTGTTTGTGGCCTGCCACGCCTTGGTCTCCAAGACCTGGCAGCCAGGGACAGCAACGACAGTGGAACGTGTTGGTTGATCCTCTTGGACAGATGTTGAAGGGTCCTACCAACATACCGACTACCACACTGTCGGCATTCAAAGTTGTATATGAGATGACTGAAGGGGGGAAAACGTCTGCTATCAAGACCCACGAGAGAGCGTGGAAGCTCAGGGCCCTACGCTATGCTTTTTTCCTAGCTCATCACCGTCTACCACCGTGATGGCCTAGGCAAGAAAGCATAGGGATGTTATGAATACTGACGAAAGTAAAATAAGCGCACTCATATCACGAACAATTGAACAATATGTTAAAATTTGAACGTCGTTTTCTTGTGACTATCATCAATAATATTTCATCACAATGATAGTTGGACAACAAAGGAAAGACATTTATGGTACCATAAAGTGAACATTATTAGATCTTAAACTATTACAAAAACACTGATAATTATTATTCTAAAGCTAGCACTATTAGAGTTATAAATCATGTAACGGTTACATTTCTCCGATTTTTTTAAAGACATAACCTGAGATTCCGCACTATCGCCCTGCATGCATTCCCCGATACACTTCGCATACATACTCATTCTTCCCAGCTGCTTCACGTTATGCATTTGAAAGCCCTATTTGAACAAATTCATTCATCTTGGGCACCCTGTATGAAGACCTTAGGGTCTGTTGGAAATGCCCTGGTAAAATAGTATAATACAATAAAAGAAAATTTGAACATTGTGGCCAGCTGTCTTTGATGAGAGTGTTTTTCGTCACTTTGAGTAATAAAATACTTTTTAAACACACGGCGAGGAGACAATAATTCGATAACCGCAATCAATAAAATTAGCTGAACCGACATTTGTGTACTTTATTCATGCAATGTAAAAACGGTGGAGACAATGTGCATTAAAACGATGAAAATATGAAGAAATGGTGAAGAGAAAAATATGGATTCAAACAAGTTTTCGTACAACACTCATCAGGAATCGTCGTTGTACTAAAGGACACTGAAACAGAAATTGAACTAATTGAAAACTGAACACTTGTAAATTTCACTGCTGTTGTTCTTAGTGTTATTTCTCTAACTTAGATTTTCTATAATAGTTCAATTTTTGTCAACACGGTGAGGAGCACTGAGCCTGTAACAACCACTGATGCTACACTGCAGTAAGCCAAATTGAGTATACAAGCAGTACTGAGACCTAAACAGTCACTACTGAACCTGAACTGCCGGCTTCAACAACTCCGACAATACCATCCTGTTTAGTCCGCACCACAGCCGAGATGATTACACATTAAGACCACCACCACGTCTTACTAAAGATTCGTCATTTGACCAGTCACTTTGCAATTATTGAGATCAACATTTTTTCTGCCATATAAGCACTGATCTTTTGTTTGAGGTGGAAGAAATGTTGTAGATTTGTGGATAGAAAGAGTTTCATAAATATTCACAAATGATCACAATGTCATGCTTTTCTCACATAGAAAATTTGGAACATTACTGCCAGCTACTTTATTTTATTGACTAGAGGAAATTCAAATTTCAATGGGGGATGGGCTCTTTTATTGACTAGAGAAAATTTAAATATCAATCCGGGAATGGCTTCTCGTTATAGAGAACCTATAAGAACTTTGTACTTTGTAAACATTTGATTCACCTTATTTCTGATAATCCTTCTACCACACCAACCAAGCCTTCGAGACACATGACACTGAAACTTGGATCTGAATATGCTGTGTGTTTTTGTGAATATGTGCAACTCTGAGAGTGGATATTAAAACTGGTTCACCATATCCTCCAGTCACGGAAATCCATAACGAACACGAAATTCCCTTCATGATACACTTGGTTCAGAAAGTCATAAAGCAACGTTCTTCATGTGTAATTTTACTTGTCCTACAGATATCTGGCATATAACAATCTGAGTGTCCTCCCCGCTAAACTTGGCGCACGTTGGGAGTAAGAAGCTTTTAATGAAATGACAGTATTTATTATTCTAATTTCTAGCTCCCACAGCCGCACAAACTCCTTGGCTACACAGAGTGAAAATCTTTCCAAATCTCTCCAAAACAAACTTCAAATTCTTATCCAAATATTCGCCCAAGAGTAGGCATGGGTGGGTAATTCTACTTATTTGCTGTAATAATGTTAAAGGCAATGCTCATAATATGATAATATAATGCCACTTATAATGCTCACACTACTCCATAATGCAACAAGAGAGAAGGTTGATTTGCAACTCCAAGTCTCCGGACGAAGCCGGACGGGTTCAGATGCACGATTTTCGGAACTGGACCTAGCCAGCTTCATGCATGACACCGTTGTCGACCGGCAATTATGCTTGTAATGCCAATTTTGCATGCGAAATGGTGTTATAATGCCAGCATTATGCCACCTGGAAAAAAGGGACTATAATGCTAGCCATAACGCTAGCATTACTTGCCCATGCCTACCCAAGACGGTATCATCAGGGATATGTGACTCCTGTAAACAAAACAATAATTATAACTACAGAAAAGGTTGAGCCACCTCCACCATTACACTGCGCACTTAGCCGACTAGACCCTCCTGCACGTAATCATCAGCACTGGGAGAACACATCCGTAGACGATATTTATACTGGATGATGACGAAACTAATTAGACTATTGGACATACCGGCCTTACTACAACTCGACGACGGAAAGCAACTTGGGAGGCTAAAGTTTATGTAATTAACATAGAAAGGGGAAGCTAAGCGAAGACGAATTGTGACAAACCGAAACACCAACATCGTACTGAACTCCACTATTATGTATGATGGACTAGTTATGTACAATAACAAGTAGTTCCACACGACGTACGTTTCGCCGTATAGGTCATGATGGCTCATCAGGTCTGCAAAGTTGAACTCGGATGGGGAGCCAATTAAATTATGGTGAAATAGGAGAAGGACAAAATGTTACGAGTTTTGACTAACTGTCCATGACGAAATTAGTTAGACTATTGGACATGCCGGCCTTACTACAACTCGACGACGCAAAACAACAGACCACCCAACTCATCCGCAGCTCAAATTCATTACGTCACACTAACTGTTAGGTAAATGTACAGAACTTGCCTAAAAAGTAAATATTCCACAGCACAAGTCTCTTTTATTCTGATATCTTTTCACTCCCCAAGTAAACAGTCAAATCAGCTCAGCCATGTGGGTAACACCTCAAATGGATAGCCACAGCTGACTTGAGAACCTGAGAAGATTAACACACTCCATACTTGACTCGTACCCTGTCCCTCCCCTCTATCTCTCTCGCTCACACACACACACACACACATACATACACCCCGCCCCTCACACACTCCCATCAACGCAATCATGGATGTCTCACACCCACTTTGCACTTCTTGAAATGCTCACTTACATTGTTATGTCTCAGTAAAAACATTTATCGTGTCGCGGCCGCTAACACCCGGTAAACCCTATGTCTCAGTGCTGGCTTGTAACTTGTTGCAGATAAAATATAGTACCCAAAATCTGAGTTGCGAGTTGGGTGTACGGAAAATGTACATCAATCACAGTGGTTGTAGCAAAAAACATAATAAAATGGTAGGGAGAAAGAGCAGTGGCCAAGAAGAAGAGATACAAACGATTTCTGATGTACCAGCATAACTTAGTTGAGGGCTAGGGCATTCAAAACGTAAAAGCCATAGACACGGAATACGTTTATGGAACAGGAAACCTAATTTATAGTTATCGTCACGTGTTATTGTAGAAAGAGTCTGGACGCGCTGTAAGAGTCGCATTTGTGACAGGTTAATGCTCACTTTGGGAAAAAATGTTTAATGACAGGGAACGCTATGTATCTTTTGTTAACGAAGTTACTACATGTACTACATGTGCAGTGTGTTGTTAGCTTTAGGTGTTTAAACACATCATGTCGCCATAGTGACTTCCATATTGATCGTCTGTGGCTGAGATTTCGTACTTGTAGATTTGACGTCAGTATAATTATCATGGTAAGGTACCATGATCTCTCTTCAGGCGATAGATATGAAAGTCAGATGTTTATACAAACCTTCCAAAATTAGGGATTATTTGGTAGCCGTGTTCCCGTTGTTCCCATATGGGAACATCAAATTTCAAAGGCGTCTAACTTCGGTAACGTCCCGACAGTATTTAACAGGCACAACCCCATATCATACCCCAAACATATTGCATTGGTAAAATGGTGATATGTGGTCATACAACTAGGTATTTACTTCCAACATAAATTGCTTCTGGTATACGCTAAATTGGCTAAGGATTGAGAGTCCATTGCACATAGGTGATGTGATGTACCTCCAAACTATTGTATTGTTCTGGGTTCATATAGGAACGATGAACCATAAAATTTTAAATGGATTGCTCTGACAACTTCTTTGGCCACTAAAATAGTAGTAGTAGTAGTTGTAGTATTTATTTAACCCTTTAAGAGCCACAGGAAAATTTCAAAATTCTGCATTTTTTCGTGTTCCTTGAATCATAGCTTCAGTTCTACTCACTCAATCCTCACAATCTAGGGCTTCCTGGAAAGGTCTCCGCGAGAGGCAGAGAAGGAGGTCGATCATGATAGCCAGCACACCATCTATCCAGCGCTAGATCGCAGCGACAGTACGAAAAATGCCCCAAATGCGCCCCGCTCCAGATATTTCATTTTACTCGATCGTGGAGTTCCAATTTCTTCGCTGTGTACTCTTGACAATATCAACAGTAAAACCCGTGCAGATTCGAGTAAACCAGCGTGACGAAAAGTCTCAAAATTCTCAATACTAAAGTCGCACTGCGCGCTTTTGAAATTGCCGCGATCGCGGCTCAACTTACGAGTGATTTATCTCAGGAACCGTTGCTCGCAGCGCTTCGCGGATTGTTTCTCCCGACAGCCGAGAGTTTTCTCTTCGCCCTGGATATTTCGATAACTGGATTTGAGCGAGATTGGACTGAGTTACGATCTTTTGAAGTTTTGCATTTGAATGCGTCGTTTACGACGCATTCAAGTATGGGGCGGCTCTTAAAGGGTTAACATTGAACAACTCAACAGTGTTGACACACAAATTCAAAGAGCACCGATGAGGCAAAAAGGAAAAAGAAAAGTTAAAAGATGAGGCTATAGACAATGTGAAGACCCAGTAAAGGTAAAGAAAGATAGTGAAGAACATACATGGAGTGTGACTTTCACGAAGGAAAAGAAGTCAATAAGGATATACAACGGTCACACAAGGATATACAACGTTCACTACACATTGGTAACGCGGCCAAAAAGGAAGTAAAGAAAGCGGTTGACCTGCATTGGGTCCTTCAAAAATTGTTGTATTTCTGCATGAAATGCTGAGTGTGTGAAGAACTGCGGAGTTCAGAGGGTAGTGCGTTAAAGAACAATGCAGGACGGTTAGAAAAGAATTAACACCATCAGAAGTACGAAATCTGTTCACTGGAATGGATGGGGTGGTTTGGCTCCTCGTACAACGGGCAGGAGAGCGAAGGTAGAGGGTGAGAGACAAAATTGCGATGTAGAAATCTAGCAAAGGACATTAGCATATATTGGATCAGAAGGAAGCAGAGATAACCTGCATAATATTGTACTAGGGTCATCAAGGCGGTCAGCGCCACATGCTGCGCGAACAGCACGCCGAAACAGTGATTGTAATCTGTTCCTATCCCGAGCAGACAACTTCGTGAGGAAAGAAGGGGAGCAATACAAAAGATCCGGGAGAATGACAGCAAGAATGAAGGAACGGCGAGCAGGTATTGACAAAATCCAATGGGAGGACAACGGTTTAACTATTGTTTTGCACCACCTTTAGTCACGATATTGCACTGATGAAAATCGATTTTGGAAAACCTTCACTTCTTCCTTGATGTGTAGTAATGACGGCGGAATTCATCCTAATTATTCCTATTTTTTAAAGGTTTTCACTTATTGGTGGGAAAGACGCAAACGGGAAAAGTCTGAAGAGAAAATTGACTGTCACCCCCAGGACTCGAACCAGGCACCCTCATTTGAGGTCAGCGATGCTCTAACCACTGAGGTATGCTATAGTCCTCATCCCAGCAGAAAGCGTTCAACATTTTCTTCAGACTTCGTAACTCACACTTCCAAAACCTCTCTAATGAAACTGACGTATTCGTCCGTGAACGTCTTCCAAGACACTTCTGTTGATGACATTGTTTGTGGTGGTGGTGCTGCCGAAGAGGGGGCAGATAATGATGAAGGATCTTGAAATGTTCTAAGAATTTCCATCTTCATGTTTTGATTATGATTTGTACAAAGTGAGGAACTCGCCCTGTTCGTTGCCTTAATATCATTCTTACCTCCTGAAAACGTTTTATAATTTTATGTATGAACAGTCGGCGTGGAGAAAACAATTCAATAAGAGGAATAAAGAGTACAATTGATGCAGGCATGGCCAATCAACATAACAACGTTGTAGAGTTTAAAGAAATAATATATATTACGTCGAATAGTCCAAAATCTAGATTTTCACATTCGGCAGCGAGCCCAATGGCAGCTAATTTCCATGAGGATATAGTGAGGAAATTCGACGTGAGAATTGGGAAGAAAGATAATTGAAACTTGTTTCCATTATATTGGAGAGTAATAATATAATAATAATATTCGCGGGATCCGCGTCGGCATCGCTTGAATGTTCAGAAACACACAAACTAGCCTTCGCATCCGCAGGCCACCACTATGCCTGTTAACCTTAGTGGCGAATGCAGACCTCACAAGTGAGTCAGGGGAGAGGAGGTTAGTCTCTCAACCAATCGGGCGTGTAACGGCCCATAACCCTGTAAACTGCATCCTTGTTATTCTCACTCCGAGCTGTGAGTACCCAGTTGACCGTGGGTGTCGGCGCAGTTCAACACGCGTAAAAAGTCTTTTTACACGCTCCCTGCTACCAGCGCGGGTCTTGAACTCGGGACCTCATGATTCGCAGGCAGGCCTGCAAACCAATCGGCCATATGCCATATTGGAGAGTACTGATATTAATGACGCCGTGCAATACGTTCTAGAAACTTCTCTGTACATGGTGATGGCAACCACAGTCGGCCATGCAATAGGTGGTACTGTACGTAGGAGGCCTAAAGTGATTGTTGTTTTATTATGATTCCCATAGCCCAATCATAAATCCACTCACAGCCAATCATCGGCTATGCACTTTCTATAACTACCCTGCGGATAGCTTCGATGTGCCTCATAATACCACTTACATCCGGGAATACCTTGATAATGGTAAGGCTCACTATGTTCATCCTAATTGGCATCATCAAGTGTCTGCTATTTAAACAAGCTTTTTGGAGGCGGAAGTTCTATTATAGCAACAAGGACGACTAATTGCACTGTAAGCATTTCCGAAATATCGACATGTATGAGTGAAATGTGAAACAATAATCGCAAGGCACACAACATTCCATTGTTACATAGATTAACTGATGAATGTAACAACAACTAACAAGAAAGCAGTTCTGAACAAATCCTCTCTTTCCCGTTCGTTATGTGCCTCGCGATCATCGTTTCACATTTTAATGATACATGTCGACATTTAGGAAATGCTTACAGTGCAATTAGTCGCCCTTGTTGCTATCAGCCTACTCAAGCTCAACTGATGAGGGTTTAATTCCCCGAAACACTGTGTATTGAGCAGGTAGTGGTGCTTTCTTCGCAGGTTTGTCCAGTGGAAGTTTCCATTGACTTCTTGTGTGGTCTGAACGGCAGTCGTGAGTCAGTCAAGTGAGAATTCAAATCGGAAGGAATAGCTCATGCTCCCGGCTAGAGGGCAACTCACAATTCTCTTGTTGCTATGTCCGCTATTTCAGTGCACTTCCATAGGATATGAGAACTAGGCTGAATCACTTACCCTACTCCGCAATTAGTGCCACTGGGCCACTATTTTTCACTGTCCATCACTGGATCCACTGGATTCGCACCCTTTTGATTGGTCGAATCCGGATGCGGATCCTTCAGATTTGGATCAGGTCAACCCACCTCGCTAGGGGAGGAGGGTTGAACGGATCCAACGGATTCCAATGTGACCTTTGTGTTTACATGGCGGGTAAAAATCATTTCTGTACACATTGTAGTACGCACACGTGGATCGAGGTAGAGCTAGCTTGTTGCCTTCTGGTACAACGCGCGCGCGCGATGTGCACGGCTTTCA
Source organism: Sycon ciliatum (assembly GCF_964019385.1). NCBI lineage: Eukaryota > Metazoa > Porifera > Calcarea > Leucosolenida > Sycettidae > Sycon > Sycon ciliatum. Next base: position 2,324,757 of record NC_088643.1, read on the forward strand.
CCCTTTTGGGTGACTTGTGAGCGCCATTTTATTACTTCGTCTACATGGCAACAATCAAGGTCCAATATAAAGACAGTAGTCTTCAGTTGACTCTGAAGGATCCGACGGATAGTATAGTATAGTATTTATTCATATTTCTCTAGGGCAGTCCCCACAGACCTATGGTCTCCTTACGGGGTACCCTAGCCAATCTAGGATCTCGATAAGAAATTGATTTGGTGAGGCAGCAACGCGGACCGATGCCGGACTTGAGTTCCAGCGGTCAGCGGCTAAATAAGAAAGAGAGGAATAACTAAATCGAGAGGAGGCTCGTGGCAGTACAAGTCCAAGCAAGACTTGAGACCTTGTGCAGGTGCGGCTAAGTGCCTCAGAATTGGAATGAAGGCAGAAAAGGCGGCACAGAAGTGAACTGGCAGAAGAATGAATGCTTCTGAATACAAGAAGATACAGTTTAATGGAGAAACGGATATTGATGGGTGTGAGGTTGTTTCGAGACAGAATACACTGGACATCTGCGGTGGGTGGTAGCCAAAATTAATACAGTACGCAATGAACAGCGAGAGATGCGGTTGAGAGGATCATATTCATGTTGTCGCAGACTTTGTACATAATGATTGCATGTATATTCCAGTGTAGACTGGACAAAAGAGAGATAAAATATGCGTCTGGCTGCATTGGTCAACATGGTGCGGCAGCGCCGAAATGCATTCAATTTTGCACTGACCTTCTTTTGGAGTGCATCAACTTGCTGACGGAATGTCAAGTGCTCATCAATAATGATGCCAAGACACTTAGCACAAGATGATTGTTCAATCACAGTGCCACAGAACCGCAACTGACGGGATGCCTGCACCGTGGAAAGCCGGTAACGCACCAAAAAAGACAAAAACGGAAGAAAATCTGAAGCGCAATACATGAATAGTAATTACAATAAAGGTAATAGGGAGAGTGGTGACCAAGAGAGGACAGTATAGACCGTTAGTATGGGGTGCTTCAATGCACATACCCAAACCGAGAGGTGCGATCTGGAAAAAACAGTGAGACGATCAACATGATGGGCTTCAAAGCACGTCTCAAGACCATGGCTGGTCTGAGATGTGTTTGTTGACACCTTTTTTTAGCTGTGAGTGGAGAGTGATTAGGCAGACGGGGAAAGACGCCTGGATATTTTATCATACTTATGACTTATGCCGGCCTCCTGACACCCAGCCTCAACTAGTTTGTGCTCTGTGACTAGTTTATAGAAAAGAAAAAGGACCAAGGAACTACAAGTTACGCTAAAAATGTCCACTAACACCACCAGTTACTAAACAAGCAGCTCGTGCTATAACATTGCACGACACTGACCGACGGTACTGACGTTCTACAACTAACTGGCTAACAGCTCTAGCACACTATGATCTTGGATGCGCACTCCAACAGCATTCCAACTTGGATGGTTCTAAGTTATAGAAATAACATCAGGGCGATAAGGTGGAGTTTTTGCAGTTCCTCAGTGGTCCTTTTTCTTTTCTGTAAATTCATCCTTGGCTCTCCATGCGAGTCTATTCTGTGACTTGTGCCGTTCGTTACGTGTACAATGGTCCACTCGTGCATAACCGGATTTGTTTAGCACAGTGCATGCTATCTACTGCAAGTGCAGGTCTTGAACACTGGCATTCGTGTTTCTTACGCAAGCCCCACCTTCTGGGTACATTTGCTTGTGAATTTTATTGCCCATCATCGTTGTTCTGTTTTTTTTGTATGTATACTTCCAGAATTAAATAGGACCTTTTGCGAGGAATCTTGTACCATCCTTACAGACCAACAACTTGATTGCCCTGCAGGTTATAAATGCAATGGAACGGTCAGGGATTACACCTGTACTGGTGAGTAAAGGTGATGTCATGGTTTCTGGTTTAGCTTGTTACTAAACTGCCACCACAATCTCTTTCCCATCCAGCCAGCTCTCCAGTACACCAGAGCGCCAATAATAATCAAGACAGAACAGTAATTGCAGAAAGTTGTAAAAAGATCCTATCCTTTTTTCCTCAAGACCCATATCAATTGGGGAAAAAGGCACTAAAAAAGGCAACTATGCCGTTCATTGACATGGAAATATGCAAAAGAAACCATTGCAGTGACTGACGAAAAGCGAAGAAGAAACTGTTTGGAGAGTGGATCGCTGCAAGCGCTAAGTGCACTATAGTACCCTTCAAAAGTCCAGACCTTGGCTCCAGTTAAGTCACAAGTGGAATGTTTTGCATGATAAGGGGAAACAAGTGAGATTATTGATGCACCAAGGAACGCCTCAGGGAGTTTGTGCAACACACAACACTGCCTGGCTGGGCAGCAGTAGAACAACTCCAGCTGGGGAGAAATTGGAGGACCTCTGCGCACTACATCACCTCCAGCAGCATGTGACGGAGCCAACTCGTGGAAATGCCCTCCTCGACCTCATCATTAGTGACCTGGGCAACCCGACGGTCCGGCTCGCCCCCCCCCCCCCAATTGGTAGATCTGACCAAGAAACCATCTTGGCAGAATTCAAGGCAGAACTATTTCGAGAGCCCAAGACGGCCAGAAAAGTCTGCCAATATGGCCGTGCTGACTGGTACAGAATAAACCACCACCTTATGAGTGTGGACTGGGATGCCCTTATGTCTGAGGATGCAAACAGAAGCTGCACCAACATTACCTCTGCCTTCGTATATGGAATGAACCAGTTTATCCCATCCCAACTTCTCTGTACTCGGCCCTCTGATCCCGCTTGGTGGACGCCAGCTTGCAACAAGGCCATGAAGGCGAAACATAGTGCCTGGAAGTCCCTCAAGAGACGACCAGACTCGCCCCAATGTCAAGCTAACTATACTCTCGCTGTCCACAGGTCTTCTGATTGCCTACGTGATGCCCAGAATCACCATCTAGGAAAAGTCCGTGCACGACTCTAGACCGGCAGGCTCCGAGACAAACAGCGGTGGTCAACCATCAAGCAGTCCATCGGACCCTACCAAACACAATACACTGCATCTGTCTACCCAGGGAAGAAGGGGGAGAGGGACGAAAGGAAATACCGATACATATGGATACAGCCACTCCATTTCTGGTAAGAATAATAATTAGCAGAACAGAAATAAGAGTGCCAATGAACGAGCTGGAAGGACGAGTTAGGACCTGTATGTAGGGCATTCATAGCATTTGCAGGGAAAGAGAAAAAGGAACAGTTTTGAGGCAGTCTGCAGTCAAGAGAAAGAACAAAGAAATACGCGCGTCCACGACCATCATGTATGGCCGTTTCCCAAAGATGCTCGCCATTTTTTTCGTCACTTTTCCTTATTTAGGAATAAATCGCAACTTTCTTCATTCTCGCGACCTATTTCGCAGCTTTTCCGCAACCTTGGCCCCATGGCATGGAGTCAAAAGGTCAAGTCACGGACTTTCTTTTTCTTTTTCTTTTTAAAGCTATTATTTCCTTTATTTCCTTTATTTCATTTATTATTATTTTCTTGTCCTTCGCTTTCTTGTTATGGGGCAACCTGCCCGCTATAATCTGCGAAGTAAAATAAACAACAACAACAACATGTCGGACAAATGCATTCTCGCTCATTTCTCTGGCCTGCCTTCAGACTCATTTCAGAGAAATAGTAGATCAAAGGTAGTTACGATAATATGCATCCCTTTTCCGAGCACTGGAATGATGTAGGCTACATACAACAGGCTACTGGCATGGTGTAAAGTGGTGGTTCACAGCAGGAAGGGGTGTACGAGTTTGCTGTCGCTGCACTTCTGCTATTTCTGCTCCTTTTTAGGTGCTTTTTGCACAAGAACTCTCCAATTCTAAGATGCGATATTAGCAACTTTTCAGCTTTTCTGAAAATGAGGATGCGATTTCAGCAACTAGCACTTGTGTCGGCACGATTGCGAAAAGCATAAGTTGCGAAAAATTATGGCATCTTTGGGACCGGGCTAATGAAAAGGCCATTGTGTAGAGGTACATGTACAAGCAACAAAACTGTTCTTTAGTTATTCTCCTCCTTCGCCCTCTCCATTTGTTGCCTATACTTTGAAGTCGGAAACATTCTCCAGTTGTGTGTATTGTCGATTGGCGGGTCCTGGGGGATATGGTAACGTTAGAAACGTTACCTCATTCGTGTTCTAGCATTGTTGTCGCCTCGGAAACTCAATAATTTAATGATTTGTTTCGTTTCTTATGCCAAACAGCCAAGGAATCTTTCTCATGCAAAGGCCGCAACATCACACTCCACATAGAGACTGTAAGAGCACACGACGCTCTTTCAAGTTGTGGCCCTGGCCAGTCTCTTTTGACATTGGAAGAACTTGAAAGTAATGCTCATTGCTATCGCGTAAGTGTACCTATATCATTGTATCATGAGTTGTTTTGATTTGTTTGTTTGGCCTGGCTTTCTAATTATTGACAGCATTTTTGTAGGGAAATGTTTTGTAATTTGTGATTAATTTGAAACTCGGATGTTGAGCCATAAATAAATAAATGAATGCCTAGTTATTGCACTTTCTGACTGTATATAGTACCCAGTTACAGTGATGAAGGGTTACTCTTAACTCGTACTTCCTCCGCGTCATTAAAATTGTCGCTTCCCAGAGCGATTTTTCGAAATTATTTTGTCCACTCGAAGGGCAAAGAAATCAGCTAGACATTGAGGCAGAGCATTGGCGACGGACCAAGCTTTAGTTTGTGCCCCCCCCCCCCCGCTTCGCTGAACTTGCAGCTAGGGTCAACGTCTTCATCAGAGTTTGAGACAGACCCTTCAGCACTCAACAATACGCTGAACAAGACGCGTGTTCAAATTCAGGTCAAGAAACTTCGTTTTCAAGCGATCCATGCCTCCAGGTGGCAGGCGATGAAGGAAAGCTAACATTTTTCAAGTACACTGTAACGACCTTCCAGTGGGATAGGGTAAGCAGTTCCGCACCTTCTTTCCTTGGCAAGCGCTTCACTGATTTTGTTGGTGTTTTCAGACCTGCTACTTTCGCTGCAACATGCGCCACAAGTAGCGCATTTTAGAAATTTGAGACCACCTTCTTCTTGCCATCGTCAACTTCAGCAGTTCGCATTCAGGAGAGATGACAGGATTTTTATACCCGAGCTTGCAGTCTTGACAAATGCCCACGCGAACGATGTGGGACGGCAAGAACTCCAGAAAACGAAATGCGCTCTGGGGCGGAATAGTGCGGAGCGTGATGAATTTGCTTGGTGCGGAAGAGAGCTCCGACAAAGTCCGAGACCACCACGGCTTCAGTGACAAGTAGACATTGTGCAGGAAGGGTCACACCAGTGTTCGAAAACAGAAAACAGCGATTCCGACAGTCTGACTAAGATGAGCCAAGTCACAAATACTGCGATGTGCGAAGCGACAATTTTAATGACGCGGAGGAAGTATCCATATGTCCTCTTCCTTTCCGAATTTGTGATTTATTATTTTGTGATTATTTTTGTTGAGCCAAAGAGGGAACAAAGGCAATAAGAACTCCTGTTTCCCTCAATCTTATTGTCCTTTTCATAGCCAGCGAGAATAGAGAGGTTCCGGGATACGATTTTCCGTGCCAAAATCCGTATGGGCGCTACGGATTTTTTCCAGGCATGCTCCATACGATTTTTCGGCACGGAGAATCCGTGTGGACTGGCTTTTATACGAACCATGTTTCGTATGGAGATTTTGTGTCATTGGGTGCAGAAAGATTTTTCGCGTACAAATTTGGTACGAGAAACATCGATTTTCCGCGGGAAGTTTTGATTTGGGTACAAATTTCAAAATAAAAAGGCATAGCGCGGGAATGTGACGTGTTTGCGATCGTAACCTAGGCAATGACGGCAAACACATAAGTTTCGTACTCCGGAACATTTCACTGCTCGAAAACGACGTATAAAAAATCGGTAGCGCCTCTACGGATTTTGGCACGAAAAGTCGTACTCCGGAACCTCCCTAATACAGTACCAGTAATCGTAAAGGTTGGGATATCCGGTTCGGACGTTGATATTGTTCTACACCACATTCTCCATAATATAATCTAGAATAGCTGGCAACCACTGCGTGTTTTGGGCCATTCTGCAATTTGGTGCATTCCATTTGTATCTGATATAATTATCATATATACTTAGTAAGACTATGCCTGTAGCTGCATTATAATTATCATATATACTTAGTAAGACTATGCCTGTAGCTGCAGAAAAAGTGCTCAACATCCAATTTCTTGGGGGGAGCAATGACACATGTCAACAAACAGTGGATCACTCGTAATATTTCGCTACTCCGAGTTTCATGCACTGTGTGCAATCATCAGGCAAACAATATTCACCATAATGAATATTGTTTGCCTGATGATTGCACACAGTGCATGAAACTCGGAGTAGCGAAATATTACGAGTGATCCATTGTTTGTTGACATGTATATATCATATATATATATACGAAACTCGGAGTTACAGCGGAATGAGACGTTTTTGATTCATTGCTGTGTAATATTTGTATTACTTGCTCTGTCCAGTGGACATTGAGCACTGTAAGCAGCCTAGGGACCTTAGACAACTGTGTATATATATAGAACAATAGAAGTATTTCTTGCGTCGGCAAAAAGTTTTGGAAGTGAAGTGAACTTATGCAGCGAAGAGACCGTAGTTGGAGAGTTTGAAGTGAGGTACCCTGTAATGTGTGAGTGGCTGCAATGGAGTCTGCGAGTGCTTAGAAAAGTTCATTCTGCAATTATAATCAGAATTCTCTGTCTTTATATCAACGTGATTTCCTTTGTAATTACCAGTAGTTGGCAGATTTTTATTACACCATAGAACAGCTTTGGTATATTCCTCATCATTCTGAGGTTTATATTAGGATTTCTGTAAAACCGACTGGCAGCTCCAGTCGGCAGCTTTCAAAATATCATCGGTGGTGACTTCTGCTGTTGCTGCAGCAGATTCTGAAGCACTTCTAATTGAACGTGCCTTAAAAAAATTGAGATATGTGCAGAAAAAGAGTGTTCATGTGTGTTCATGTGTGTGTGGGTATGGCAGTGACAAGTAGCATGTGACTAAAGCCTTGCGCTGCTTTTTGCGCCAATAAGTCGTTAGCACCTATTCTTCCATTGACCGGCTTCATCACCCGTAGCCCCGCTCTTCTTAACGCCTTTTCGCCTTTTCTCTTCAGAATAGGCCTGGAGTTCGCTTCTCTTTTCTTAGAATAGTTTTGAGTTAGTTTGAGAACGTCTCAAGCGTTATGAGTTCGTGTTCTCCATTTTATCGGTTGTATTTCTCCGTTGCTGTTTTTTCATGATGCTGTTATGAAGTAGTAAAGCTTTCAAACCACTCAATAATACCACAGCGCGCGTAATAATATAATTATGTGGGTATAATTATACGTTCCGCTTCTGTCCTATCTCCTATGATCAAATTCCATTATCAAGATATTAATATGGTGCACTGATGACCCGTGACGCCAGATCATGGATTGTCGGCCAGATTTCTCCATGTAGGCCTCTTGTCCAGAGCAATGGCCCTCACATTCTCCAGCTGATTGCTGGCCAGCTGATTGCTGCGCTTCAAGTGGATGCTCCTTCTCTGTAAGTCGCTTGTGACGCGCGTCGCAATGGATGTCCTTGGACGTCCACGCCCAGCCTTGGCATCTCCTGCAAAATAGCCCGTCAGCGCGATCCATGGCGGCGCATCCCTGTCCATACGGAGAATATGGCCGGTTAGCTGCCATCTTCTCCTGTGTTGTAAAATTTCGGTAAAAGCCAACCCCTGACCTTTCGATGTAAGGATAAATTCGGTACGTGGCACCAAAAAAAAGAAAAAAAGAAAAAAAGGATGACTGTTGGAACGTTCTCCATTTGTTAGTGTTTGTCTTCGTTTAACATGTACATTACTCAGTATGTCATAATTGGACACTGCTCGATTATTCTTACCTTGTGCGTTTCACTATTTGTAACGTGGCTCCTCTGCTTCAGTTTTCGTTCTATCTCTCTGGCAGGGGCAGCCACCACCCGTCTGGTGGGTGCCAGCATCCTCCCGCAGTTGCGCTGGGACTCTACAATACATTCTTGTTCTTCGATAATTAGAAATCTGCCTTTCTAGTTCTTCGCTTCTTCTTCTACTAGTTCTTCGCTGTTTGAATTACTATTTATTTGTGCTGTTTCTTGCGGCACTCGCTTTTGTGTAGGTTTGACCATTTTTGCATGTCCGCTTGAGTAGGTAGGTAGGTAGGTAGGTACATTTTTATTTGAATTCGCAGAACCAAACGGGCGGTGTTGCCCAATGCCAATGGACCGTATGCGTGTTAAAACAAAATGGCGTCACGATTTATTGAAAGTGGTATAGTTGGTGGTACGAGTGTTCAAAACCATTTGAACTTCATACTGTTCGTCTTCTTTTTGACATGCTCTCTTTCCATCGTCCTTAGCTTTTGTTTGTTGAGAGCTGTTTTGGCTTTCTCCTATACCTCTGGGGGATGCCAAGTGATGGTTTTGAGAGGCTGGTGATGGCTGTGAGCGAGAGTTTGCCGATCGGCGTCGTCCTCGCTATAGCGATGAAAATACTAGTTACTGCGCACCTGGCAGATATCACAACACGTCGGAGCGTCCAGGAGCAAAGGAATCTTGGGTTTTCACTGGAATCTAGTTCCTCCAGCATCGTGAAGCCCACCGTCGGTGAATGGCGGTCCAGGAAGGTCGAACCTGGTCTTCTGCAGCATCTCGCAGTCCTGCGAGGCACACTGAATACGCCTGGCATGTATTCTACAAATAAAAATCACGAAGTAGTGGACTTTACAGTGATGAGTCTATCCTGTATGCTGCAAAAGACGCAGGAAATGTGACTGGTGTCCGTACACTGGACGCCAATATCATCCCAGTCTTCTCCTGCAGGATCTGTTTGACATTGACATACCGGTATGCAGTGGGTCGACATTGGCCTGGTTTGGCAGCTATCTGCCTGGGTGGATGTAGCAGGTTTGCATTGGCGCGTCGTCCAGTCCGACATTTTCTTGTAACTGGAGTTTTTTTTATTTTTTTTTTATATCACATTGCACATACCTACGGAAGAAGGGGAGACAAAACGAAGACGAAACAAAAAAGACAACAATGGGTGTGTAGGCGCTACATGAGCTGCGCTGGTGAGATGCAGTGGACTCCCCCGACCAAGGGTCTCGGGATCGGCGTACACAGCAAGCACCATGGGAGAGGGGGGGCGAGAGGAATGGCGGAGAGAGAGAGAGAGAGAGAGAGAGAGAGAGAGAGAGAGAGTACCGGCAGGGTTTGAGAGGTTGCTCGTGCTGTGAACACATCTCTACCGCCTGTCTCGTCTCGCCGCTTCCTTGCTCTACAGTCACGCCGTTATTTCGCTTTGTTTCGCGGTGCAGCTCAAAACCTGCCCAAACAACTGTGAGCTCGCAACATGGTATGGGCAAATTGCACCACTCATGCTGGTTATCTAAAACCGGGATAGACGAGTAAGCGAGTTCACTCCCTGGGCCATGGCAAGATCTGTTCAGCGCGGGCTATTCCAACCTCCAAGTGCATAGTCACCGATCGATCCATGCGATGGTGGTTGACCTACAAAGAGCCAAGGTCTACGAGTACTACTATTGGATGCTGTCTACATGCAGGCAACAAAATCAAAGTACCTCAGTATGCCCCAGAATAGGGCATGTGCATCTATAGCATGACACAACAGGGGTTCTGGCGGCACCTGTCAAACAAGCAGTAGCGACTAGTGCCAGCTACCTATTGGAGGCTAGCCGCTACAGTCTGTCACTGGAGATAATTATTATGTTCACTGTTTAGACTGAGCACAATCAATGATGCCCAATCAATCTGCCCAATGTGTGTTCTGTTCCACCTAATTATAACGTCCCATCGCATCAACCCTACTACACGCACATGTCGTCACCCTAGCACGACTTGTGTTATTATTGTTTATTTTGATTCGCACGATAAATAGAGCGCAATAAACGTTAACTTGACCGAAGGTTAAAGGCCACTGCAGATAGAGGAACACATCGAGGTACAGGTACCGGCATCAATACAGTATCAGAGAGAAACAAACAAAAATGAGAGGTACGCAGAAAAAACTCTCGTAAGCCCAAGGGGAAGTGGTTGATGAGGGATGAATGCACTCTCCACGCTCATCTACACTGTTCGTGGAAATGCACACATACATACAATAATATACAACATAGCAATGGGGCTGTTAAGTGTGACGTCACGGCTCCTTCGATACGCATAGCAACGGAGAGCACTGGGGACAAACAAAAGTCGCGTCCTCTGGTTGGAACCAGATGTCAAGGGCAACAGCATCTAAATGACTGGAGAGACAGTTGTTTTTCTTTGCTTTTTCTTCAAGCGATTGTTGTCGCTCTTTACTCCTTGTTCTTTCCTCTACAAAACTCCTGTAGTCGTCGAGTGCCTTCATGATGGCTGTGAAATTGGCTGCCCACAGTAAAACTCCGTGTTTGAGAGTGCTTTGAAGATGTTTCGCGTCCTGATGGATCAAAGTATGAGCGCTCCTTGTGGATTCGATTATATATAGGTGAGTTGTTCAAAAAATCAGTGTCTTCTTTCTGTCTCTGCCCTCACGCTGGCACAATATCAGCCTCTATCCATGACAGCTCGTACCTCCCGTAAACTGCATGACTTAGATATATTTTCGCCCTCCGTGGTGATTGAAGACCCATGGAAGAATTTATTACGTTCAGAATGATGTCCTAAGAATATAAAATAATTCTAGGGAATTGTCATAGGGTATTTTTGGAAGGATGGAGACAGAAAGAGAGAGCACTGTTTGAAGTGTTTGTCTCACTGTAATTACTCCAGATTATTGAATGTTGTATGATCTACTTCAAAAAGAAGTACTCTATATTTTCCATAATGTTTTTTTCCTGATTTGCGGGATCTCTTCTTTTGCTGTTTGCGTGTTTACAGGAAGTGGCTGTCTGGTGTAACTGCACCAGATCCTGGGGAAATTAAGTCAGATGCAGAGGCAGGGTCGTCCAGTGATGCAACACTGCCGTTCTGTGTGCAACGTTACCGCTAATACCCCCGGCAAGAACACAAAAAAGACAAACACGTGAAAAGACTACAGTATTGACCGTTCTGCTAATAAATGCAGGACTGCTCCGACAGTCGATAATCGAAACACAGAGCACCAGCATGATGTTTTCATATTGGGAACCACACAACAGCTCAATTCTCAAGCCCAAAAATTGATGAACACAAATACAGAGCGACGCAACAAGAGGTCATCCGGCAACCAAACAAACCTGGGTCTAATGCACTGAATAGTCCTGAAATACGCAGACCAGACAAAGCAGTGCAAGCACATAATGTTACAAAGTACATGCATTGCAGAACAAAGTGTAACCAAAGATACACAGGGTTATAGCTGCACACTTGTGCATGTGCTCGCTCAGCCCAAGAACACACGATCATGATGATAGAAACAATCCGGGGGAAACACGCTAACAGTAACACCGAAGTAAGCGTCAACACGTAAATAGTGCAGCTCTGAAAAAATTACATTGACATGAACATTGGTGTGTCGAGTAGTATCAGGCTTGAATAATCATCCAACCAAGACTTCATCAGGTCCCAGACGCTGAGATCGCACGCCGAATGTGAAGTGCATCTAGCCTTGAACCTGTCGCACAAGGCACACATATATGGCAAAATGACATCCACTCTGATTATTTCCAGAGGCCAATCATGACAGAACACAGAAATGAAACCACGGGCTCAACCAAGTAAACGCAAAGGAAGTTAGTCAAAATAATCCATGCAGTGCTCTTTTAATTGCAGCGCTGATTGCAGTGTTGCGTCATAGCCCGATACCCGCTGAGCACAGACACAACTCCATTCGTCAGGGGCAAGACATACTCTTTTGGAATAAAGTCATAAAGTACAGCGTTCCAATGACATTACGGACACCTCGTGTAAATGCATGGTCTGTTCATCTGGCCGACTCGGCCACGCATGAGAGTGTGTGCATGTACATGCGCGCGCTTGCGCGCGCGCACACACACACACCATGTATTCGGTGCGTATGGTGTACCAGTTGCGGGACAATGAAGATGGAATCATTATCATGATGTTACATGTACACAAGAGTACATAACCCCCCAGAGTGTGCAACGCCTGATCCAGCTCTGCATAGGGTCTTGGTCGAGCGGAATCGGATCTTTGCGTCATAATACCGTACACATCTGAGGGGAACCCGGGGAGTCGCGGGTACTCTTGGATCAAAAACAATGGTGCCCTGCCTCGAGACCGGCCTTGCGCTGGTGTGGAGTGTACGCATGACATCAGAAGATCCGATTCCGCTCGACCAAGACCCTATGCAGAGCTGGATCGGCGTTGCACACTCTGGGGGGTTATGTACTCTTGATTTACATCTACAGTGTATGTTTGAGTGTAAAGTAAATTTTATTTTATTGGACATTTCTTCGACACAACTAATTACTTACTTCACATGTTCGCATTTCTCATAATCGATCCACCTGCACTCCGTATCAGTCGAGGAAAAATTCTCCCAGATATACACTAGTCACCACAGCCATGTGATGACATTGGGATGGGCCCCAAGCAGTGCACGATTGCACTCTCTAGTTACAATAAATTTGGCCAGATTATCTGTGAAGACAAAATGCAATGCATAGCGCCAATCGATGGATGAAGAGAGAGTTTGTAAATACCCATATCTTTCCACTTGTTCAGGAGCTTACCTTTTGGAGTTCACATCGTTTACACGATCTCTCATGCTGTCTTGCACCTTGGTTTTGTTGACCATGGATACGCCAACCCAGAAAACATTCTACAGGAGCTACTAATGCAGAGCGTTTTTCACGCTCGATCTCGGCGATCTACCTTGTCACGCCAATAAAATCCTCCATGACACTGGCTACAGTCACAAGAGACGTCTCAGTAAGGTAATGAGCACGACAACATCGTCGAGATCAAGGACAAAGAGAAAACAAAACACTGAAAACAGGAAAGAAGAAACGAAGAAATGTACACGATTCCTATATGTTGCCACTGACAACTGGGTCGGTGGGGACGACGCTACTTTTGTTTGTCCCCAGTGGGATCGTTGCTATGCGTATCGAAGGAACTGTGACGTCATCACTTAACAGCCCCATAGCATGCACAGAACCGAACAATTTCATGTTCACACATGCAAGCACAGACCTGAACATTAGTACCAAAAGCCGATACAGATAATATCCCCATACACACAGATGCACACACACACACATACACACACACACACACACACACACACACAATGTCCCATGTATGCGCCCGTGGCGAGAAAAGCACGCAAATCTACAAATGCACTGGATGTGAACCCACAGATGTTCTCTTATAGCATCGATAGCGGATCTGATTCTGAATGAAACACACACACAATACAATCATTGAATGCCCATCCGCAGATGATGGCAGGTCCTGAAAGAACAGGCAGTGTTCCAGTGATGGGGAACAGAACTTCGAGTGGCGAGTGAGGTATAGAGGTTTTTCGAATGACGTCACACGCCCCCACGCGGCGCAGCTGCTGGCGTGTTGAGTGGCAAAAGATGAGATCGAGTGAGATCGAGATTGAACGCCAAATACAATTTATTTATTTTGTTGACGGCTTGTCGTCTTTCTTTGCTATCCACTCAGTCCACACTGGCCATTTTCGCTTTACGCTTGATCTTCAGGTTTATCTTTAGCGCTTTGTTTGTGTAACCGACATTGATCAAGGTCGAAATGGGGAAGAGCTGCTCGGCTGTTGGCTGTACGAGACGATTCAAAAAGGGCGACAAAGGTTGGACAAGATTGCCCTCTGAAGAAAGTGAACCTGAGCGCAGGGAAAAGTGGATAACTGCTCTGCGAAGGGAGAACTGGACACCAGGAAAGCACAGCTGGTTATGTGGAGCGCATTTTATCGGCGGGGCGAAGAGTGATGAGCCTTTGTCACCAGACTATGTGCCACGTGTGTTTACGTTTGTACGGTCCCCAGTCAAGAGGAAAATGCAGGAGGAGTTGGAGGCTTACCACCGGCGTGCAAAGCGGACTCGTTTGTTTGCTGATCAAAGCGCTACAAAGGCTGTGGAATCGACTGCAGCAACTCCTACTCCTGATCCTGCTGAATCCGCGTCCACTTCAAAATCTTGCCAAACAGATCTCACCATGGGCAAGCTTCACGATTTGGAGAGTGAAAAGGAGCAGTTGAAGGCATCAGTAGCGAAACTGCAGGCCCGAGTGACGGAGTTGGAGCTGGAGAACGCCACCTTGAAGCTGAAGCAGCCGTCTTATGGGTACACTGAAGATAATTTCAAAAATGACCCTGCCAAAGTCCATTACTACACTGGCCTGCCTGATGTGAAAATCCTGTCAACTGTCTTCTCTTATGTGTCAAAGCCTCTCTCTGCCCATGGTCATAGCAAGTTGTCCCTCTTCCAACAATTCATCCTCGTGCTCATGAAACTTAGACTGAACCTCGCGCATCAGGACTTGGCTTACCGCTTTGGCATCAGTCCGGCCACTGTCACAAAGATATTTGAGAAGTGGATTCAAGTGATGTTCGTCCGGCTACGCCCACTTATCCGCTGGCCAAACCATGGTGACCTGGAGAAGACCATGCCGAGGAGCTTCCGCGGACAGTTCGGTCGCTGCGTCTGCATAATCGACTGTTTCGAGGTATTTATGGAGAGGCCACGTAATCTTATGGCTAGAGCTCTCACCTTTTCACATTACAAATCCCACAACACTGTCAAGTTTTTGGTTGCTGTCACACCCCAAGGCTCCATATCCTTCATCTCCAAGGCTTGGGGCGGACGAACACCTGACAAGCATTTGACGGAGAACTGTGGCCTATTGAAGCTCCTCAATCCGGGAGATCAAGTCATGGCGGATCGTGGATTTACTATCGAAGACAGCGTTGGCATGTACTGTGCCAAACTAGTCATCCCTTCCTTCACCAGGGGGAAGAAGCAGCTGAGAAGGCAGGAGCTCGAGCAGTCACGCCAAATCGCGAATGTGCGTATCCACGTTGAGAGGGTGATCGGCCTGCTTCGGCAGAAGTATACCATCTTGCAGTCAACCCTACCTATCACCCTATTGAAGCATGATACGGATGAGAAGGAGTCCATGATTGATCGTATTGTTAGTGTGTGCTGTGCTTTGTGCAATTGCTGCAAATCTGTTGTGCCGCTCAACTGAGCACTGTGATAGTAGTTTGTAGATGATTGTGATTTGCTGCAACGGGTTTATGCATTGTGGTACTCTGCTCATTATTCACGTTGCCGTTATTATCTTGGTCATGAAACTCATCATGCCACCATGGTCGTGCAATGTCAGCTCTGCTTGCCATATCAACGAGTGTCAGTTATTTTGCCTATGTCTGGTGGCACCCTGTTTCAATGTCCATTGGATGCCTGAACTGGCCGGCTATGCGCTGAACTGTGAATGTATTGTTTTATTTTTTTAATAGCATCAAATGGAAAACTGCTGTACACCATGATTAATGAAACTGTCTTTGTGTTCGGCAATGTGAACTTCAATATTTGCATATAAACTAACACTATCGGCACCCAGACAAGTTGAACTTGTTCGGTTGTGGATGAGCTTTGGGTGTAAATCCACTTCGATGCTGGGGTTCCATTCCCTTTCCCAGGAGTCAAACTCAGCCAAATTGGGAGTTTAGTGTATCTCTCTTGTTGCCGCAATTGCCTTTCACAGGCACAACAAAGTCTGAGTGGTGGTCCAATGGCTTTCACTATGGAGAGGATCTTGGTTTAAAAGAAGACACTGGTTCACACAATAATTATACAGAATGTGATTGATGAGGTACAACAGTGTAATCGCTACTGACATA
This sequence comes from Sycon ciliatum, assembly GCF_964019385.1. NCBI lineage: Eukaryota > Metazoa > Porifera > Calcarea > Leucosolenida > Sycettidae > Sycon > Sycon ciliatum. The sequence continues at coordinate 2,340,616 of NC_088643.1, forward strand.
CGATTTGAATACCTCAAAATTAGAAAACTAGTTTATGCCATACTCCATACACAAGATATCCAGCGACGTCATGCGTATACAATGTAACTGTACAAGTTGCAGGATGACGGCATCGTCAGGGGTAGACTTGAGCAACGTACATACCATACGGCAGACTGTGAAATGAAGAACAGGCATGACCAGTGAATGCTGCACAATACCTCAGTATCAGTATTCCTGAAAGGTAGGACCTGTTAATAATTACCACTCGAGAGAAGACTGTAAACTCATCTTGTTATCAGCAAACTGAAATACATTACAAATACATTATAAAAGTAGAAAGGAAAAGGACATATGGAAACGAGTTAAGAGTAACTCTCCACCACTGTATGTCCTTTTCCTTTCTACTTTTATTATTGGCTCAATACCCGAGTTTCAAAATACATTATAGCAAAGGAAAAGGAGCGAGAACACGCCAAGCTACTTGCATGGGAGAAAAGGCTTACTCACTCCACGAACTACAAAACAAATCTCATCCTTTCACACGCAGTGAAGGACCTTACAAAAGTGAAAGGCAAGTGCATATGGCTGCACACACAGCCTACGCTAGCTGCAGCGCTGGTACACCGGAACTATTATCATAAAGAGCCAGCCAGCATGAATCAAAGCAATCGACTGTCGCGACACCAGTGCAGACAAAGTGATGCGTACACAATACAGACAAGGGGACAAGTCCAGCCAGATACAGTTACTTGAGCAGAGAGAAGCACCAACACAATCTTCAGGATGCATGCACATAATTCTAACAGGACCACTCCTCAAGCTTTCGACTTCTTCTGGCGAGCTGCCTTGCGGCATTCAGGACAATGCCAGCTCTTACCGGGCTTCTTCTTGAGGCCTAGGCACTTCACATGGAAGAAACGGCGAGTGCAATCAGTATTAGCACACTTCGCTACATCACCGGCCTCTTTCCCGTCACAGTAACAACCACCCGGCGATGACAATGTAGTCTGTGGCAGACCCACTGTGGCTGATGCGCCCGCTGCTGCTGGTGGTCCGTCAGGTAAGCTATCAAAGTTCTTTGAATACCATTTAGCGGCTAGTTCCGGTAGAACTCCAAGTTTGTAGAAATCTACAACTGCCTCCAAGGCTTTAGCCATAAACGGCGCATCAGGAAGTATGCGCTCCACGTGCAGCTCTTCCTTGTTCCAGACTATGAAGTCACAGTGTCTGGCAGCGCAGACCTTCAGCTGGAGCTGGACCTGATAGTAGTAGGCATGGTCGTGCTTTAGGCGAAGCTGTGGCAGCAACCCGGAGGAAGACGGGTCCTTCTCCAAGCAGAATTTGCTCTCGTCAGCAGCATCAGCGAATGCCTTGTCCCGGCATGAATAGGGACACTTGATCTCAAGCACACCGGCCCCACAGCATGCACAACTGACAAAGCCATCTGGGCTTGCCCCAAGATACGGGAAGTCAGGAGACAGGCAAAGACCGCACTCAGTCACAGACAGCTCCTTGTGAACAGCCCCCTGCTTCCTTACATACAGCTCACGCGCACTGGCCTCATGCTCACAGCCCCATTTAGTGGCTGAAGTTGTGAACGCTTGCGCCTCCGGATAACAAATGGCTTTGATGAGCGACACGGATGGATTGCTGGGATTGGTGCGCGTAGCAGCTTTGAAGCGGGATGCTGTTACCCTGCCAGCACGGTAGCGAAACCACTGCTTGGAGGTAGCCTGGTCCTTTGTGAGCCTCTCCACAGCCTTTGCCTCCTCCGCAGTCACAGTTATTGCGCTGAACACTTTTTCACAGTGCTGCAGCACATCGGCAAAGTTGGCTGTCAACAGTGCGTCATTGTAGAGCTCGTCTACCAGGTATGGTGGGCAGCCGTCCTGATCCTTTGGAGCGTACCGGTCAGAGAAGGCAGGCATAGTGCTCAGCACCGCACAAGAGCCGGCGGAATCCAGAGAGGCACATAGGGCATCAACTTCCTCAGCTGTGGGATTGTCAAACGGAGCAGGCTTGCTCTTGGCGGAACTGCTGGTAGCTCTTGGTTGTTTATTCTTATCCTTCCTTGGGTCGGGCACAGCAAGATCAATGTCAATGACCCTAGCATACTCCACAGTTTTCATGCTTGGGGCAATCCACTGACAAGGCAGGGAGGTACATGCAGGCTCTACTGCCATGGACGTACGGACAGACAAGCTCATGAGCAAAGCTGCGATGTGCGAGCACGCTTCGCCCAGGCCAGCCATGCAATTACAATGCGCACAAATCACGATTCCGTCCTTCTCCGCGGCTACCCAAGGCCTCAGATTATCTGCAGACACAGTCTGCGAATGCCTGACCGAAGCTGTCACGAAAAATTTCGTGCTGTCAGCATTTGCAGGAAACGACAGGACGTCTCCAACCCAGCCAGATTTTACGAAATTATAAGCATCCAGACTTTTGTAGGCTTTCAAGGACTCTTTGGTGTACGGACTAGGAGTATTTACAAGATAGTTATAAACATCAGGCCACTCGATACTCGGGAAAAACTCCACGGCAGAATTTTTGGAGAGGACGTACGGATCGGACACATTTGAAACAATTCGGTCAAGCTTCTCGCGATACCGCTTCTTGGCTACTTCGTCCAGCTCACCGTAGATTTTTCCAAATTCTCTAGGCTCCATTTCAGCAGTCATAACAAGCAGGTACCCTCTCAAGAACGCACAAACAAGCACGAATCTGATCGTCAAATCAGCAAAGAAATACTGGAATAGTGCAAACTCAAACCAAAAAGTGCAGCTGTCACCAGGTCACGGTCTTTTTGCCACTCAAGGTCACCTGAGCCCACGCGGGACCGGCACGTGACCACTTTTCGAAAAACCTCTATACACACACACACACACACACACACACACGTGCGTGCGCGGGCACACACTAAAGTATTCAGAAATAGAATCGACATCGTAGTATTCATTGGTTGGGGAATGGAAAGGAAAATAAAACATTGCTGTAGGTTATTGTTGTAAGGACACTGGGAGCACAACAGAAAGGTAAGCAACTTGCTTTGAAGCAAAGAAAGTTATTATTCCACGGATCTCAGAAGGAAGGAACGTTCCAGAATGCTGCACTGGCAACAGGCCGCCTGCATGTGCGCGGCCCCTGCAGTCGGTCCAGCTGCCGGCCTTGCAGTGCTGAAAAGAATGTGCAGTACAGCATGTCACATAGTATCGCAGCCTGGACAAATAGGCGCTGGGAAGTCCTAGTTATGTGCTCACCTACACCACGATGCACCAATCTTCCGAGCTACTTTGGCAACAACTTTGTCAACTTGAGACTCCCATGGGCTGAGCCAGTTGTTGAGGGCTGCACCAAGGTGGACGGCAATGACCGCTGATGGCAAGGCAATCCATGACACACAGTCACTAGGGCATTGTCAACATGGCGCTGAGGCTGGATCGATAAAATCAACCTTTAGGCTGCCGCGGGTTTGACAACGAGGCCTCTGTCTCGAAGCTAGTCAGTCAGCCTGGTCACCGCCATTGACGAACCAGTCGCCACCGCCAGCAGTGGCGGTAGGTTGTGACAAGTGTGGTGCAATATTGTCAGCAAATTCAGTACTCAGGATAAGATGAGTGACAAAGGGAACGTTGTGTTTGATAATATTGAAGTGAACAGGGATGATCACAAACCATGCGCGTACTCCACCGTGAGTTACAAGCAAATTCCGGACTGGACGACGAGCAAACACCAACCTGCTACATCCAACCAGGCAGATACTATTACGATAGCTGCCAAACCAGGTCAATGCCGACCTACTGCATAATGTCAATGTCAAACAGATCCTGCAGGAGAAGACTGGGGTGTTGCCGTCCAGTCACTGAGTGTACAGACACCAGTCACATTTCCTGCGTCTTTTGCAGCATACAGGATAGACTCATCACTGTAAAGTCCACTACTTCGTGATTTTTATTTGTAGAATACATGCCAGGCGTATTCAGTGTGCCTCGCAGGACTGCGAGATGCTGCAGAAGACCAGGTTCGACCTTTCTGGAACGCCATTCACCGACGGTGGGCTACACGATGCTGGAGGAACTAGATTCCATCCAGTTGTTCAAGGGCAAGGTGCATCAGCACCTACCAGGGGTGGATCCAGGATTTTTCCAATGTTCAATGTCGTCAATTATTTATAGATCTACCAAGCTGCATAGCTAGAGCGGACCGCTCTGGCCTGCAGGCCATAGCATGGGCATGGGGCGAGCACGTCGCACGGGCATGGGTTCGTGGTGACACCCGAACTATGGTCGGAAAAAATCAGGGGCGTTCGTTCCACCCCCCCCCCCCCCCCTGGATCTGCCCCTGCCTACGACAAAGCCGCTGGTATTGGGCTACAGGCTCGCTGTAACACCCCATATATCCACAATCAGCTCCCTCCCCCTCACTTATCTATTTACAAGTGTTTCGTAATCCCGCCCATGGTGCGCTGGATAGCACTAACGCCGAGATCCTAGGTCGGCGTTGCTAGTCCCACCTCACTGGCACAGGCTCCCTGAGAGCCCCTACTAGTACATTGTCTGTCTTTCTCCTTTGTTGTCTCGATCATTATTTTCTTTTCTCTTCTTCTTCTCCTCTCTTTGTTATGGTCTATCAGTAGGAGGTGCATTCTGTAAAAAGAAAAAAAGGAAAAAAAGGAGAAAGGACATATGGAAACGAGTGAAGAGTAACTCTCCACCACTGTAACTAGATTATTATACAGTCAGAAAGTCTCAGTACTCTGTCAGTTTTGTGCCTTGTTGTTGCACTTTCTGACTGTATATAGTATCTAGTTACAGTGGTGGAGAGTTACTCTCAACTCGTTTCCATATATCCTTTTCCTTTCTACTTTTATTATTGGCTCAATACCCGAGTTTCAAAAAATAAGGAGCAGCTTCTATAGGGCGGCAGACTCCTTACGCTAACGTACGGGGATACACTGAATATACGCTATACGCTATATGCTACAGTATTTTTTTGCATTCCTGAATTTTTTCCCCATACTACAGATGTAGTATGGGCTCATCGATGGATCGCTGCACGCTGCCAGCACCTGCAGTCCAGTATAAGTATTCTGGGTATCGATATGTCTCGCGCCTTTGACACAATTAGTCGCAGGAAACTCATCAATGTGCTGCGCTTATTCCTGGAGCCAGATGAGGTGCGCCTGGTCCAGCTCCTGGTTTCAGATACAACGCTATCAACACGCATCAAACTAACCCAAAGCCAACCATTTGCAACAACATCAGGCACCCCACAAGGTGACCCGCTGTCACCCGTGTTATTCATCATCTACCTAGAGACTGCACTGCGCGATGTTTTCTCCTGTATTCCACCTCGACCTAATCTAGACACCACCCTCAACCTGCCGCCGCCCCTAGGTTATGCCGATGATGTGGAGTTCGTCAGCACCAGTTCTGAGTACCTGGACTCGATCCTTCCTATTGTTGGCGACTGCCTCGCGGACTGGGACCTGAAAGTTAACCAAGCCAAAACAGAACGCACTACTATCCAGAGGAAGAAGGACCGAGTGGAGGAAGATCGGAGATCACACGCAAGCTTGGATCCCTTATCGGAGACAAAGGGGATGTCCCGCGCCAAATCCAGATTGCTTCGGGCACATTCAACAAGACGTGGCCAGTGTGGTTACGCGGGCATCTGGTCTCCGAAAAGCTACGGGTGAGGCTCTACGAAGCCTTCATCAAGCCTCTGCTGATGTACAACGCAGGCACATGAGGCCTCTCAGACTCTCAGATGTGTACTCTTGACTCAACATATCGGAGACACCTGAGAGTTGTTGTGGGTATCCGCTACCGACAGATAATCAGCAACGATGACCTCCACCGCAGAACAGAGACACAGCCACTAACTGTCCTGGTAAAAAGCTGCTCGGATGCGACGGTCACATCTGCAGACGTGTGTGTGTGTAAGGGGTGTAGTAGGTTGCGTGTATTGAGGCTCCCGTTTTTCCGTAGTTTTTAGGTAGCTTTTGGGGACTAGCCCCAACAGCCTGGGTGGGATGGCTAGCCCAGATCACACTGAGCAGCTGGTGAGCGCCGAACAGGTCCATATACAGCTTCGCTCATTGCCTGGCATCGAACACAATGTTGTAGAAGTGCTGAGAACTCTAGCTCGTCTTGAAAGCCAACTTCAGGACCAGGAGAAACGATATCAACGAAGGATTAGTGGATTGAGCTCCGAACTTTCCCAGCTGAGAGAGGACCTGGCCGACACTCGCCTGTGCCAAAATTTGGACATCGGCAATGTTACGTGTGCGTCTTGTAAATCAAACTCCTCCGCCATTGCAGACCAAGAGAGAGAGCAAGAAACAACCAGCCAGAGGCAGCGCCGAAATCGAAAGAAACGTAGTACAGGCACAGAAACTCGTTCACAGTCCGCCGTACCCGTAGAGAGTTCACGACCCATTGATCCCGAGATGGACCTGACTAGCAGTGTCAGATCCGACGTTGACAGCTCAAACAACAAGCCGTCCAACTCCCGTACACATGGTACACCCGGACCCAGCTCGGAGTTGACCCCGCCACGTGTGGATCGCTTGCCGAAATTTGAAGAGATGAGTGAGGATTCGGACGCCACATGGCGACTCATCACCTCCACCAAACCAACAGCGAAGAAGAGAGTCCTGTTTGTCGGAAATCTGATGCATGCAATTACTGCAGACCAGCTGAAGGCGTTCATCGCAGCAAGAGCAGCTGAGGCTGACCACAATGTCCAAGTGTTTGACGTAAAAATATTTCAAAAAGAAAAATCCTCCACTGCGCGTATTGTTGCCAGTGCAGCGGACGAATCGTTTCTCAGCAACAAGCGCTTCTGGCCAAGGCCTGTGTACACAAGAGAGTGGAACTTCGATAAGTACACCCAGTCTGATGCCAGTGGAGATCAACAAACAGCGCAGAGCAGCACCACGACTACCAACAGCAGCAGCAGCCGCACGGACGACAGTAAGAGCGGATACGGCGTGGATTGCGATATCCTAGATGACACCTGTGGAGCACCGGCCCGGACTCCAGGCCAGAAATCACGGGGCTATCAGCGTGACTCGCCGCCCGAGATGCAAGCTGCGAAGTTTAGTGTCACTGTTGGCAACGCATTTGCATCTCTAAGTCAGGATGTGGATAATATATCTGAGCAATGACTGGAAGAAGATTAGGCAACGACCCTGCTGCTCATGAACTGAATATGCAAACGCAAACTCCAACAATTCGAATTTTACTGCTGAACATTAGGAGCCTGAGGAACAAAGTTGGAGAGCTGGCATGGCTTGCCGACCTTCACAGTCCTGACATCATCTGTGTAAACGAGACCTGGCTAGACGACACCGTGTCTGATGGAGAGATAGCTTTGGATGGCTTCGACATACTGCGATCAGACAGAAAAGATCAGGCTGGTGGAGGAGTCTGCCTGTACTCCAAGGCATCCCTCCTGGTCAAGCCAAGAATGGACCTCACAGAATCGGCAATTGAGAGCTGCTGGGGAGAAATCCATTGCCAATCTGGAACTTGTTTGATAGGAACCATTTATCGACCTCCATCTGAGCCAGTTCGATACTGGGACTGCCTGGACGACCATCTCCATTCAGCTATAATGCCCGGGAAGAACGTGATTATTTGTGGCGACATCAACATAAACACCAATCCAACAGCACCTCCAGATCCACAGCTTCATTATCTATCTGACCTCGTGGCCAGCTACAGTTTATATCCCGGAGTTCACCAGCCGACTCGGTTCTCAGCAAACTCTGCACCAACCACACTGGATCAATTTTACAATACATTCGACCCTCTAAATATGGCTACTGTTATCCCCATCGCGTTCAGTGACCATGCAGCAGTTCTCAGTGAATTTCAACTCAGCCCAGTAAGAAGTATTGTTACTTCTGGGCTACGGCGACACTACCGAAACATAAATCATGACCAGTTCAAGGCAGATTTGGTCCAACAGGATTTTTGTGAAATTGACGGAAGCCCAACTGTCATGTGGACTGAGTGGGCCAGCCGCTTTCTACAAGTGTTAGACAGACATGCTCCTCTTGCACCAAGCCCTCGACGCAAGAAAAAATCAGTACCATGGATGAACCGCCAGTTATTACACCTCTTGACCAAGCGCAACCGGCTCCATAGGAGGTGGCTTAGTGATGGAACAGAACATTCCCACTCAGCTTTCAAGGCTGCCAGGCGGGAAGCTACCAGCTATAATAGGCAACAGAAAGAGACCTACTACCAATCCAAGTTTCGAGCTGCGTCTGGCAATACCAAACAGACATGGCACACGATCAAAGAATTGAGTGGTAAACATCGACAATCTCAGCCACCTCAATGTTCCGTTGATGCCATCCGAAACACCTTTGCAGAGATAGTAGAGGACGCCAGCCGCCCATTGCATCTCTCATTTCCCTACGGGCCCGCCTCAAGCACTGATCTGACAGCCTTTGCGCCAGTGTCTATTGCCAGAGTGAGGAAGCTCCTCGAACGTTTAAATCCGGCCAAGTCCAGCGGTGATGATGACATTTCTGCAGCCCTTCTCCGCGCACATGCAGACGTACTGGCGCCATCCCTGACTTTGATCTTTAACAAGTCCCTGAGAGAGGGCATATTTCCTGCCCAGATGAAAAGTGCTAGGATATCGCCACTCTTCAAAGGCGGAGATCCGAGCATGCCAAAGAATCATCGACCAGTGTCCTTGTTATCGATTGCATCCAAAGTGTTGGAAAGGATAGTCCACGAGCAACTCACACGATATCTAGTCCAGAGCAATTTACTCCCGCCAACTCAATTCGGCTACAGATCCCACCACTCTACATCCGACGCACTAGTGCTAGCTGTGGAAGGTATCTGTGAGGCCCGTATGAACAGACTCTACACAGGTGTAGCCTTTGTTGATATGTCAAAGGCATTCGATAAAGTGAAACATCAAATTCTTGTGCAAGATCTGTTCGAACTTGGCATCTGCGACACGGCACTCTGTTGGCTGGTGGATTACCTCTCTGATAGAGAACAGTACGTTCAGGTTGGCCAGACTAGAAGTCTCCCGTACACCAGTTACTCAGGTGTCCCCCAGGGGTCGGTACTGGGCCCACTGCTATTTATTGTCTATGCCCGCGGCATAGCAGAAGAACTATCGCCGTTTAATGTGGGAGCAATCCAGTTTGCTGATGACATCTCTATACGATGTAGCAGGGAGTCTGCGGAAGCTGTTTCTGCACACCTTTCAGCTGCTGTTCAGCACCTGGCCACCTGGCTGAAGGGCCGTGGTTTAATTCTTAATGAAAGAAAGACACAGATATTGCCTATTCCCCCATCCCCATCTCAAGCACTTGAGCTGCATGTCATTTGTAATGGGCAGACGCTGCCTGTTGTGAAAACGGCCAAGTATCTTGGCCTACATTTCGACTCAGACATGAGCTGGAACACCATGACAAGCCATGTTGCACGCCGCGTTGCCGCTAAGATTGGGCTACTAAATCGAAGTGCAGCATGTTTGCCTTTTTCTTGCCGTGTTCAGTTTTTCAGGTCCTTTATACTATCAGAATTTGACTATGCCCCTTTCTTATCGTCTTATCAGGATAAGCGCCTAAATAGTTTGTTCAAACGTGCGGCTCGCTCGGTGTGCAGGGCAGCCCCTCGCACTCACACGGCTCCCTTACTTGAACGCATGAATGCCCATACCCTCAACATATACACCCACATGCACATTCTTGTATTCATTTGGCGCTGCCTGAACAAATCTTCAAGTACTCTGTTTGCAAGCTTTTTCACCCGTAGTCCCTCTCTCCGAACACGAGGAGGGAGCAGCAAGTTACTCATCATTCCTGTCTCCCCCACTGCATCCTCAGCTAAGCGCATTAGCCATGCTGGAGCTATCCTGTGGAACCAGCTCCCAGACACAGCACGCCTCGAAAGAAAGCGCTCCACTTTCAAATCGCTAAGCCTGGCCTTTCTGTTAGGCAGTACCGTCAACTAGGATGACCTCATCTGCTTCACTACCTCTCTCTCCCTCTCTCTCTCTCTCTCTCTCTCTCTCTCTCTCTCTCTCTCTCTCTCTCTCTCTCTCTCTCTCTCTCTCTCTCTCTCTCTCTCTCTCTCTCTATCTATCTCTATCTCTCTCTCTCTCTCTCTCTCTCTCTCTCTCTCTCTCTCTCTCTCTCTCTCTCTCTCTCTATCTCTCTCTCTCTCTCACTCACTCACTCCTTTCTTCCCGGTTGCCGTGCTTGTGACTTTTTTGCCCCTGCTGCCGTGCTCATAGCTGTATCTTCTTCTTGGTTCTGTTTGTCCGCTTATTCTTATATATTTTTCTTTTCTTATTATCAGTGGGACCATTGTCATTAGGTTTAGGCCTGTTTTGGAACTCCACTTTAAATAAAGCCAAACAACAGACTGGACAATGAGGACCCAGCACAAATGGCCATGACATCCTACTTCCGGCAAACAAAGGACGAGAAAAAATCCTTCCTTCGACCCCGCTGCTCTGTGACCCTTCCTTCGCTTTCTCTTGCCTTACCGTCTTCTGACTTGTTGAGCGGCCTGAGCGAATGCTAGGCGTGGATGTGTATTATGTCGATTTGTTGATTTTTGTAGTACCACACCCTGATGCAAACGCGGAGAGGCTAATATTAATAATAATATTTTTTTCAAAGAATAAAGCCTCTTTTACGGGTGAACAAAACACACTTTGCCATGGCGATGGCATGGCGGTGGATTGGAAAACAAGTCAGATAATGATGACGTCACACGTGGTCAGAGAGCAAGAGAAACATAGCATAGTCCGCACAATCACGGGCCAAGGCTCAACGGGACACCCTAGCCTCCACGACAGCCAGGGAGGCACAGCCATCCATTGGAGGCTGCCAAACTCGGCGAGCCCCACGCAGACACATGACACTCCAACTCAGCAGGGCGAAATCCAGCCTGCAGTGGAGGTGGGCAATTAGCAAACAATACGCCTCCCTCCCACGTAGCGACTGGAGGTGTGCAATCCGGCTCACCAGTGCAGCAGCACCCTGATTGTACACTGAAGACTTGCTACCACGAAACCCACGCACAATGATGGGAGTGATCGGGAGAGTGCCGGTGAGAATGTTAGTGTTGTGCATAGGTTTCGTGGTAGCAAGTCTTCAGTGTACAATCATCTGCTAGCTAGTCCTGATTGTTGCAATTCGTATTCCGACTCTTCCTTCACTGTATTGTGCCGTGGTCGTCATGGTTATGGACTACAGTTAAAAGTTTTGGAAGCTATCTGTCAGCGTCTGTATAAGCCTAATTTGTCTGTACAGAAAGATGGTATATTGGGTTGAAATTGTTCAAGTAACGCGTCGTGTTTGGTACGGCCAAGCTTGGCCGTTAATGTTCTAGGTGGAATGTACTGCTGTTATGTGTTTTCACTTTGTCCTCCCTTCTTTCTTTCTCTTGTTTGTTCATTTTCCATTATTATTTATACAAAAGAGAAAGACCAAGGAACTACAAGTTACGCTATACTGTCCGCTAACACCACCAGTTACTAAACAATCAGCTCATGCGATAACATTGCACGACACTGACCGACGGTACTGACGTTCTACAACTAACTGCCTGACAGTATAAATTAAACCTTGGCTCTCCATCTGAGTTCATTATTATTATTTAAATAATCGACGCGGAGGCAACAATTTTATAATAGCAATAAAGAGAAAAAAATCTGCTGTCATCGCCACACTACAACAAAGTCATGAAAGTTTTATCTTTGCAAGCAGAAGAAACATGTAGTTGCGTTAAGATTGTTTTCGTAGGTACACAGCATGATTGTTTGTCTCACTACACAGCTCTAGCATTGCAATTAGTTTCTCACCCCTGTTGCACTTAGCTCTCACTTCACTTCTATTGTCTCACCATCCCTCATTCTATTTTAGCACTTTATTTTGTTCTCACATATTGACTGTATATTAATCAATGAATCAGCATGGTTACTCTTCAGTCACGGCTTTCCACTGATGATTGTGACAAGAAAATCTATTTTGGTAAACTTTCATGACTTTGTTGTAGTGTGGCGATGACAGCAGACTATGATTTGTTCTCTTTATTGCTATTATATTATTATTATTATTATTATTGTAGAAAGGAAAAAGACATTATGAATACGAGTTAAGAGTAACTCTACATCACTGTAACATGATACTTTATACAGTCAGAAAGTGCAATAACTAGGCACAAAACTGACAGAGATGTTACAGTGATGTTACAGTGATGGAGAGTGATGGAGAGTTACTCTTAACTCGTATCCATGGTGTCTTTTTCCTTTCTACATTTATTTATGGCTCAACATCCGAGTTTCAAATTATTATTATTATTATTTATCTGAAACTCGGATGTTGAGCCAATAATAAAATGTAGAAGGGAAAAGGAAATATAGATACGTGTTTGTATTTGTATTTGTATTTATAATTATCATTATCTCATGGCACATCATGATGACGGCCAGTAAAACTGAGACAAGGGTGAAAGCCAACCACAGCAGTAAAACAGATAAAAGAATAATAATAAAAGGCAAAGAAGGCAAAGGAGGAGACAAACCAGCAGGATATACATGAAACCTATAATTGAGCAGAGATTTTAGCAACAAAATTATCCATCGACGTGCTGGTCTTGGCCTGCGTTGGTAATGTTGCCCAAAACACATAGCCAGCAAAGATCGGAGATCTAGTGAATAGGGTGGAGGCAGCGCGTGGGAGACTGAATGAGTTCCGGGTATTCCGTGTTTCGGAGAACCAATTATAAGCCTGCATATGCAAGGGTATTTTCTTTAGTAATATTTTATGTATGAGCACACAGAGGTGGTACTTATGTCGAGTGGAAAGGGGACTGATCTTGGCAATTTCGTAAAGACTAGCGGAGGGAAAGCGACGATCTTTGCTAAATAAGATTTTAAGGAGCATGCGGTTATGGGTTTCTAGCTTGTTCAATACAGTAGTAGTTATGCCAGACCAAGCAGTATCACAGTAGTCAAGTAAGGGCAATATATAGCAACGATAAAACAAGCGTTTGCAAGAAAGAAGAAGATGTCTACAGTGGGCTTGGAGAGCCCCAAGGATGGAGCTTGTGCGCTTGCAGACATACTGCACATGGGGAGACCACGACAATTTAGAGTCAATAACAACGCCAAGATGCTTATGCTCTTCAACAATATGAATAGCAACACTTGAAGAAGGAAAACAAAGTGGCAGGGAAGGGGGAGAGGGGGAAATGTACATAGCTGCCGTTTTATCAACGTTTGGCTGCAACTTCCAATCATGCATCCAGGTGATAACCTTGCCAGTGCAATCTTGCATGGCTTCGTGCAGTCGTATAGGGCAAGCATTGGAGCAAAGCAGAGCTATGTCGTCAGCGAAAAGGCTGACACCAGGGGCAATATCGGGTAGGTCATTAATATACAGGAGAAATAGCAGTGGCCCAAGGATTGAACCCTGGGGGACTCCAGAAGTAACGGGTAAAGGCTCCGATAACACAGTTGAGAGGCGTACAAGCTGATGTCGGTTAGAGAGATACGATGAGAGCCAGCCGATAGCCTTGCCACCAATGCGATATACTGTTCGCAGCTTAGCTAAGAGACCCCTGTGCCAAACAGTGTCGAAGGCCTTTGCAAGATCGAAGAAAACTAAACCAACATGGTTATGGGCGTTCCGGGCGGTGTGGATGTCTTGCACGAGGCGGGTAACCTGGTACCTGGTGGAGTCACCCCGACAAAAGCCCGACTGTGCTGGCGAAAGTGAAATGCGAACATGATCATAAATGATGTCATATACAACACGTTCGCACACTTTTGATAAAGTAGAGAGCAATGAGATAGGGCGATAGTTGCTGGGGGTGGTGCGTGGTCCTCTATTTTTGTAGGTGGCCACGACTACCGCAGTTTTCCACATGACTGGGAATTTCCCTTCGCGAAATGACATATTCAAGATAATTGACACAGGATAGGCAACAGACAGAGCAAGAGCTCTCCAAACTTCGTTGGTAATTCCGTCTTGACCAGGGGACTTGCCAGTTTTCAGATTACGGAGATATTTCCTCACTTGGGCTGTACCAGTCGACAATGATAGGAGGGACGCAGGTATTGAGGGTGAAGGGATGAGTGGTGGTGTAGGCCACGTAGGGTCGTCAGGAAGTCCAAACGACGTAAACTGCGTGTTCAATATGTCTGCTATGTCTGGGGGTCTGTTGCTACTGTGCCGTCTGAAGCTGTCATTGATCGGATAGTCTCCCGATTACAGTTCTTACGGAGATGGCGGAGAAATTGATGGAGACTAGGGCGATCATGGGAAGACAGGGTGGCATGAAACGACTGTACATACTGACGATGGAGGGTACGTGACAAACATTTCACTTCGTTACGCTTGCACTTAAAGGCAATGACGTTTTCACTGGTTGGATACTTCCTATAAATGCTATACAAATCTCGCTTCAGTTTCACAGCACACTTGAGGTCCGGAGTGATCCAGGGTCGGGATGCATCCCGCATAGTAGGATGAGGTCTATTGTAGTCTCCTGTCCGCGGAATAACTTTGTAAGGCAACAGATGACGATGGAATGCTGACTGCAGTAAAGCATCAAACAGGACAATGGCATCATCAACATCAGTGTTGAGAGTAACTCTCCATCACTGTAACCAGATACTATATACAGTCACAAAGCTTCCCCTTCGGTACTTTTCTTTGATATTTATGACCCACCCAAGTTGGGTGTTGTGCCGCTTTGCTGCTTCGAATTGTAGTTAGACCGCTTTGTCAAATATCCTACTGGTCTCGTCATAGTCCAGTAAAAATCAACATTCTTTGTTCCGTTGGGACTGTAGCTTGTGCTCATTTTCATTGCGCTTGCCTTCCCCTCTTTGGTCATTCCATAACCTTGAACCTTCCAAGTTGGAAGGCTGTCGGGTAGCGCTACGGAGATGTGTTGAAGCTAGGTGTCAGGACGTCAAATGTCTCAGTACTCTATCAGTTGTGTGCCTAGTTGTTGCACTTTCTGACTGTATATAGTATCTGGTTACAGTGATGGAGAGTTACACTCAACACGTATCTATATTTCCTTTTCCTTTCTACAATTATTATTTATGATCAAGAAAGGAAAAGGACACAATGTTACGAGTTATGAAAATCTGTCCACCCACGTAACCAGATCTTATACAGTCAGCGTAACATTTTGTCCTTTTCCTTTCTTGATCATAACTATATTGGCTCACCATCCGAGTTTAAATTATTATTATTATTTATTTATATTTTACTAGGGCAGTCCCCACAGACCTATGGTCTTCTTACAGAGTGCCCTAGCCACGTGAAGATATCGATTAAGATTTTTTTTAAGGATTTCCGAAAGGCATAGCCTACCGGGGGATCTCCTAATATCTCCGGGTAGGCTGCACATACGTACATGCATCAAGTTATTTTTTTTAATTGACAGCGATTTTCATCATTTTAACGTATTTTTGGAATTTCGGAAAATTTAGGTGTAATGTTAAATTTGGTAATCCAGGACCCCTACCGAAGTTACCGAAATTTAAAAAATACACCGAAATAAACGTAAGGTGGCAAGTAACACTACATTTCAATGTAGGATTTAGTTCATTCGGCACTCTGTTGAGCATAGTGTCCTGGTGATTGTGTTGCGGAGAATTTAAATTCTAATTCTACTATTGTGTGTCCAGAATGCTATTGAGAATGTGATTGGGGAGCGACATGAGGAGGTCTGGTTAATGGGAAATGCTTCCTTCATACGGTACAATCTCTTCACGCGGAAAGTTGAAAGGAGTTACGCGATCAATTCCAAACCAGGCCCTTCAAGAATTCTTGATCCCACCTTTTTACGATTCCCGTATACACCCACGGCTACCCCACGGGCGGATGGTTACATCTGTATGGGGAGAGAAGGTGAGAATCTTTGAAAGAATTTGAAGAACTTGAGTATAGAGATAGGAAGTCCCACATCATTGCAACACTGCATGAAACCCCGAGTGTGCAGCTTTTTGAATGTTTCTGTGTGGGAGTCTGCAAAGGCAAACATTCTAGAGTCTATCATAGTTGGTGAAAATATGCGGCAAGAAGTGGCATGGTGCGTCCAAGTGAGCCGCAGCTGCGCAGCATGAAGCCTGTTTTAATCATACTTGCACGAACTGCATCACTAAAGTGATGCAATCCAGGACTACTTCGCAATGGCAGTATCCCTCAGGTGCAGGTAGCCTGTCAAGGGAAGTGTGTGAAGATGGTGTGCTCGCATTGCTCGCATTATGAGAATATAGGTACCGGTAGTATGTACATGTACATCTGATAGATGTGAGATAAAGAATCACTGGTGAGTGTAGACCTTGTTGTTGTTTTTTGAATTCTTTATTCTCGCGATGACACCATCGCCAATGGCGCCAATGGCACCATTGTTGTTGTTGTTGTTGTTGTTGTTGTTGTTGTTGTTGTTGGTGGTGGTGGTGGTGGTGGTGGTGGTGGTGGTGGTGGTGTTGTTGTTGTTAATGTTGTTGTTGTTGCTGTTGTTGTTGTTGTTGTTGTTGTTGTTGTTGTTGTTGTTGTTGTTGTTGTTGTTGTTGTTGTTGTTGTTGTTGTTGTTGTTGTTGTTGTGGCACCATCGCCAATGGCGCCAATGGCACCATTGTTGTTGTTGTTGTTGTTGTTGGTGGTGGTGGTGGTGGTGGTGGTGGTGTTGTTGGTGTTGCTGTTGTTGTTGTTGTTGTTGTTGTTGTTTCAAATCTTTATTCTCACGATAGCCAGTGGCCAATAAGAGATAATAGTGTAAGAAAGGAGAAAGAGTGAGGAAGAATTGGGTGGGCAGGGCCTAGGGGTTAATGACTACTTAAGTGTACGGGCAGGGGTGGTCGCCACACGAGCATACAGAGTTGCGTACTTAAGTGTACGGGCAGGGGTGGTCGCTACACGAGCATACAGAGTTGTGAAACAGCAGGGATATCTCGGATTTGAAGGGAGTACGAGAAGGGATTTCGCGAAGCTGGGTGGGCAGGCAATTAAAGTAATGAAGGGCCTTGTACAGGGGAGAATGGAGACAGCGGTCAGTCCGCGGAGTTGGCAAGTGCCAAGTACGAGAGCGACGTAAATTATACGAAGGTTGCACGTTGCTAGCAGTATGCAGCGAGAGTATATGTGGTGGGGCATAATTGTGGCGCAGGGAATGCGCGAAGAGTATATGTTTAACTTTAAAACGTGAAAATAATGTTGGCCATTTGATGCGATGCAAAAGGTGGGAGTGTTCTAAGTGTGTGTAAAGGGGAAGGTGGAGACATATTCTGGCGGCTTTCCGCTGGAGTCGTTCTAGCCTGTCAAGGGAAGTGTGGGACAACGGTGTGAGAGCAGTGCTCGCATATGAGAATATAGGTAGTATGTATGTCTGATAGATGTGAGATAAAGAATCACTGGTGAGTGTAGACCTTAATCTAAAAAGAATATTGAAAGACTTGAGTGATTTTTTGACTATGTATTCAACATGCTCCGTCCAACGGAGGTCATGCTGAAAGATTATTCCGAGGTGTTTGTGTTTTTGTGCTACGGTAAGCGGACTATTCCTGAGGGTGATCTGGGGTAGCTGTTCAGGGGGGCGGTTATTGTGGTAGAACGGGAGGATGACTGTTTTCTTTGTGTTAACCAGCAGGTGCCATCTTTGAAGCCAGTCTCCAGCTGCTGTGACACTCTGTTGTAGGTTTCGGGTGCAGTCTTGAAGAGTTCTCGCTATGGAAATCAGAGCGGTGTCATCTGCAAACTGGCTACAGGTGGTGCCGGGATTCTCACATGCATGTGGAAGGTCTATGGTGTAGACGAGGAATAGAAGCGGCCCAAGAACAGATCCCTGAGGGACGCCGGCAGGGATCTCGAGGAAAGGCGATAGGTCGCCATCCACCTGGACCCTTTGCCGACGCCCCAACAGGTACCGTCGGAACCACTCCAGGGCGTTGCCCTGGACACCATAGTGGGAGAGTTTTGCTAGAAGGCCTGCATGCCACACACGATCGAAGGCCTTGCTTAGATCGAAAAAGCAGGCATTGACGTGTTTCCCGTCGTCTCTCGCAGTGGAGAGGGTATGGACGAGACGGGCGAGCTGCTGCTCAGTGCCGTCTTTCTCGCGGAATCCGGACTGCTGGTTGGGCAGGTGGGGTGTGAGGTGCTTGTAGAGGAGTTGATGTGCAATTTTTTCTTGGATTTTTGATGTAGTGCTCAAGAGAGAGATGGGTCTATAATTTGTTGGTTGGGTTGGGTCACCCGGCTTGGGTACTGGAGTAATGGTGGCAGAGGGACGATAACGACGGTGCAAGTTCCTTAGCCGCTGTTGTTGTTGTTGTTGTTGTTGTTGTTGTTGTTGTTGTTGTTGTTGTTGTTGTTGTTGTTGTTGTTGTTGTTGTTGTTGTTGTTGTTGTGGTTGTTGTTGTTGTTGTTGTTGTTGTTGTTGTTGTTGTTGTTGTTTGTGTTGTTGTTGTTGTTGCTTTTCTCCTTCCTTCTTCAGCGACTCGTCTTGTCATCTCTCCTTCTCTGGGAATGCAATGAATTGAAAATATGGCCGAAAGCTCTGTCGCAATATTTAGTTCTGAAGTTTTAATGCGCCGTTAGTGGCAGAGCAGAGTGGACACGAAGAGTCGGTGAAGAAAGAAGGAGAGATGACAAGACGAGTCGGTGAAGAAGGAAGGAGAAAAGCAAGACATATCTGCAACATCTTTGTTTGATCAAACTGAGCTGAGCTGCTGATACGAAGCGTCGACCAAGCATCCCTGACTGGAGTGAATGCCCCAGCTGGCCTCTCGTGTGTCAGTGGTTGCTACTAGACCTGTTAGTATCACACTCACGACTACAAGTTTCCTGGTGTGCACCGACATCGGCATCAGTGGGGCCTCCCGCTGTCGATCCTGTTGACGGGCAGGCAGGTCGGTGTGAATCCTGAACGGCAACCGAGCCTGTCGCGTTGGGGGATCTCGGCAGTGAGTCTCACCTCGCCTGCATACATGGACATTGCAACATAATAATAATGAGCAACATACATGTACTTTCCATTGGCATCGGCATCAGTATTCCGCGTAAGATTTTCGTCGCCTGTGTGGTGTGTTTCTCCACCAATGAGCGCGTACTATGATTATTTATCGCTGTTCTCACACTTTACCATTTTAGCAACTTGCATATGCCATTGATGTGGAAAGCTCGCACTTGCGCCATTTCTGGTGTATAAGAATGATCATTCCTCCATTATCATCATTATCATCTTCTACTGATGAGCTCCGACAGGGAGCGAAACAGCTGTCTAGAGGCGTGGAGCAATATTATCTCTCAACGGAAGTGTCCTTGCTGGTGTCTGTATGGTTCGGTTGAAGAGCGCGTGGTTGTGATGAGTTGGGAATTTAGTCTGTTGGTCATTGTCGTGCAATGTTATCGCATGAGCTGACTGTTTAGTAACTGCTGGTGTTAGTGGACATTATAGCGTAACTTGCAGTTCCTTGGTCTTTCTCTTTTGTATAAATGGGAAATATGTTTACAAAAGAAGTCAACTAATGCGGAATAGAAGAAATAATTCATTGTTAGCACACACATTGATGATTGCTCTCGCTTTCATTGTTACAATTCACACTTGTAAATTTCACTGCTGTTGTTTTTTGTGTTATTTGTCTAACTTAGGTTTACTATAATACTTCAATTTTGTTTAACGAAAACTTGTTTGAATCATATTTTTTCTTTACACTATTTTATAAAAAAATGTATTGTCAACGCATGCATCTAAGCAAAAATCACCATCAGCAAATTGGGACATGTGTCAAATAGTATTGAACGTTTTCGTTCCCTTCTTCTTAAAATACTACAGGGAATAATGGAAATAAGCTAAAAGACTACAACTATAAGGAAAAGAAGTTCAGAGATACATCACTTCAATTATGTGTAGAAGTGACACGAAAGAATAGATGTGAAGAGTCAAGAAAACAGCATGCAAATCCAATAAGTGACAAAAACGTAGTGACAAGAAAAAGAGAGACAATATCAAGAGATCAAGGGATCTATTTTGCACCTTCACGACGAACAGTGCCAAACAGCTGCAAAGACAACACATTCTCCTTCTGAACACAAAGCTCAGGGTCTAACTTACATATGTACAAAGCTTCCAACACGGCAAGATGTAACAAAGACCTACCACGCGACAAAACAGAGAATAAATCATCGGAATACCACTCACAACAACTAGCACTGCCCGACAGGTGACACTTGATTGCCGATGTTCTGTTTCCCTGACCCGACGGCTTGGCCGTTGTCACCTCAGATCCTGCCGCTTGCCAGTCTCTCCCATTATGCCCTGCGTTTACACTATGTCTTCCTATTTTCATCGTTTTATTGCACATTGTCTCCACCGTTTTACATTGCATTAACTTAGATTTAACCCTTTAACCGTCATATAAATTTCACCCATTGAAACGCCGAACGAAATTTCAACTTTGCCAGGTCATAACTTTAGTTGTACTCACTCGATTTTTATAATCTTGGGCTCTTTGGAAAGCTCTGGACGAGACCAGCACGATGATACCACATTCTTCGCCTCAGCAGTCACACAACCAGCGCTGGAATGCAGCGACGTCGTCTCAACGCCAGGCATGCAAATGACAAGTTCAAAACTCCGCCATGGCCGTCTCCTTCATCGTAGAGTGTTCAAATTTTTTTTGAGAGATCGAGCATTTCGTGAGGAATACGTTGGTCGCGAGCAACAGTCACAGAGCGCGTGAAGAAACGGGGAAATCCCGTGACGACGTCAGCCGCGCGCCCCACGCAGCGGAAGTGACAAGCGTGCATGCACTTAGCGCTTGATAACTCTGCTCCACTACATCGTAGCTCAACGCGGATTTCTGCAACAGAAAGCCTGGAAAATTCGCGACCGAATCGATAGTAAATTTTCTATCGTGGGTAAAAAATCATTCCAGTGCGAGCATTTCAAATGATGGGTCGAATTCGACCCACAAATGTATGGTCTGACGGTTAAAGGGTTAATAAAGTCTACAAAAATGTCGATTCAGCTTGTCTTATTGATTGCGGTTATCAAAATTAATTATTGTCTCCTCGCCGTTTGTTTAGAAGAAATAAATGATTTCTTTTCCATGTTGATCTCCAGCATTCATGGACACCTTGGCATGGGAATACTAATGTATTTCGTTGTACTTATGGCCACTTGCCAGTACGAAAAGGCACAATTTTCTGCACTTTGAGGCTCCATAAGTACAACAAAGCGAATATGTATCCCCGCATGCCGAAGCATAATAATTATGAGGATTTTGCGAGCATAATGCGAGAATCCATGAAAGCAGAGTTCCATGATTTCGGGAGCATACTCCTGAGGAGGCTTATTTTGCGACACGCAAGATTAACATCACATACTGTATGATATGCAACTGTCAAGCGTGTCCATTATTTCTGCGCTTGGCCCTGCCTGGCTGATGGCATTCCTTACATGTCGATCATGCTCTTGCCATGCTCCTGGGTCAAAGCTAAAGCTGACCGTTCACAGTCAGAACTAGCTTCTGATATGCGATCTCTTTTTACGGTGCTGTGTTGAGCAGCAGCAGCAATGCTGACAGTCATGTTTGTAATCCATGCCTGGAGCGGCGGCGGCGGCCTAGATCAATGCACTCAAGATGAAGACAAGCTAAACATCTGCTGATCACAGCGAACTAAGAATGTTAGCTACGTTAAGAGGATGACGAAAGATAATTGGACCCCCGCACACAATGGATTTTATCTTCACAATTCATCCTTGCAAGGATGTTCAAGGATCAAATTAGAACACTGAAATCATCCGGCTATACAACAGCACAAAGCTTGTCTAATAGTAATAGGAAACTTAGCATGTTGGAGACACGTCGGCTGCATGCGCCCATCGCATGCACCAAGAACCGAAACCACGTTCCCGCACCCCCCCCCCCCCCACTCCCCTCCCCCTCGTCTAATCACTCGTGTCTTGTATTTGAGTGTGGTCCTGACTGGAAGATGTTTATACTTCTAGTAGGCTCAGCCATTAGTGAATGGTTTTTGCATACATCACTGTACATGTGTCTTCAGGTGCACCCAGTGATGTACATACAAAGCGCCTGACGAGATTCCAAACGCAAACATTGGACTCTGGAGTGACTCAAGAACCCATACCAACAACAAATCCTATGCCATTGGAAGAGTCCCCCGAGAATCCGCTCCCAAGCGGCACTGGTGCAGCTATGATGGCATCGAAGGGTGCAGTGGAAAAGTCACCTGCTTCCCCCATTAGCCTGCGCACTGTGCAGCCAGTTGCAGCTCCAGCGGACAGTATTCAGGTGCCAGCCACAAAGAAGACAAGTCAGTCTGCTGCACAGACCGGTAAGACTATAATTATGCTGCATAGTTCAACCCTCCTTTACAACTACAGTAAAACCTGTGACTGACGACCTCCCCTTGGGGCCAGAGAAAGCGGTCTTGAGGGGCAGGTTGTCCTTAACCCTTTGGAGCCCCAAATAACCCTGATATTTGTTTAAAATTAGAGGTTTGCAGATTGTCAAGTTTCATTTTCTTTTTCTTAAAAAAGAAATAGTAATTTCGTTTTGCTTTTTTGTTAGTTGTTGTGTGAGGCTAGTGACATCATGTTCTGTGATTGCCCGTATAAGAGACGTATTCAATTTAGAAGGTTTGAGGTTTGCAGCGCACAACCGTATAGGAGTTTGAGACCGTCCGTGCCTGGCGAAGTGGTCTGTAGTACAAGGCTGGTCGCTAGTCACGGTGCTCTTTAGTTACAGGTTTTACTGTAGTACCAGGCTGGTCGCTAGTCACGGTGGTCTTTAGTTACAGGTTTTACTGTAGTACCAGGCTGGTCGCTAGTCACGGTGGTCTTTAGTTACAGGTTTTACTGTAGTACCAGGCTGGTCGCTAGTCACGGTGGTCTTTAGTTACAGGTTTTACTGTAGTACCAGGCTGGTTGCTAGTCACGGTGGTCTTTAGTTACAGGTTTTACTGTAGTACCAGGCTGGTCGCTAGTCACGGTGGTCTTTAGTTACAGGTTTTACTGTAGTACCAGGCTGGTTGCTAGTCACGGTGGTCTTTAGTTACAGGTTTTACTGTAGTACCAGGCTGGTTGCTAGTCACGGTGGTCTTTAGTTACAGGTTTTACTGTAGTACCAGGTTGGTTGCTAGTCACGGTGGTCTTTAGTTACAGGTTTTACTGTAGTACCAGGTTGGTTGCTAGTCACGGTGGTCTTTAGTTACAGGCTTTACTGTAGTACCAGGTTGGTTGCTAGTCACGGTGGTCTTTAGTTACAGGTTTTACTGTAGTACCAGGCTGGTCGCTAGTCACGGTGGTCTTTAGTTACAGGTTTTACTGTAGTACCAGGCTGGTCGCTAGTCACGGTGGTCTTTAGTTACAGGTTTTACTGTAGTACCAGGCTGGTCGCTAGTCACGGTGGTCTTTAGTTACAGGTTTTACTGTAGTACCAGGCTGGTCGCTAGTCACGGTGGTCTTTAGTTACAGGTTTTACTGTACAGTAACCCAGGTTGGATAGCTACAGGATGATTTAGTACTTGTTCTATAGTTACCTGAGCTAACATTCTGGAACCGTGGCCTTTTGTCTTCTCCTTGTATTTAGTGGACACGCCACAAACGCCGGATGTCTGTTCATCAAATCCATGTCTACACGGCGGAAGTTGCATTCCAGCCATCATTCAAACCAACGCAGGGTATTTATGCTTGTGCGAAGAAAACTACACAGGATATAACTGCCAACTGAGTTCAAATGTTGATACTAGTAAGTACACGTCACCAAGTAGCGAGTTCCTCTGTCTTAAGACTGCTCAATAGCCATATAGGCCAGAGCCTTCCACACAGGAGAGATAGAGAAAGAGAAAGAGAGAGAGAGAGAGAGAGAGAGAGAGAGAGAGAGAGAGAGAGAGAGAGAGGAAGCTGTGTTGCAACTCCGAGTTTCATGTCCGGCAACTAACGGCTCCAAGACGTGAAACTCGGTGTAGCACCACAGCATCCACTCTCTCCCCTGTGTACTGGTAAGTAAAATCATGTACTTTATACAATCTTTTCTTGGAACATATCGATTCGCATGATACTCTCTCGAATGATGTCTTTGATTTCCGAATATTCTATGAAAACCCTTAGGCATCCCATCCTGAAATCAGGTGGTCTCTTCGCTGCAAACTACAATATCTCAATCAAATTTTCGGCCACTAGCCATCATCAGGAAAGGGGAGAACAAGTGAGGTGGACCTGTATCAGGCAACACAAAATGGAACGAAACTACACCATACGTGATAAAATGGCACCATCCTTTCGGCACAGGCACACAAGGTCCGAATAATACTGACTTTTATTTCATTAGAATCTGAAACATTGGTGGGGTTAAACTAGAAAGCCGTGAAAGGGCAACGGGGACGAGCTCAGCGGAACGCATGTACAAAGCGTGATTCATGGTTAGCCAGCTACTAGGACGCAAGCAGAGTCACTGATCAAAGAGTGATCAACACCGTCAGGTGTTACTCAAGCACACACACACACACACACACCTTGGACCTTGGACGCGCTGCCATATTCTGGCTATGCGGACCATGGGGGGGGGGGGGGGGTTGAGCAGGCTCGGAACAGTAGGGGCGATGACGGGATAGGTCCTGTGGTCTACTAAGAAGGAGCTACGGTCTGGGTTGGTTGCTCTGGCCGAGCCACGGCTGCACTTGTGACGTTTCATGCCTTGGCGCGATAGCACGCAGCGGTTGCAGCGGGCGCAGTGGAAGCTGCAGCATTCGCAGGACATATTGTTTGTAACCCCCCCCCCCCACACACACACACTAGTGAACTTAGAGATTACACTGTATTTGGGTATATACAAGTCAGGATTCTGCATATTATGTCAAGGTAGGTGGCTACCCTTGGGGACATTGCCACCTCCGTGGTGTTTCGCCCCCCCCCCCTCCTCCACCTCCTGAGAATGATAATAATTTAATATAGAACAGTTCGCGTATAGGGCAGCAATGTTGTGCTAACCTTTCCCCTTCTGTCTCTATTGAGCTCTGGTACATGTGATGGTTGATCGTCCACGTGAAAAAATAGGAAAAGAAGAAAAAAGGAAAAATACCCCGAGAGAAATGAATGTGCACAACCGGATAAAGATGTGTATGGAGATGGATGTATGTAAGTGCATGAATGTGCTAGTGTCTGTACTAGGAAGTGTGAGTGCGCGTGTGGGGAACGGAAAAAAGCTGCCAGAAACAGAACAGAAAAAGTCAAGTTGACCCTGTCATATTGTAGCGCAAGCTGCAGGAATCCAAAGATATTATTTGTTGAGGCAAGCGAGGAACAAGACTGGTTAGCTGAAACCATGGTGATAGGGGAGCGGGGAACAAACGTTGCTGCAGAGGGGTAGAGAAGAAGACATGATGATAATAATTAAACAAGCGTTTCGGAGACAGCAGTTTAATATAGCTACCGTGAATGAGGACTGTAAGCATTTCCATTATGTCGACATGAGTGTGTAAAATGTTATACGATGATTCCAAGGCACAGAACGAAAGGGAAAGAAAGGATTTGTTCAGACCTGTTTTCTTTTTACATTCAACAGTGAATCTACGTAACAATGGAATGTGAACATTTTTTCTTCTTTTTTTTACTATGTTCACATACCCAACTCGTAAACAATACTGAAAGACAATGGTACTGAGACAAGAATTAACGTGAGAGCTGCTGAGTAGGGGCTGCACCGAGACGCAGCAGTGATGGTGGTGCACTGATGGCTCTGCAGACCTGCGGTCTCGGCATCACGGCCAGAAACACGCACCAAAAACAAAAGATAGAGCTGTATGGGTCAACAAAATGAAAAGAAAGCAAGGGTTAACATCAGCTAGTGTGCAGCGCATTCGTAGCAATGGCAGTCGTTGATGGGGCACTATAATGTACTTGGGTCGACAGGCAGAATGTCCGTTGACCATCGCCAATCCTGTCGGCGGAGGTATTCGTTGACGTTGCATTTAAGCTTTTGAGATTTTTTGCGAGTTGGGACAGAGTCTAGAAAAGCTGGCGGCAGCGGAGAATGGTGTCTGGTGCTTGACGCGGTAGGGGATTTCTTAGCTGGTAACTGTGGCCGGTGGCCGTGCGGAGATCGTTTAGAGTACGAGTGGCGTCACGGGGCTCAAGCCTTGGTGGGAGGACTGCTGGCAATTGAGTCGGACCGGTGATGAAATGCAGTTTGTACGTGTATGGTAGTGCAGCTGATATCGCCGTAGGCTGAGGCTCTGGAGCTCCGTCCCGGAACTAATGATATACAATGCATGGAGTTGGATGCTGGCTATGGGGAGTTAGATGGGAGGGAGCAGCTCCCATCCAGACAAGTGGAGCATACCCCGTACAAACCCCTTCTTCACTGTGAGGCTGCCTTCTGGGGAGTGATAGGACGCAGCTCGCCGCAGGAGGCCCAGACGTTGTTTGCCACGTATTTTTTTTGGTAGAGACACTGCGCGGGTGTTCTCCGCGAAAGACAGCTTTGGATCAAAAATCACCCCCAAGAGCTTTATTGTGGATGACTCTGGCACAGGGTTGCCTCCAAAGAGGAGAGAGGGCAAGGCTAGCTTCCCGCTTTGCAGCGTGACTGTCATAGCCTGGGATTTCGACGGCTCAAGCAATACACTCCATTCCTTGCCTCAGACAAACGATTGAAGGTGTCCTGAAGCAAGGCAGAAGCAGTGATGCGGTCGTTACGGAGAAAGATGTGCAATGTCGCATCGTCAGCATAGGCTTCCAGCTGCATGTTGCCAGCAAGGCATGTTGATACGTCGTTAATGTAGACGAGGAACATGGTTGGCCCCAGGATGCTGCCTTGTGGGACTCTCGCCTTGATGGGGTATGGACGGGAGGACACCTGTGTGAGAGACCTTGTCCAAGGCTCCAGAAATGTCAAGTGCAAGCACGCGTGCTGCACCCCCAAGTCCAATAGAGGATACCCAGGAGTGGTGTAGCGCAGTAAGAGCGTCGGCTGTACTTCATTAAATAGAAAACCTTACACACACCATCTTCAATCCAAGTGGTCTCTTCGCTGCAAATTGCAATAATTCTCAATCAAATTTTCAGCCAGGAGCCATCCGAAAATTTGATTAAATAATTAGTGAAATTTGCAGTGAAGAGACCACTTGGATTGAAGATGGCGTGTGTGTAAAGCTTTCCATTGGACAAATAAAAGTGAAAGAAAGGGAAAAAGAGCGAACCAAAATGGTGATTATACTACATGAAAAATAAAATAACTCAGATGGTGAGCCAAGGAAACATGGAAAATGTGATTTTGTTGGTGGACTCGATCGCATAACGTTTGCCCACATGTTTCCATGTTACAATAAAACATGTTCAAATGAGTTGGCTGCTGTTTCTTGGGATGCTAATTTCACGGTGTTGTTATTTGATTGTGTGCCTTCAGCCAATTGACACTTGACAAATTTCCGTGTCCCGACACTTCAACTGCACCTTTTTACAAGTCGGATGGGAAGACCATTCGCCTTATCGTAAATTTAGTGGAATTTGAATTTGGCAGGTGTACAAGTGGTTATGATGGCATTTTTGCACTGTATGGGGCACGTATTGGAATTCCCCGGTCGTTTCGTGCGTAGATTTTTTCATTTGTTTTTGAGCAAGAGCGTGGATGCTTCCCGAAGCGGGTACTCTTTCTCTTTTGTTTTTGCATTTTTCTTCGTTTTTTTGTGAAATTGATATGGATTGTAGTGCAAGTATGAAATTATAATTACGTTTGTGTAATTCATTTATCCTAACCGCCTTTTTCCTCATTGAAGTTACACTTGGTTTGAATATACAAACTACAATTTCAGCTTAACTCCGTCAGCTACATTTCTGGTGATTGTCTGGGATATGCTAGTGTGAGCATTAGTAAGTCTGGTAGCGTCACATTGTGAAAAAGCGCGGACAGAGGTGCTGGGGAGGCAGTGGGCGGCCGATGGGTCGAGGTGTTTTTAAAAGAGAATTAATAAACAAACACACACAAACACGCCATTTGACTGTACAAAGCAGCAAGGCAGCGATGAGACATATGGAATTGCAGGAGTGGGGGAGAGGCAGGGGCAACTTGACCGACCATAGGGCAGCAAATGAAAGGGTGCCTATGAAAGACAGCAGCTCCCGCTTCGTGCAACTAGTGCGAGCATACCAGACAGCCAGGGCTGAGTGCAGAGCAGACAACTTATCACCAGGGAGCAGCATGACCTGCTCCACGCTGTCGACCTCAATACCAAGAATGGTCATCACAGTGGCGGGGCCAACCACCTTGCCAGGACTGGATGCAACGGGAATGCCAAGGTTATCAAAGACTTGGAGAACGGTAGCCATCTGAATAGCCGCTGTGGAGAGAGGGAGCACAGAGCTTGGAGGGGCAACACCAATGTAGTCATCAAGATAATGTTCCATGGAAAGAATAGAATAATTGTGCCGCAGGATCCAGCACACAGCATCAGTGAGAACATTGAACAAAGCCGGTGAGGATCGCATCCCAAATGGGAGGACCTTATCAACATAATAACGACCCTGCCACACCATGCCACACCATGCCACACCATGCTACACCATGCCACACCATGCCACACCATACCACACCATGCCACACCATGCCACACCATGCCACACCATGCCACACCCTTCCACACCATGCCACACCATGCCACACCATGCCACACCATGCCACACCCTGCCACACCATGCCACACCATGCCACACCATGCCACGCCATGTCACACCATGCCACACCCTGCCACACCATGCCACACCCTGCCACACCATGCCACACCATGCCACACCATGCCCAACATGTGCCAATCATAAGGGTGGACCGGAATATTACGAAACGCGTGCTGGATATCCACTTTAAACATTAGAGAACCCTTTCTCTGACGAATCACATGCCGAACGATGTCGTCCACGGTTATAATTATACATAAGGCGGAAGCGATCAGTTGGAACACAGTAATTAATGCTGTGGACCACAGGAGCAGACAAATGCACAATAAGCCGGTGGCCACCTGACTTCTTGGGGACAACACCAATACCAGCGGAACGAAATGGAACACAGGGAGGCCGGAGGAACGGATCAGTGGTATGGCCACGAGCACATTCTTCGGCCAAGCACTCACAATATCAGGATTGTCATAGCAGGAAACAAGGTTAGAGCTAACGAGGGAAGAGCGGGGACCAGTATAACCAATGCGGAAGCCATGACGCAGGCCATCGAGGAGTGTTGCCACGAAATCCCTGTCAGGATGGACTGAAGCTCATCCGCCAGAGAGGCGACATGGACAGGAGTAAACGGGCGATGCTCAGACAAGGGAGAAGCCGAAGGCACGCTACGTCGACTTGCTGGCAACGCCGGTGGCAGTACATTGGCTGCGTGGATGGTCCCCCGCGCCACAAGAGGAGCACACATGACGAAATCGGCAGGAGCGAAAATTACACCGTCCGCGGTTGAACGCTCAACAAGCTCTAGTAGCCGACTGTGGCTGCCGGCCACGTGGGCTAGACAAGCAAGGTGACCGGGCTTGTGGCAAGCAGAACAAATAGGTAGGGACTGGCCCGTAAAACAGCGAGCATACAAGTCCATGTCGGTCTTGTTCCAGAGGCCCTCCGAACACCGAGAGGCTCTCTGGCGGAACTGGGTGTCGTAATCGGCCACCGCAGCCCACCGGAATTTCTTAGCCGACTGGAGAATAATGAGCTGGTAACCCAGCAGCTCGGAGGACTTCGACGGTTGCTGATCGGCAACGATACAACAATAAATCGTCCAAGCCTCCAGCCAGGACTGGAGCGAGGCGATCCTGAGCCGTGTCGATGAGGACGCCGTCCTAACTAAATCGCCGTCCTCTTTGGACACGCGAATCCGTTTAGGATGAGGCTCAGCAGTAGGGGTCGACGCAATGACCGGGGGCAACAAACAGCTCAAATCTATGAAGTCCCCACGCAACACTTTCGCGATCTGAGCCAATGCCACATGGCTATAAACATCGACAGAACGAGAGGGCTTACCAGACTCTGGCAGGCGAGGACGAGCCGAAGTCGAAGCCCCAGGCGCGGTGAGACCAGACGGGGTGACGGAGCTCGCGGCTGGTGGAGACAACGACGCTGTTGCGCCCGACACGCCAGGGGCAGATTGAGAAACTGGAGGCCGGCGAACCGCGGGAGGGAAACTATCAGGTAAGGCGGGAACGGGCTCCTCCTGAACGCCTACTGCCGATGAATCGAACAAGGAGACAGCTGGCTCTGGTTCTGCCGGAACGGGCGGAGTAGCAGAGACGGGAGCCGGGTCCGCAACGCCAACTGGGGCAACAGCTAGTTGAGGCAGCACCGCGGAAAGGGACGAAGTGATAAGAGTCTGGAGCTCGGCGGTCTGCGCAGCAGAGAAAGCCGACCGGTCTCGCCGTGGAGGCATTGTAACAAGGTAATCCGAGCACGGACGGACCACTGAACAGAACGTGAGAGAAATTATCAGCCTGACACGGAAAGCACTTCTTGTCCAAAGGAAAGACAAACCAAACTGCATTCAACTAGCTACTGCAGCGCGTATAAAGGCAACACAGTAGCAGCAGTGCAAAAAATGCAAATTACAGATCATCCTCGGCACAGAATAATAATTTCAATTATTATTCCGTGCTGAGTATGATCTGTAATTTGCATTTTAAATGATATGCATCATGAGACCATCACTGCGCATGTGCCCGCGTGGGCTAACTTGGCTTTGATACTCAAAGCCGACATTTATGCTGGCCTTTCATACAAACTTCCAGTTAACTGCCCCATCATGCAGGTGGTTTATACTGGGCATATAAACCTCATACCTCATACAAATCCCATATAGACCACCACCGTACAAACTCCTTTTTAGAAACAGGAAAAAGTTGACTGTCAGTTTGTATGAAGGTCAGCATAAGTATAATACATCCCACTACCGTAGTACGCTTGTACGTGAAATATAAGTATCTATTATTGCACGATTAAAGAGGTCAATATATGAAATATAGAACGAGTAAAAGACCGAGGTCCCCCGAGGTCTTTTACGAGGTCTATATTTCATATATTGACCGATTATGAGGGCAATAATAGATTTATCACGACATAGCATACCTAAAACTGGTTTTGCTTTGCTATAGGAAGAAAGGAATACTATTGTAATAGTATAATAGTATGTACATAATATGTACATACTAATATTCTTCTTTCAGTTCTGATTTTTTTCTAAGTTGAGGAAAAAGTTCTAAGTCCTCGGGCTAAGGCCCTCTTCAGACTATAGTCAGTTTCAAAAAGATTAGCAATCCTGGTGATCGCCCGGGGAGTTTGCCGTCTTACCGTATGAGCGCTCGAGCGCTGCCTGGAAAAACTCACTGTGAACTCGAAGAAATATTCCGCGCGAAAGCATGAAAAATGACAACTCACTGACGATCTTCCTCGCATCGATGTGGAGTCAGAGAGGACATGTCGAAAGTGTGGTAAATTTTGACGAGCGGGATGCGTCCGTTTTGTGACCAAATAAATTCTTTGAGCTGCCGCGGATGCAATTTACTCTCACGATGTGACGAAAACGGCATCGACACAGACTCATTCCCAAGGCCTTGAAGTGGCAAAGTTATCCGTGTGACTTCGACGACATTTTGAGAAAGCAGACGCCTGTGAAAGCTGATAGAAGACGGCGTTGACTCCTAAATTCAAATAAATTGGCGATCTTCAAATACTAAAATAATTCTCAAACAGAAATCGATCGATCGCGATGTGCCGGTTTCAATATAGTATTCAACAACACGTAGCTACAGCGCAATGACTTCCGTGTTCACTCACACGGTTTCAGTGTTGTGTGTGTTCACAACTTCACATGGCGTGAGCCAGTCATTCAAGTGTCAGTCAGTTCGGCAGGAAACGCGAGCTCCAACAAGTCGCTTGGCGCAGCCACCTTCTTTGTCTTGTACCAAAACAATGAAAAAAAATGAAGAAAAAATGTTTGACTTGAAGATTTGTTGGGATTTGAACTCACAACTTCATGATGAATTCATGGTCAGCAGACAGCATTCATAACCACTAGGCCAAAAAGGAAGGGATAAATCGTGGGTTTTGATAACAAATCGATACTGGCTTCCAGGGCAAATTATAAACCATGGGAAAAGGCCAGAAACCTGGCCGAAATACTAACTCCTTAACGGTTGGTCCAATTGTTCCGAAACCTTCACAGAACAATTTGCCGTGCCCTAACAAGCCGTTTTATGTACTTTGTTGTCCAGATTTCCCTTATCTTCATACTTTTTAAGACCTAAACTTGATTGCTAATCTTTTTGAAACAGACTGTAGGTACAAAACAGCCTATAAGTCACATTTACATAGAAGTTTCCAGGACAACAACAAGAATCTGGCGGGAAGCCTAAAAAGCTGCCCAATCCTTTCAGGCAGGGTGCCAACCCTTGTACAAGGCAACTTTCCTGCATTTATCGTACTTTCACCAGGCAGTTGTACGAACTTTGTACCCGGGTACGACTGTCCGCTGCTTTCACATATCCCAGGCCCCTTGCGCAATTTCGTAGGGTCAAAGGTTGCCTGTATATTGCATGTAAAATGTGTAGTCTGAAAGCAGGCATGGAAAAATGTTGCCTTTTAGGTTTTATGTGATTTTGTACTGGATTTTCTATGTACGTAGTCTGATGAGGGCCTTAAGCGGGATTCACAGAAGCTTTTTTGCGATGCGACACGCGATGCGACGCGATCTGCGACGGACGCGTGCGATGCGAACTCGCGAAATACCATTCACAGAAGAAGTCAGTGATGCGACAAAATCTTGCTGATTTGGCTACGTCACCATGATATTCGCGCGGTTTGATACAACTTGTACAAATTTATAGGCAACTCTTGCACCTTTGTACAACTTTGCTGTAGAAAAGGTCAAAATCGTACGCCAAATCGCTTGTCGCATCGCATCGCATCGCAAA
Source organism: Sycon ciliatum (assembly GCF_964019385.1). Classification (NCBI taxonomy): domain Eukaryota; kingdom Metazoa; phylum Porifera; class Calcarea; order Leucosolenida; family Sycettidae; genus Sycon; species Sycon ciliatum. Next base: position 2,373,590 of record NC_088643.1, read on the forward strand.
AGTTGAGCCAAGCTCAACTTCTGCGATGGCCCAGTTGCGGCAGTTGCGTGGGGTGCGACATGGCTGCGATTTGGGGTTTTCCCGGTTTCGCGCCTGTCGCATCGCGTGTCGCATCGCAAAAAAGCTTCTGTGAATCCCGCTTAAGGGGGCTCAACCCCGAAGAGGGAGCAAAAATAATTATGGTAAATCGATCTGAACTGTGTGTTTTCAGATGGCCAGACACCTAGAGAACTGGTCTGGGGTATTTCAAGGATAGGTCTATTATGTGGTTCCCCAGCTATGGGGGTGTAATTGTACCTATGTTTTTCGGCAAAAATTCAATGATTTTTCACTAAAGGCGTAAAATTCCAGTTGGTAATGCTTCAAAAATCTTGAAAGTGGGTATGGAGGGGCCTACAATACTGTCTCCTTTGGAAAATGTCCACAACATATGACCAGACCACTGTGAGAGGCCAAGGTAGCCCAGAATGTGATTTGGCAAAACGCGTATTCCAGCAGACCGGACTTTAGACTTGTTTGAATAGTGGAGAATCGAGACAATAACATGGTCCATTTTATGGTCATTATCTGCTCTTCAAGGCCATAGGAAGGCTCTACAAAAATATATTTTTATGTCTACCATCTCGTTTCTCCGTGAGAAACAAAATTTGTGACGGATTTTGCATATTCAACTTGAAAGTCAGATTCAGCATTGTTGCCAAAATGAGTGTATCGACTTCATTCAAGCTTCAGTTTGACTATGTAGGGCGAGAAGCATTTGCTATAGACCAATCCTAGACAATACCACACGCCACAGTCACCACTGAATTGTGTTATTCACATCTTTGTTGTATATTGTGAGTATGTACATACATAATATAATGTACATACATACATGCATGTGTATATCAATGTACAAAACAACGGCCTATAAGTATAACGCTGTCAATGAGCAACTTGAGTTGCTTGGTTACTGCTGGATGAGATGGCTAGCAGCCACTGCTGGTATTGTGGGTTCGCGCCTCCAGTGTGCAGCACAACGTGAATGTTTGCCGGAGCAGATAACTGCAGCATCACCACGAGTGGTAGAAAGTGGGGACGATGCTGCACCTCCTGCAGCTACTGGAGTACTTGTGAAGTTGTGTGGTCTGGAGCAGTCTGTAAAACAGGGGTGTTGGTGTTGGGTCTTCCAGATGCTAGATGATGTGTTATGCGTTTTGTAATAGCAGAACTCGTTGTGACTAGCACACGCCCATCGCCACCCGGTTCGTGCAATAATCCAAGGATGCCAGTTCCCTGATTCCTCTCAAATGCCAACACCAGATGATTGTACCTGTAGGCAAGATATATAACGTTGTTGTTGTTGTTGTTGAAGAATATTTAGACTTCTACAAACACCCATGTTGCAGCGAAACTCCCACTCCAGCTTGTTTGCTGAGACTGTGACAGAGGCCTGACTAGTGCTGCAATGTGTACTGCTGTGATTCATGATTTCAGTTGACATTCCTTGCCTTGCCTTGCCTGGGTAATATTGCAGTTCTTCACAACATGCATAACACAATTTTATGCTGCATTTATAGTCTAGGTCAAGGCCGAGCTCATGAAAATGTGACAACTTGACCATGCATAATATTGCGTGTCTGTGACTGTCTCTGCTCAAGTTGTTCTACAAGGCATATTGCCAATATTTCAATATTCAGTTTTATAATATAAACAGATTCCTGTCATAGTTCAATGATACAAGCACAGCCATACTACCTTGAACCCACAGCCTTCTCCTGAGAAACACAGGTACATGTCAGAACTCACCCAGTGCAGCCTTAGAGTTCATAGGATCTATGCTTTCCACTCCATCCAGCATGAGATGTCTGACCAAATTCTCCTGCCCACACATTTGTAGAACACTTCACTGGCATGTCGCTGTGCTGTTCCTACTGGCTGTTCCAGACCACACTCATTACTCACAGTCACAGAGATCAAGTCTCTACTTGCAGACACTACACCCTGACTCCACTATCCCCATGTACTGCAGGGACAAGACCAGTTTTTTCTCTCGCAGTCGTCAGTAACATTTTTATCTGGCGACTGGAAAAGAAAAAATAGATATCGTTCCAAGTGCCACTCAAGTGGATGCACTTGAACTTGAGAGATGCATGTCACTTACCTGCGCTCTGAGACTGGTACATGTATCACTGGTAGCTGGGCTCTGGACAATCTTGCGGGTTTACTGTCTTGTCTTCACTGGCAGGCGAGACTGAGAAAAGGTCATATCTGAGCTAGAAGTAACTAGTTAGAACTACACGACCTGAAGAAGCTGAAGAAGATTGAACACGCTTTGTTCCTGAGCACCCACGAAAACGGCCGTGCCTATTGATAACTACAAGTACTTGACACGAAGCTCCATCGCCGACATCCAGCAAACCGAAATGGAAAATACAAAACGTTCAAACTGTTCAAGGACTGCAGTTTCTTTGATTTCTCGCAAAATAAACTTTTGAACACGACTATTTCTCGCAAAAAGACTTTCTCCAGCCGCGGACAAAATGTTTTCAAACGCGAAATTTTGCATAAAATCATGCCCAGATTTCGATGCGCGCGCAGAAGTACTGAGCCCCCTTAAGGGGGCTCAGTACTTCTGCGCGCGCATCGAAATCTGGGCATGATTTTATGCAAAATTTCGCGTTTGAAAACATTTTGTCCGCGGCTGGAGAAAGTTTTTTTGCGAGAAATAGTCGTGTTCAAAAGTTTATTTTGCGAGAATTCAAAGAAACTGCAGTCCTTGAACAGTTTGAACGTTTTGTGTTTTCCATTTGGTTTGCTGGATGTCGGCGATCGATGGAGTTTCGCGTCAAGTACTTGTAGTTATCAATAGGCACGGCCGTTTTCGTGGGCGCTCAGGAACAAAGCGTGTTCAATCTTCTTCAGGTCAAGCTTCTTCAGGTCGTGTAGTTCTAACTTCCAGCTCAGATATGCCCTTTTCTCAGTCTCGCCTGCCAGTGAAGACAAGTAAACCTGCAAGATTGTCCAGAGCCCAGCTACCAGTGATACATGTACCAGTCTCAGAACGCAGGTAAGTGACATGCTTCTCTCAAGTTCAAGTGCATCCACTTGAGTGGCACTTGGAACGATATCTATTTTTTCTTTTCCAGTCGCCAGATAAAAATGTTACTGACGACTGTGAGAGAAAAACTGGTCTTGTACCTGCAGTACCTGGAGATAGTGGAGTCAGAGTGTAGTGTCTGCAAGTAGGGACTTGATCTCTGTGAGTAATGAGTGTGGTCTGGAACAGCCAGTATATATAAACAGCATAGGGACATGCCAGTGAAGTGTTCTATGTGTGGGCAGGAGAATTTGGTCAGACATCTGAGTCTCATGCTGGATGGAGTGGAAAGCATGGATCCTATGAACTCTAAGGCTGCACTGGGTGAGTTCTGACATGTGCCTGTGTTTCTCAGGAGAAGGCTGTGGGTTCAAGGTAGTATGGCTGTGCTTGTATCATTGAACTATGACAGGAATCTGTATAATATTATAAAAATGAATATTGAAATATTGGCAATATGCCTTGTAGAACAACTTGAGCAGAGACAGTCACAGACACGTAATATTATGCATGGTCAAGTTGCCACATTTTCATGAGCTCGGCCTTGACCTAGACTGTAAATGCAGCATAAAATTGTGTTATGCATGTTGTGAAGAACTGCAATATTACCCAGGCAAGGCAAGGCAAGGAATGTCAACTGAAATCATGAATCACAGCAGTACACATTGCAGCACTAGTCAGGCTTCTGTCACAGTCTCAGCAAACAAGCTGGAGTGGGAGTTTCGCTGCACCATGGGTGTTTGTAGAAGTCTACTTCAACAACAACAACAACAACAACAACGTTATATATCATGCCTACAGGTACAATCATCTGGTGTTGGCATTTGAGAGGAATCAGGGAACTGGCATCCTTGGATTATTGCACGAACCGGGTGGCGATGGGCGTGTGCTAGTCACAACGAGTTCTGCTATTGCAAAACGCATAACACATCATCTAGCATCTGGAAGACCCAACACCAACACCCCTATTTTACACACTGCTCCAGACCGCACAAGTACTCCAGCAGCTGCAGGAGGTGCAGCATCGTCCCCACTTTCTACCACTCGTGATGATGCTGCAGTTATCTGCTCAAACATTCACGTTGTGCTGCACACTGGAGGCGCGAACTCACAATACCAACAGTGGCTGCTAGCCATCGCATCCAGCAGTAACCAAGCAACTCAAGTTGCTCATTGAAAGCGTTATACTTATAATCCGTTGTTTTGTACATTGATATACCCATGCATGTATGTATGTATGTATGTACATTATAGTATTATTATTATTATCAAATTTTTGATAGGGCAATCCCCACAGGCCTAGGCTAAGGCCTTCTTACAGGGTACCCTAGAAAATGTATGTACATACTCACAATATACAACAAAGATGTGAATAACACAATTCAGTTGTGACTGTTGCATGGGGTATTGTCTGGGATTGGTCTATAGCAAATGCTTCTCGCCCTACATAGTCAAAGTGAAGCTTGAATGAAGTCGATACACTCATTTTGTCAACAATGCTGAATCTGACTTTCAAGTTGAATATGCAAAATCCGTCACAAATTTTGTTTCTCACGGAGAAACGAGATGGTGGACATAAAAATCTATTTTTGTAGAGCCTTCCTATGGCCTTGAAGAGCAGATAATGACCATAAAATGGACCATGTTATTGTCTCGATTCTCCACTATTCAAACAAGTCTAAAGATCGGTCTGCTGAAATACGCGTTTTGCCAAATCACATTCTGGGCTACCTTGGCCTCTCACAGTGGTCTGGTCATATGTTGTGGACATTTTCCAAAGGAGACAGTATTGTAGGCCCCTCCATACCCACTTTCAGGATTTTTGAAGCATTACCAACTGGAATTTTACGCCTTTAGTGAGAAATCATTGAATTTTTGCCGAAAAACATAGGTACAATAACACCCCCATAGCTGGGGAACCACATAATAAACCTATCCTTGAAATAGCCCAGACCAGTTCTCTAGGTGTCTGGCCATCTGAAAACACACAGTTCAGATCGATTTACCATAATATTTTTTGCTCCCTCTTCGGGGTTGAGCCCCCTTAAGTGGTCAATAATAAGTGGTCAATATAAGCGGTCAATATAATGTTGATATTTGACCGCTTAGAAATCACAAGTTTCTGTGGGGGTCAATAATAAGAGAGTGATAAACCATCATACAAACCTCGGTTTCGCCTCGCTTCGTATGCCGGTTTATATTTCACGTACAAGCGTACTGTTGGGTTGTATTCCATACACAATAATAATAATTTGTTTTTAAATGGGAAAGTCCACTGTATTCCCGAATAGGCACGAGAGGTGGTGGCGGGGCAAGGCTGCTCTGCCGACCTTAAAGGTCTGGTCGTCTACGCAGATAAAGCGCGCCATAGTGTAGTATCATGATTCATGAGGAGGAGGAATACCCAGTCGTGAGGGAAGCAGAATGAGAGAAAACATGTAGTGAGGAGAGGGGGGAGAGGGGGGAGAGGGGGGAGAGGGGGGGGGGAGAGAGGGGGGAGAGGGGGGAGAGAGAGGGGGGGGGAGAGGGGGGGAGACGCCAGTGAGGCACTAGTCTATACTGTTGGTCTATGCCATTAAATTTTCATATGGCGTCAGTGACTGTTCCATGTGGCAGTTGTTATGTTATGTTATGTTAGTATTGTTACCTTTATTTTACTTCACCATAGCTACAGGTATTGCTGCCTTCTTGCTGTGGATCATAAATGATGCCACAGCTCCTAGGCTATGATGAAAAATAAAAATAGATTAATATGATCAAAATATCCACTATCACTCTGCAACATTACCTTGATGCTTCCAAGTGCACCCTGGCGCATTCAATTTTCCTTGACCAGCACCCTGCTCATTTACAGTCCCTTAATTGGTTCAATTCAGGTGGCACCACCCGAAGCTGCGTTCGTCTCCCCCTAGCTAGGTCTACCCTATTCATAAATTCCCCTTTCTTTTCCTCCTACTCCACGTGGCTCCAACTGCCTCCCAGTGTTAGACAAGCTCCAGATATGCCCAAATTCCGTACCCTCGTCAGACAGCACTTCAGTATCTCCCAGTAAACAAAGTCACAGTCACCACTTCCGCTGCATAGCTCGCTGAGCATCCCATTGCTTTGTAAGTTGCTAATCCCTTCCCACTTTGTGTACGTGCTCTTAATTTTCTTTTTTTCTCTTCTTCCGTGGTTGGTCTCACCCTCTCCTCAATTCAATTGGCTGTCTTGACATGCCACGAGGTGCAGAAATAAATAAATAAATAAATAAATATGAACACCATATATGAACACCATATTTATCAACCATAAGTACAGCTGCAGTGGTGTCTTCAACTTCATTCTCCCGAGTCAAGCTCCGTATGGAGACATCCAAGAAGAAGATTGCCTGATGAGTCCAGCGGGGACGAAACGTACGTCGCAATCGAGCTATGTCGTTGCTGTGTCATCTTCTATGTGCCATGCGCTACTTGATGTACCAGCCTGCTATGTTTGTTTGTTTGTTTGTTTGTTTGTTTTTTTATTATTTCAGGCTATGTCGGATACCGCCAACCATGCATCGACTAGGCGCCAGGCGCGAACTGATGGTGGTGGTGGTGAGAAGGAGAGCTCTGTGCTAGAACTTTGAAGCTTAGAGAGCGTGTGTGGGCAGGCGTGTGTTTACCGCCATATTGCCAGGTGTCTCTTTACCACCATATTTATCAACCAAAAATATGAACAGTATGGGAAGTAATAAAATGCCATGACTTTCAGCAGACCAGTTATAAGAAATACCATGCAGCAGTGTATTTTATGTGTGTTGTGGTTGTACATGTAGATAATATACATGTAGATGATGGACAGGGGACGTAATAGTGTGTCAATAGCTAATGGAGTGAAGTGAGATCAAGATCTGAAAGAGATTTTTGAAATGAACAAGGTTTGGTAGAGAGCGGGTAGCATCGGGTAGAGAGTTTCATGTGGTGCTGCCCAGAAATTGGATAGAACACCTCCCAGCAGGATTGGGTAGGAACGGGATGCGAAGTAAATAATGCAGCTGCCCACGGGTGACTATACGATCGGCAAGTGGCATGTGAGGCTTGGCAAGTACTACAAAATAATCTTGAGAAAGAGAGCTTGCAGATCCGTGTATATACCGGAAACCAAATACAAGCAGCTTCTGTAAAAGGACTTGGTGAAGTGATGGCACGGATAACTAAGCAAGCAAGGGAGCTGTTGCAGTCCGGCGGGGAGCCTGAAACACAGCACGAATACCAGACTTATGCAGTTTTACAAGGTAATTTAGCAGAGACCGTGAAAGCGCAAGAAAGAAGCAATTAGAGGCGTAACAGAGATGAGATAGTATCATAGACATACCCTATTCGGCGTGCTTTCAGTGACAAGGCCCGGCCATGCCTCCAAGCTGTCCAGTGGTCGCGGCCAATTTTTTCGCCAGGAACTCGATGTGAGGTGTAGTGGCTTTCCTTTGTTCTTCAGCTCTCCATGATACGTGTCTCTTTTGTAGTGAGCTCAGTAGTCTTTTTATGACTCATACATTGGTATCTCAGAACCGCCCTTCAAACCCCCAAACGCCAACCACCTCCCTACATGAGTCATGAAAAGACTACTGAGCTTACTACAAAAAGAGAGCAGCAATATATACATTGGTATTTCAGGACCGTACTTCAAACCCCAAAACGCCAACCACCTCCCTACAGTTCTTGCTGCTAGATTCGGCAGTGGCTTTATACACGATCTCCTTGGCTTGACACTCTCCGCGCAGTGGGCATGACTCTCCAGTTGCATCTGCTCGATTTCTAGCAGTTAATGCTTATTGCGACCGCCCCCATGTTCGGCATCGGGCTGTAGATCACTTTCACAATACTTGACATAATTTTTCGCGTCAAAATTCCCAACACCCATTCTCGGCCTGTGGAAATGACGCGCCAAACGAAAGTACATGTGATCTCTGCCCTGATGGTCCAGTGATGGGCCGCAGTGAAAAAGTCATGATATTAGCCGATTAAACGGTTGCTGACCCTCACATGATATGCACAGAGGACTACAATACCACTGGAATTCAATGACTAGTGATCTGTATTTGAGAGCGACACTTGGGGATTCCTGGGTGTCTGCTACGTGCTTGCGCTGACCTGTTGGCTCCATCGCTTTCTGTGCTCTTCAGCTCATCGCTGAGGCATGGTGAAGTCCCTCTGGCTTTCAAACATGCTGTAATAAGCCCTCTCTTCAAAGCTGGCGATCCATCGGTAGCTGCAAATTATCGTCCTGTGTCGCTCCTGCCGATCGTATCCAAACTACTCGAGAAGATAGTCCAGAAGCAACTTGTTGCACATCTGGAGCGATCATGTGCCCTACCACCGACGCAGTTTGCCTTCCGCCGTGAGCACTCCACAGAGGACGCCCTAGTTGCAGCAACAGATGCCATATTAAAGGCCCGGAACGACAAGTTCACCACAGGCGTCTGCCTAATCGACATGTCAAAAGCCTTTGACAAGGTCAATCACAGCCAACTGGTCCGAGACCTATTCGATCTCGGCCTGGACAATGCCTCCCTTCGCTGGTTCTGCAGGTACTTAAGCGATCGAACCCAGCAAGTGCGCATTGGCCCCACCTACAGTGTTGCTGCTAAGTGCTCATCTGGTGTACCTCAGGGCTCGGTCCTAGTACCGATCCTGTTTAGCATGTACACCCACCCGTGATGTCTCTGCCATAGCCCATCCTGCTCCATCTCTGCAATTTGCCGATGACATTGCCGTGTACTGCCACAAAAAAACAATGCTAGCCACATCAGCCTGCCTATCAGGGGCCGTCACCAACGTCGCTGACTGGCTCAAGCATCGACATCTACTTCTAAATGACAAGAAGAGCCAGGTCCTGTCAATTGTACCACAACGCAATGCGGGTCAGCATGTCGCTGTCCGCTGCAACCAGACAGAGCTTCCCCTGAGCCCAACAGCAAGGTACCTCGGCTTGACCCTTGACGCCGCTGTGAAGTGGGACCCCCATGTTGACGCGATGGCGAAGAAAGTTGTGCAGAAGATTGGAGCGCTGTGGCGGTCCCGCAGATGTCTGAGCCTCAGCAGTCGCATCCAGTATGTGAGCTCAGTCATCATGCCTGACCTCCTATATATGTCTAACGCCTTCTCTTCCTCCCTCAAGGTTTCGCAGCTTGATCGCCTTCATGTAAAAAATGTCCTGCAGAACCGAGCGGCGAGAGCGGTATACGGCTTGCCGCCTCACACCTCGGCCCAGGCTCTGCTCGAACGGATATCCCTGTACAGAGTTCGCGAGTGCTACGCCCAGAAGCGGCTCGTCCTGGTGTGGCGCTGTTTTTGTTTTTCTTTACGAGAAACCACGAACCTCGAGAACAGAATACGGCATGATAGAGGTGGTTGCAGACGCAACTGTGGTGGTGAAACTGGAGTATCTCCGCCGACCTGAGGTCTCGGCTTCAGCGACACTTCTGTGCACCAAAAACTGGGGAGGAGTAGGCACAGGGGGAGGGGAGGGGGTACATTTATAGAGGAAGGAAAAACGGAAAGATGATACATGTCATAGAGGAAGAAAAATAATAATAAAACATCTTCACTAGTTTGAGGGAAAGAGACAAACGGGAAAAGTCTGAAGACAAAATTTACTGTCACCACCAGGACTCGAACCAGGGACACTCGCTTGTAGCTAGCGATGCTCTGACCACTGAGCTATGGTGAAGTCGTCATCCCAGCAGAGACTGTTTAACATCTTCTTCAGACTTCGTAACTCACACTTCCTGTGAATCCACACAGGCGAGTGGGACGCAGCCCTCACTGTACCCACACACTTCACGTACACTCTAGCACGCGGGGAGCCCTAAGTCATAAAATCTTCACTAGTTTGAGGGAAAGAGACAAACGGGAAAAGTCTGAAGACAAAAATTGACTGTCACCACCAGGACTCGAACCAGGGACCCTCGCTTGTAGCTAGCGATGCTCTAACCACTGAGCTATGGTGTAGTCGTCATCCCAGCAGAGACTGTTCAACATCTTCTTCAGACTTCGTAACTCACACTTCTTGTGAATCCACACAGGCGGGTGGGACGCAGCCCTCACTGTACCCACACACTTCACGTACACTCTAGCACGCGGGGAGCCCTAAGTCATAAAATGTTCACTAGTTTGAGGGAAAGAGACAAACGGGAAAAGTCTGAAGACAAAAATTGACTGTCACCACCAGGACTCGAACCAGGGACCCTCGCTTGTAGCTAGCGATGCTCTAACCACTGAGCTATGGTGTAGTCGTCATCCCAGCAGAGACTGTTCAACATCTTCTTCAGACTTCGTAACTCACACTTCTTGTAAATCCACACAGGCGGGTGGGACGCAGCCCTCACTGTACCCACACACTTCACGTACACTCTAGCACGCGAGGAGCCCCAAGTCATAAAATCTTCACTAGTTTGAGGGAAAGAGACAAACGGGAAATAAAAAAAATAATAATAGTAAAAAATTTCGATCAACAGAACGAGCTGAACCGACATTTCACAAAGGCTTTTATTGTATTCAAAAAACGAGTGGATACGAAGGCAGTGAAGAACATGGAAGAAAGAAAAAATGTGATATGGAGAAAATGATGAACAAAAAATCGTACTTCGAACTAGTTTTCGCACAACACTCCTCAGGAAGCTACGTTGTACTAATGAAAAACAATCCAGAAAGATACTAATAAAGAGAAATGGAGTGAGAAGAAACAACACCTATGAAAATGATATTCCTAGAACTAAGGTAATAACAGGAAAAACTGCGAAAGCACTTAAAGGGGAAGTTAAGGCAAAAATTAAAATTTCACCAGTTGTAGTCTTCGGGGTGCTGAGTCGAATGGTCTTGGTCCGAGAAAGCTGAGACGCTCCCTTCCTACTTGAATCCCAATCGAACTCGCGCACTTCCACCGAAACTGGGTGACTGCGCCCTACGAGATGGGGATTTGTATGCAAAATGTCACTAAAAGCGCCATTTCGTTCTTATAAAAGCACGGATGACCGCCATTGGCCCATATGTTGTACTCTTTTGGACGCTGAGTCGACTGGTTTTGGTCCGAAAAGGCTGCGATGCAGCGTTCCTCCTTTATTCCCAATCGAACATGGTTGAAGAAGCGGTCACGTGCTCCTGGGTGCCAAAATCACCTGGTCACCACGCCAGCAGGCGACAACTTTCACACCAAGGTTCAACTCGAGTGACAGGACTGCACCCAAAAAAGGTCAAAACAGGCTGTAAGTTGTACCCTGCAGGCACGGTGACCAGGTGACTGGTGTACGCAGGAGCACGTGACCGCTTGTTCGACCATGTTCGATTGGGAATTAGGGGTGAACGCTGCATCGCAGCCTTTTCGGACCAAAACCAGTCGACTCAGCGACCAAAAGACTATAACATATGGGCCAATCGCGGTCATCCGTGCTTTTATAAGAACGAAATGGCCCTTTTAGTGACATTTTGCATACAAATCCCCATCTAGTAGGGCGCAGTCACCCAGTTTCGGTGGAAGTGCGCGAGTTCGATTGGGATTCAAGTAGGAAGGGAGCGTCTCAGCTTTCTCGGACCAAGACCATTCGACTCAGCACCCCGAAGACTACAACTGGTGAAATTTTAATTTTTGCCTTAACTTCCCCTTTAAGGAACTTGTAAAAACTACTAGTATACTGTGACACAAGATATGTCGCCAAAGCCACATCCACCTCCGCTGGTGGAGGGAGTGACTTGGTCATGGCCACGGGAGCCAATAGTGGACTTGCCGAGTGGGACGCTAGGTCCTGTGTTGGCGGAGGCAGTGGTTGTTTACGGGGTCTTCCCCGCGTGGGACGCTCCAGTTGTGCGCTACGTGGGATAATGTGTAAAGGAGTGTGTTGCTTGATGCGTTCGCTCAGGTGCTGAACAGTCCTACCAACATACCGGCTAGCACAATTCCGGCATTCAAAGCTGTAGATTACATGACTTAAATGATGGGTTGGTAGGACGTCCTTCAACACCGTGAACGAACGCATCGTTGTGTAGACGGGTATGAAGTGTACCGCATAGTAGGTTTGTTTGATGATCGCACGAACTTCACGACTCACATTGTCAGACTTCTTGCCCTTCCATGGTAAGCACAAAAAAAGACAGGACAGCGAGCAGGCCCTATCAATTCATGTTTCGGCGTGGAGGCTGTAGACAACAGTTTTGCCAACATGTCGCCTGGGTATCCGTTTTTGGTGAAAACGGAACGGCCCTGACCAAGTCACTCCCTCCACCAGCGGAGGTGGATGTGGCTTTGGCGACGCCACGTGTGTTGCATGCAGACACGTTTGCGTCATCATCGCTTGCTGCATCACCGGCAGAGACGACAACAATACCTACCTCAATATCAACGAGACCCAGAAGAACAACTGCGAATTACACCATGACCTATTTCAGTACGGAAGTACAGAGCCAACGGAATGCACAACAGGAGCGTGAGACAAGGGATGGGAGGATACGGGACCTGATTGCTCCAAGGCAGGACGTCGTTGAGGAGCCTTCGGCCAGTGAGTCCGGTGAGTGTGAGAGCGAGAATGATTGTGTGAGTAAGAGTGGGTGCGAGCGTGTGTTTTCTAGTAGGAAGTCATCAGTGTATAAGCATCTTGTATCTCGTCCTGATTGCTGCAAGGTGTATTCTGATTCTTCATTTTCTGTTTTGTGCCGTGCTCGTCATGGTTATAAGTTGCAGTTGAGTGTGTTAGAAGCTGTTTGTCAACGTATTCATAAGCCTAATCTGTGTGTCCAAAAGGACAGCATTATTCGTTTGAAATTGTTCTAGTGGAAAAGCCTATAATAATAATAATAATTGTTCTAGTAGCAGCTTGTTCTATCTGTTTGGCCCTGGTTGGCCATGGTGTCATATCTTGTGTCACAGTATACTAGTAGTCTTTACAAGTTCCTAGAGTGCTTTCGCAGTTTTTCCTGTTATTACCTTAGTGCTAGGATTATCATTTTCATAGGTGTTGTTTCTTCTCACTCCATTTCTCTTTATTAGTATCTTTCTGGATTGTTTTTCATTAGTACAACGTAGCTTCCTGATGAGTGTTGTGCGAAACCTAGTTCGAAGTACGATTTTTTGTTCATCATTTTCTCAATATCACATTTTTTCTTTCTTCCATGTTCTTCACTGCCTTCGTATCCACTCGTTTTTTGAATACAATAAAAGCCTTTGTGAAATGTCGGTTCAGCTCGTTCTGTTGATCGCAATTCTAAAACTATTGTCGCCTCGACGCCTATATAGTAAAAAATCAAAAAATTAAAAAGGGGGGAGCCAGAGTGCAAGCAGAGAGGGTGTTCAGGGAGTGTTCAGAGGGCATCTGTGGCTGAGCGCCAGTCTCGGCTGCGGAGAGACTTGTAGGTGCCTTCCTTGAATGCCTGCATTCCCTTCTGCGTGGGAAGGTTGCGTAGCAGGGCAGATGGGAGACGATTCCAGTCTTGGATCGTGGCATGGGGGAATGATCGGAGAGCACTATTACGGGCTCCGGCGGGCAGTGTCGGTGCTAGTTGGTGCTGGTGCTGGTTCTCTTGCTGGTGGCGAGTGGAGCGCCGGTGCTGGTTAGCAACTGCCCTCGGTGGTGTCATGGTGGTCAAGATTTGGAGACCGTCGATCCAATGCAGCTTGTACAGGAATGTGAGTGCTGCGACTTGACGCCGAACAGTGAGGCTTGGGAGGTATGACCCTGGGCCGATGAGCTTTAGGGCTCGGTGCTGTACCCGGTCCAGCTGGTTCAGGGTAGACTGGGACGCACCCAACCATGAAAGTGGACAGTACTCAAGTACTGGGCGGACGAAGCCGCGATACACGGCATACTTGGCCTTGCTGTCGGGAATGGGCAGGGCCTTCCTTATGAAGCCAAGACGTCGGTGACCACGGACTGCAACTTGTCGAATGTGGGAGCGAAAGGAGAGGCTCCGATGAAAGAGCACTCCGAGCAACTTCAGCTCCTCCACTTCCTCTATGGCCACCCCATTGAAAGTGGCTGGAGGAATCGGCCAGGGTTGACGGTGATGCGAAATTGTCAAGACTTGCGACTTTGTCGGCTCGAATGCGATCTTCCAGCTCTAGCCCCATTCAGCTAAGGCATCCACAGCAGTCTGGAGCTGCGCTAGGCCAACAGGGAGAGCGGTCAGGGACGGGATGCACTGATAAAGCGTGGTGTCATCTGCATATATGGCGAGCTGGGTTGTGGCTGGGAGGTGGCCTCCATGTCTTTGACATACAGGAGGAACAGAGTGGGGCCCAGTATGCTCCCTTGTGGCACACCTGAGCTGATTCGGAATTTAGGTGAGGTTTGTATGTTTTTGTTTGTTTCTTTTATTTGAATTCGTTTAGAGCACAGGCAATTCTGCCTTCTCACCAGAGGAAAACCTCCGGTCCCTGCTAAGAACGAATATAATATTATGAGAGAAGGAAATATTAAAAAGAATTATAATATGATAGTTCCAAAGCACCATGTTTGTATATAGTTCAAATGGGTGTGTGTATGTGTAAGCATGCATTGAAGAAAACACAGAGAAAACATGCAGTAATGTGTAGGGATGCCGAGCAAGGTGGTTACAAAATTAATTCTGTTCAGAGCCAGTTTAAAGGCAAGCGCCGCACTTTGGAGGCGAAAATCGCTGGGAAGGGCATTCCAAAGAGTGCTTCTCACAAATGTCAATGACTGACGACCGGAAGGTCCAGGAAGGAAAGGCACTTGCAGTAGCCGCTGTTCCTGTCCTCGAGTAATACGGTGATCATCCCGGGATGCTTTATTTTTTATTTATTTATTTTTTACTAAAAAACACAGCCCTACTAATAATCAGGGGAAGAGGACAACTGAAATGACACTGGACAACAAGACAAAGGGGAGTAGGGGCGATGTGCCGATGTGGTTGGCGAGGCTCAACCGACCGGAGGTCTCGGAATCATAGCCTACGACCAGGCATCGATAGGAATGCAGCTAGGGAGGGAGGGAGATCAAGTGAGAAAGAGAAAGAGAGAGAGAGGGGGAGAGGGAGAGAGAGAGAGAGAGGGGGAGATAGATAGATAGATAGATAGATAGATAGATAGCGAGAGAGAGAGAGAGATAGATAGATAGAGAGAGAGAGAAATAAATAAAATACAACAAGAAAGAGATGAGAAGAGAAATAAAACAAGAAAGAGATGAGAAGAGAGATAAAAATAAAACAAGAAAGAGATGATGGACGAGGGTAGATGCTCATTGACGGGTGGCATAGCCTCACAAGGAGTCCGTAGCCCAGAGCCAATACTTTTGACGCAAGTGGCGATGGACCTTCGTCTTGAAGGATTGGAGAGACTTCAACTGGGGCATAGGATCCGGAAACATGTCTTGCGGAAGCCTGTTCCATTCATCCACTACACCATATGTGAACGAACGCTGGAGAAAGTTGGGGGCCGTAGGGAGGAGCACTGCTTGTAGCTGATGCTGGTGGCGGACACGGAGCTGCGACCTTGTCCGCGGGACGAGGCTAGCTTCCTGGCGAGGCGGCACGAGCGCAGAGAGATCTGGATGGTCTTGAAGGCACATTAGCTTGTACATGTATGTGAGAGCGTACACTTAGCGGCGGGCAGCTAGGCTCTGCAGCAAGGCGTCAGGACCAATGATAGCAAGGGCCTTCCGCTGTACTCGGTCGAGTCTTTGCAGGTGAGAGTTGCCTGCGCCCATCCATGTCAATGGTGCGTATTCGAGTACAGGGCGTACGAAGCCTCTGTACGTTGTCAAGCGTCCTTCACGACCAAGGAAACTTGATGCTCGACGCAGAAATCCTCGTCGGGCTACAGCACGAAGAGAAACATTGCGGAGGTGGCGTCTGAAGGTGAGTTTGCTGTCGAAGGTCACTCCCAGGAGCTTCAGCTCGTCCCCGCAGGGGATATCATGGGCTCCGAATGTTAGGTCTAGGAGTGGCCAGGGGTTGCGGTGGTGGCCAATATGCAGCAGCTGCGACTTTGTCGGCTCAAAGCGAACTCGCCATTGTTCTCCCCAGCTACTCATTCGATCCAGGCTAGATTGCATGTCTGCAATACTGCCAGCAGAGTCATCGCTGGATCGTATGATGGTGTACAGCGTGGTGTCATCTGCGTACACACCCGTTCGCGTTGATGAGGAAAGACAGGTCTCAGCATCGTTGACATACATCAAGAATAAGGTGGGTCCCAGGATGCTGCCTTGGGGTACGCCAGCTTTAATCTGGAATTGAGCAGATTCCTGTCCATTGACGATTGCGCTTAGTGTGCGATTCCACAAATAGTCCCGTAGCCACTGCAGCAGGCTACCGCCAATACCGAGAGTGGCCGCTTTGTGTAGGACGCCGGGGTGCGACACGCGGTCAAACGCATCAGCAATGTCGACAGCCAGGACGTGGGCACAGCCACCAGAACCAGCTGCCAGCGACCAATTATGCCCAAGCACTGCTAGTAGGTCAGCTGCTCCAAGGCCACTGCGAAATCCGTACTGCTTGGTTGACAAGAGATGATGTTTTTCAAGGTGATTCACAATTTGACAATTCACAATACGCTCCATCACTTTGGAGATGATGGGGAGGAGGGAGACTGGGCGGTAATTCTTAGGGTTGGATAGGCTGCCCTTCTTGTAGACTGGCACAACTCGAGCACTCTTCCAGGCCTCTGGCTGGACACCCTTACGGAAGCACGGAGCGAAGAGAGACGTGAGAGGCGATGCAAATTCATGGGAGCACTCTTTGAGCACTCGGGCAGGGATGTTGTCCGGACCGGACGCCTTGCCAACGTCGAGCTGGTTCAGGAGGCGTTTCACTGATTGCAGGCGGAAGTGGATGCGGCTAAGTGGGGTGACCCCGGGTTGGCGAACATGAGGGAGATCCCCCGGGCCCAAGTCATCATCTCCAAGGCTACATTTATTGGCGAAGTAGCGACCAAGGCAGTTCGCTTTGGCAGCATTCATACGGAGTTGGTGACCAGCGTCATCTACCAAGCATGTTATAGACGAGCCATGACTGGCGCCAGCAGCAGATTTGAGCACCGACCACCATTGCTTGTCTTTCAGGCCTCCGCGTGACAGTTTCCGACGAACTCTCAGTTCCCAGGATGTGCGAGCTCTCACATTCGCGAGGATAGCATCTTCTACTGAGCGCATGAAGCAAGCCTTGTGGGCTTTGCTGAAAATATTGTGTCTCCAGGCCTTCCATGCCTTGTCTTTAGTGTTCAGTGCTGTGGAGCACTCAGGAGTCCACCATTTGGGGTCTGCTGGGCGGGTAACAAGCTGCTTGGCGGGGATAAATTTCTGCATGCCACTGGAGATGACGTCACTTAGCTTCCTGCAGGACTCTTCAGGGTCGTCAGTCACAATGGTGGACCAGTCAGTAGTGCGATAGAAGGCCCGCAGGTGCCCCCAGTCTGCCTGATTGTAGCGCCAGACAGTCCTGGAGGTAGCTTGCTCAGCATCAGGGGTGAGGTAAAAGTCGGCAAGAACAATCCCATGGTCAGAGCGACCAAGTGGCGCTTTGACAGTGGTGTCGATAGGAACGGGCATGTTGGAGAGGATGAGGTCCAGGGTGTTCAGACCCCTAGTCGGCTGCAAGACATGCTGGTGGAGTTGATGCTCAGCACACAATTCTTCCAAGGCCTCTCCAGCTACAGTTGTTTTGCTGCTGCAGAGCCAAGTCTCGTGATGGACATTAAAATCCTCAGCTAGCACTATGTGAGTGCCGTGAGTGCGGGCCACGTCTAGTGCAGGTCCAAGATACTCAATCAGACAGGTGTCGTTGTCCGCACAGGATCCAGGCCGATACAAGGCACCGATAACAACAGATTGTTGCGTAGAAAGACTCACGGCGAGCCAGAGAACTTCGTGGTCATCAGTGGGAATCTGGTCGAGGTGCACCACTGGGAGGCCGGACTTCACCCATACAGCAATGCCGCCACCAAATGCATCCCGGTCACGTCGGATGGGAGGCGAGTATCCTGGAAATATTGTCTCAGAGGCTATGGTCTGGGCCGAGAACTTCGTTTCTGTGATAACCGCTATGTCGACGTTATCGTTGAGCAGTGCATGCTGCAGCTCTCCCAGCTTGTTGGTGAGGCCAAATGCATTGGTCACCAGCCAGGGGAGCGGCGGAGCTCCACTGATCATTGCGGGGTGCCAGCAGATGCCGTGCTGTCGCTGTCAGCGCTGTCAGCACCATCCAGTGTAGGGTCACCTCTCGCAGCGCCGCCAGGGTGTTGTCGATTGGGCTTCGGGCGGTCTCGGTACTCCCATGGCCGGGCGTATAGAGGCCTTGGCCAGAAGTCCGGAGTTGTCACAAGGATCAGGTCTGTGGCATCTATACAAATCCTAAGCTGAAACCTTTCCCGTCTGCGTTGTGTGGATGCTGCTGTTGTGAACACTGGCCGTTGATCCCACTGCCTCAGCGCGCCCCTTCACGAAAGTTTTGATGCTCTCTTCAGAGCAGTTTGTACCTAGGTTGTAACAGTTCCCTGTTAGCGCTAACCTTATCTGCCCTCTAGCTCTGTATCTTGCACCTTTCTCAATCCTGTCAGCACTCGCGTTATCACCTTAGGGCACGAAGTGCCCTATATCAGTTGTGTTGCCTTGAGCAAGCATTGTCTTTTCCAAGAATACCTTCAAACGGTTACACTGGTAGCAGAGGATGGTTACCATGGTGTTCTTGGAGCTCGCCATTGTCGTGGCGATCCTTGTTCTTTCTGTGTTGCTATTCAGGTTGGCCAGCGAGGTCCGTGAAGCCAGTCGCCAAGTCAGCGCCCGTCTGAGCAACCGACAACAACCGCTCCCTGTGCCGCCCGCTCATTCGTCCGGGAAGCCTCGGCACGCTAAGGAGCCGCCGATCTTCGATGGCAAGCCCTCGCAGTTCAAGGAGTGGGCTTTCTCCATTGAGCTGGCGATTCGGTCACTGGGAATCACCGACTCATCGGTGATGGTGGATTATGCAGCGGGCTTCCTGAGCGGCAACGCCAAGCTATGGCTCATCGCATCGTTGGATACGGGTGTGGAGTTCTCGACGTGGCCAGCGCTGCGTGAAGCCCTCGCCAAGGTGTACGGTCCGTTGCATCATCAAGAGCGGGTGCGACTGGATCTCTTCGCTGTCAGGCAGCACTCAAGCTTGGAGAGCTATGTCACCGAGTTCTCACGCCTAAGCCTACAAGTGGTTGAGATCGACGAGCTGACCCGAGGACTGCTGTTCATAAATGGACTGCACCCATCTGTCAAGACCCGGGTGTTGCGAGAGCACCCCACTGATCTGAGCCAAGCGATCAGGTCAGCGCAAACGGCGGACCAACAGCCGAACCCGATTCAGCATCGAAGTCAGCCCGTACGACCCCAAAGGCTAACACCGGAGGAGAGGCGTCACCTGAGTCGGCAGGGTGGATGCTTCGCTTGTCGGAAGCCAGGTCACCTAGCTCGGGATTGTCCCAGCAATCAACACCCAAACGCTGGTCGCCAGTGAAGAATGGCGTGCGCTCGCTGGCGACCAAGCGGAAAGCACCCAACGGTTACCCGATTGACATACGCAACCGTTACAGCGTTGCCGAACAGGAATCCCATGTCAGCAACGTTGATCTCGCAGTACAGGACACGGAGCTTCCTTTGGAGCATGACCTTCTCCGTGTTGAGGGCAGGATCAACGGCCGCCAGGCAATTATGCTTATTGACTCGGGATCGACGCACGACTTCATATGGGAAGCTTTCGTGCAAAGAAACGGCCTTGTTACGGAGAGCAAGGACGAAACACTGAAGGTAACCCTGGCTGATGGCTCATCGACATCATCGGGACTGCAGAGGACCGGTCCGGTAAAGGTTATCGTGAAAGACTTCAGCGACACCCAATCTTTCACAGTCTTTCCGTTGAGTCGCTATGATGCTATCCTGGGCAAGCCATGGCTGACCAGGCAAAATCCGGATATCAACTTTCAGACCAAAGAAGTCAAGCTGAACGGAGAGCCGCTCGTTGCTAAACCCCCTTCCGGCCAAAATAGTGATACGGAGGATCAGGAGTCGCCGCCAATTGAGAGCATGCTCATATCTGGTTCCCAGCCTCGCCGCGAGTTGAGGAAAGGCGCGCAGGGAATCCTGGCGTGGGTCAACGCTACTGACGACGAGGAGGAGGACAGCAAGCCATCAGCCGCCAGACAACACCCAGATCATCAAGAGAAGCTGGCTAACCTTCTGCGGCGGTACTCGGACATCTTTCCAGACGACTTGCCGACCGAGCTTCCGCCAGAGAGGGATGTCGACCATGAGATTGTGACTGAGGAGGGTGCCGTTCCTCCATCACGGGCTGCCTACCGTCTCCCCAAACCCGAGATGGACGAATTGCAAGCCCAGCTCACGGAACTCCTCCGCAAGGGCTTCATCGAACCCAGTAAGTCACCATACGGTGCCCCAGTCTTTTTCGTTACAACGTCTGATGGCTCATTGCGCATGGTTTGTGATTGGCGGAATTTGAACAGGATCACCATCAAAAACAAAGCTTGCCTCCCAAACATTGATGACCTGTTTGATACCATTCAAGGTAGCTCATACTTCAGTAAGCTGGATTTACGCTCGGGATACAATCAGCTTAGGATCCGTCAGGAAGATGTACCTAAGACGGCTATCAATACTCCCTTCGGTCATTTCCAGTTCCGGGTCATGGGCTTTGGATTAATTAACGCCCCTGCCACGTTTCAGTCACTGATGAACAGTATTCTCCAACCGTACTTACGGCGGTTTGTGGTAGTGTTTCTGGATTGATTGATTGATTGATTTTATTTTACTTCGCAAGTTCAAACGGGTTCCTGGCCCAGTTATATGAAAGCGAAGGATAGAATTTGCCAAAATCCTAATGAGCAACAACATAGGCAATATTATCATAGAAGTGGAGTACTATGCGAGCGAGAATACTGAGAAGAAAGGAACATGTCAAAGCCTGACGAAACACAACCTATTTCAGGCATACACAAGGAAGGCAGGCTAGCTTAAAATCTTGCAATCTGGATACGGTGCGCACCTCTCTAGGCAAACTGTTCCACAGCAATGCTCCAGCGTGGATGATATTCTTATCTTCAGCAAATCCTGGCAGGATCGTCTTGAACATTTCCAGACAGTTCTTGAGACGCTCCGGAAAAATAGGCTATTCTGTAAGCAGTCGAAATGTGAATTTGGTGTCAAGTTCGCAAAACCAAGAAACTGTCTCACTTCCGTAACTGTCGTCGGTGGCTGCCATTCCCTCACTGCTTTAAGCTTCTTTGGATCTGGAGCGATACATTCACCGTCGATGCGATGCCCTAGAAACAGAACATCCTTGACACCAAACTCACATTTCGACTGCTTACAGAATAGCCTATTTTTCCAGAGCGTCTCAAGAACTGTCTGGAAATGTTCAAGATGATCTTGCCAGGATTTGCTGAAGATAAGAATATCATCCAGAAACACTACCAAAAACCGCCGTAAGTAGGGTTGGAGAATACTGTTCATCAGTGACTGAAACGTGGCAGGGGCGTTAGTTAATCCAAAGCCCATGACCCGGAACTGGAAATGACCGAAGGGAGTATTGATAGCCGTCTTAGGCACATCTTCCTGGCGGATCCTAAGCTGATTGTGTAATAGGTGTATGTATGCTACGACCTGAATACTCACCATTCGTATTTCCCGCTCGTTCCCCTTGGCAATGAGCCACTCACATAGAAGAGCGCATGCTCCAGGTTCTGTTCTGTTCTAGTCTAGTCTTGAGTTGTCGTTGTCCTGTACTCCTTCTGTCTACACTCTTATCGAATACTTCTATAAACTATCCAATCATATAAACCCCTGTGTTCCGGTGTGAGGGGCATAATTAGTCGGGAGCAGCTAACAATTGTATCCCGAGCGTAAATCCAGCTTACTGAAGTATGAGCTACCTTGAATGGTATCAAACAGGTCATCAATGTTTGGGAGGCAAGCTTTGTTTTTGATGGTGATCTTGTTCAAATTCCGCCAATCACAAACCATGCGCAATGAGCCATCAGACTTTGTAACGAAAAAGACTGGGGCACCGTATGGTGACTTACTGGGTTCGATGAAGCCCTTGCGGAGGAGTTCCGTGAGCTGGGCTTGCAATTCGTCCATCTCGGGTTTGGGGAGACGGTAGGCAGCCCGTGATGGAGGAACGGCACCCTCCTCAGTCACAATCTCATGGTCGACATCCCTCTCTGGCGGAAGCTCGGTCGGCAAGTCGTCTGGAAAGATGTCCGAGTACCGCCGCAGAAGGTTAGCCAGCTTCTCTTGATGATCTGGGTGTTGTCTGGCGGCTGATGGCTTGCTGTCCTCCTCCTCGTCGTCAGTAGCGTTGACCCACGCCAGGATTCCCTGTGCGCCTTTCCTCAACTCACGGCGAGGCTGGGAACCAGATATGAGCATGCTCTCAATCGGCGGCGACTCCTGATGCTCCGTATCACTATTTTGGCCGGAAGGGGGTTTAGCAACGAGCGGCTCTCCGTTCAGTTTGACTTCTTTGGTCTGAAAGTTGATATCCGGATTGTGCCTGGTCAGCCATGGCTTGCCCAGGCTAGCATCATAGCGGCTCAACGGAAAGACTGTGAAAGATTGGGTGTCGCTGAAGTCTTTCACGATAACCTTTACCGGACCGGTCCTCTGCAGTCCCGATGATGTCGATGAGCCATCAGCCAGGGTTACCTTCAGTGTTTCGTCCTTGCTCTCCGTAACAAGGCCGTTTCTTTGCACGAAAGCTTCCCATATGAAGTCGTGCGTCGATCCCGAGTCAATAAGCATAGTTGCCCGGCGGCAGTTGATCCTGCCCTCAACACGGAGAAGGTCATGCTCCAAAGGAAGCTCCGTGTCCTGTACTGCGAGATCAACGTTGCTGACATGGGATTCCTGCTCGGCAACATCTTCCGAATCCGCTTGCAGCGTCGGTTCTTCCAGCTCTAGTACGCTGTAACGGTTGCGTATGTCAACCGGGTAACCGTTGGGTGCTTTCCGCTTGGTCGCCAGCGAGCGCACGCCATTCTTCACTGGCGACCAGCGTTTGGGTGTTGATTGCTGGGACAATCCCGAGCTAGGTGACCTGGCTTCCGACAAGCGAAGCATCCACCCTGCAGACTCAGGTGACGCCTCTCCTCCGGTGTTAGCCTTTGGGGTCGTACTTCGGTGCTGAATCGGGTTCGGCTGTTGGTCCGCCGTTTGCGCTGACCTGATCGCTTGGCTCAGATCAGTGGGGTGCTCTCGCAGCACTCGGGTCTTGACAGATGGGTGCAGTCCATTTACGAACAGCAGTCCTCGGGTCAGCTCGTCGATCCCAGGCACTTGTAGGCTTAGGCGTGAGAACTCGGTGACATAGCTCTCCAAGCTTGAGTGCTGCCTGACAGCGAAGAGATCCAGTCGCACCCGCTCTTGATGATGCAACGGACCGTACACCTTGGCGAGGGCTTCACGCAGCGCTGGCCACGTCGAGAACTCCACACCCGTATCCAACGATGCGATGAGCCATAGCTTGGCGTTGCCGCTCAGGAAGCCCGCTGCGTAATCCACCATCACCGATGAGTCGGTGATTCCCAGTGACCGAATCGCCAGCTCAATGGAGAAAGCCCACTCCTTGAACTGCGAGGGCTTGCCATCGAAGATCGGCGGCTCCTTAGCGTGCCCGAGCGGTACTATTGGGATGAAGAGTCCAGGTACCTATACCTCCGTGCAGCCCCAAACAATCGCTTGTGTGTACCCAAGTGTGCAGTAAGGCTTCAGCTCCTGCAGGAGTACCACGACTGTGTTACGGCAGGCCATCAGGGACGGGATCGTACATATTTCCGGCTTCGTCAATTCTTCTATTGGCCGAAGATGGGCCTTGACGTGAAGAAATTTGTTAAATCTTGCGGTATATGTCAGCGCACTAAGGGTGGGTTGCCCAGATCCGGTTTGCTGCAATCGCTCCCAGTACCAGACACCCCCTGGAAAGATATTTCCATGGACTTTATCGTTGGCTTATCCCAGACCCCTCAGGGCTTTGATGCAATATATACATTTGTTGACCGGCTTACAAAATGTGTCCATTTAGTCCCCACGACTTCCAAAATTGACGCTAAGGGTTCTGCTGATTTGTATCTCCAGAATGTGTTTAGATTACACGGTTTGAGTTCCACTATTGTTTGTGATCGGGACCTAAGATTTACTTCTGAATTTTTCCGGGAATTGTTTCATCAATTAGGTACCACCTTGTCGTTTAGTACTGCCAATCACCCACAGACCGATGGGCAGACTGAGAGAATGAATAGAGTAATTGAGGATGTGCTTAGAGCGTTTGTTAACCACAAACAAGATAATTGGGACAAGCTTCTGCCTCTTTGCGAATTTGCAATTAATAGTTCATATCAGTCTTTCACTTCTAACACGCCGTTTTATCTAAGTTATGGACTTAATCCCAAGTCCCCACCAGATTTCCTGGCACGGAGGGGAGGAGGGAGTGCCCCAGACTGGATCCAGGATCGGGCGGATGCCGTCAAGTTGGCAAAGGACGCCATGATTGCCGCTCAGGCTAGACAAGCTCAGTAGGCAGACAGACAGGGGAAGGGTGCCCAGCAACCTGAAGGTTGGCGACATGGTGCTGGTGTACAAGGATTTCCTAACAACCGCAGAAGCCCGGGATCAGCCTTCACAGAAGCTACGCCCTAAGTGGTTCGGGCCCTACCCAATCATCAAGAAGATCGGACCCAACGCCTATCAGCTGGATCTACCCAGCGCTATTCGGTGCCACCCTGTCTTCAATGTCACTGCTCTGCGCCGGTATGAGCAGAATACTATTCCCGCCAGGCAGCAGCCACCTCCGCCACCCTTCATTGACTTGCACGGTCAGACCAGATACATGGTGGAGAAGATTCTTGACGATCGCCAGCGAAGGCATCAGACTCAGTACCTTGTCGAGTGGCAAGGGTACCCAGACGACGAAGCCACCTGGGAGCCAGAAGGGAACTTGCTGGACGAGGCCGGTAGGCCGATAGTTGCTCTGAGGCGTTACAGGGCGTCCAGGGCATGTTAGTGACACTATGGTTACCGCGAAATGTTACTCGCTCAAATTCAATTGCACGTGTACCTTGAGAATTCCCACTTGATCCTTGTTGTGTTAAGCCATCCATTCCCCTCCTGTTTTAGATTTTCCCCATTTCCGCTATCTTCACTCGCCTGACTGTCCTTGGTTACCTTGCACGGTGCTTCAATTAGATGAGCGTTGTTGGGTTGACACGATTTCATATGATTATTCCCTTTCCACATATTCCTCGACTCCCTGGAGGCACCTGTGCCTCGCTTAGGAGGGAGGGATGGTGTAACAGTTCCCTGTTAGCGCTAACCTTATCTGCCCTCTAGCTCTGTATCTTGCACCTTTCTCAATCCTGTCAGCACTCGCGTTATCACCTTAGGGCACGAAGTGCCCTATATCAGTTGTGTTGCCTTGAGCAAGCATTGTCTTTTCCAAGAATACCTTCAAACGGTTACATAGGTTGCCCACAAAGATTACTGTTTTCTTGGCCCTGGGGGGTTCCTGTGCAACTAATTGCCAGCTGTCGTCAGCAATGATGTCCAGGGTCTGGGGCTCGTTGTCGTCGTCCTCCAGCTCCAAGCTTGGCCTGTATTAGCCATCAACTGAAAGTAGGTGCAGAAAAGAGGACTTGCAAGATCATGTAGGCAACGGAAAACAAAAACAAAACCTTGTAGTTAAAAATGGGAGTTAGGGATCGAATAGATAAGCGCTCGAGGAGGGAGGCTGTGGATGCACGGCTGGAGAGTCGGAAAATTGCACGAATTCCGGATTTGCTGGATTTGATTAAACGACTCTGTAGCTGCTGGGTCAGCGACGGGAAGAATGCATTGGATGCGTACGTTAGTCGTGCTTGCACAATGCCAATGTACCAAAGTCTGCGGGCTCTTATGGGCAGAGATCGCCCATGGCGCCATAGCTGGCTGATGGCGACTGACGCCTTCTGCACAACACTGGAGACATGTGGCTGCCAGGATAGCTGGTCATCAATGGTTACGCCAAGGTATTTGGCAGTGGAGGTAACAGTTAAGGCTTGATCCTTACATTTCACGACTGGTATGTCCCCAGTGAGTCCCCGAGGTTGAATTACCATGACTTGGGTTTTGCTCGTATTCAGCAGAAGCCCAATTTCGGAGAGCCAGTCAGACAGACGTGTCACAGCCGTAGTCGACGCCTTGAAAACAGTGTCCAGATCTGAATCAGAATAATCTAGGATGATGTCGTCCGCGAACTCCTGATTAACAACAGTGCAAGGTATGATCTTCACTAGTTTGAGGGAAAGAGACAAACGGGAAAAGTCTGAAGAAAAAATTGACTGTCACCACCAGGACTCGAACCAGGGGCCCTCGCTTGTAGCAAGGTATGACGTCGGAAATGTCACTCGTATAAAGGACAAAGAGAAGCGGCCCAAGAACACTGCCTTGGGGCACACCTCTTGAGCATGGGACTGCATCAGAGAGAGCCTCACACACCTTGACACGCTGAGTACGACCAGACAGATAGCTAGCCAACCATAACAATACTCTGCCATTGACTCTCAGGGTGAATAGTTTATCAATCAGACGTTGATGTTGGACACGGTCAAACGCTTTTGACATGTCAACCATCACAATACCTGTGTATTTTCGCTCTTGTTTGGCCAGCAGCCAACGGTTGGCGGCTAGAACTAATGCATCTTCGGTAGAGTGCATTTTCCTGTAGGCAAACTGACTGCTAGGTAATATGCTAAGTTGCGTGAGGTATGCTGTGAGCTGCTTCTTTGCAAAGAACTCCAAAATCCGGGACAGAATAGGGAGCAATGACACTGGCCTATAGTTAGTAGGGGATGTTGCATCGCCACTCTTGAACAGTGGACTAATGTGTGATGTTTTAAAACACACTGGCAAGTATGCATTGACTAGGGTGGTAAATGGAGGTGCCAGGACGTCTGAACACTGCTGCAGTACAATTCCAGGAATGTTGTTACTCCCAGATGCTTTGTGAGGACTCACAGTTTGCAAGCATTGTGCAACATCAGACACGCTTACCGGCTGAAATGTTGAGAAGCTAGATGCAGAGGCTGGACCATGTGGTATATGCAGCTCAGGTGGCCGCATAGGGTCATGCACAATGTCTCCAAACAATTTACTGAGTGACTCAAGCGGCGCTTCAGGTTCTTTCCGTGTCTTCTGTCGGCCTGTGACATCGTTCATGACAGCCCAAAGTTGCCGTTGATCTGATGTATCACATCTCTTAGTGAAGTACAAGTTGCGCTGACTCCTGTCCAACTTCCGTGCTTTGGAGCGAGCCAATCGGTGTGCTTCTTGAAGGTTCTGATCGGTTTTGTCTCGGAGCCAGAGACGATGCGCTCGGTTCCGTTCACTTGCCACTAACTCATCTGTAATCCAGGGGCAAAGACGTCGAGATTTGCGGCGCCGTTCCCGAAGTGGAGCATGTTTGTCTAGAGTGGTTTGGATTCCCGCAGTGAGTGACGACGCAAGCACATCCACACAGACAGAGTCACAGGTAGTTAGCGTCTTCTCCAGGTCACATGTAAACATATTCCAATCCACTTTGTGCAAACAGCGAGTCTTGCGCAGATACTGTCCCTTCAAGTGGTGACTTGCTGAAATTGGCAGCCTGGCAAGTATTGCAGGTTTTTCCGCTCACAACGGCCTGGATACGTCTATCCGCCAGGTAGCTGTGGAGCCACTGTGTCAATGGGAAAGCCAGCAGTGTCCTCCAGGACCTATTCTCACCATCAGCTGGCAGCACCACCCGGCACCAGGTTTCCAGGGGCCTCACTGTCCCCTCGGCACAGTCAGAAGCCGGCAGATCTCGCCTGGCCTTTCAGGCAGCCTTGGCCGGGAAGGCTCTCCCAAGGAGTGTAAGGGAGATCAAGGCTGCCCAGAAATTTAAGCTTGCCTCCATCCCCTACACCTTGCAATGAATGCTCTGTCTGACTTTTCCCGTCCACACACCACGTCATTTACTCTTCTCTGCGTGCTTTTTTATTTATTTTTTACTATTAAGTATTATTCACACTTCATACCCGACCTCTTCAAACCCCAATTACAGCTCATGAAATGTATTCGTGCATCAAGAAACTCAACAACAACAGAGCCTGTGGACCCGATGGGGTTAATGCAGAATGTTTGAAGTACGGAGGTGAGACGCTGGCCCAAGCGCTGGCTCAATGCCTGAATTGCATGTTTGAGACGCATCATCCAATTGAACTCGGACAAGGCACATTAATACCCCTGCCGAAGCCTAACAAAAAGAAGGGACCTCCCGGAAATCTTAGGCCCATTGTGCTGCTGAATTCAACCAGAAAGGCCCTTTCTCTCCTTACACTGCGACGTATCCAGCCAGCAGTGGACAGCTATCTGAGTGCATCCCATAGTGGCTTCCGTCCTGGCAGATCCACGGCTGATGCAGTCTGGACGCATCGCTGGCTAGCCGCTATCACCCAGAAGTACCATGCCACCATCGAGATACACGGAATAGATATGAGCAAGGCATTCGACACAATATCGAGAGAGATGCTGCTCACGGTGGTCAATGGCATCGTGAAGGAGGATGAAGTCCGACTTATCCGAGTGCTTCTTTCCAATACAAGCCTATCTGTGCTCGCGTGTAAGCAGCAGTCATCGGAGTTTGAGACCACGATCGGCACCCCACAGGGCGACTGCCTATCTCCAGTTCTTTTTGTCATTTACTTGGAATCAGCCCTACGTGATCTCAGGGCCACGTTACCTCCCAGGCCGCCAGCTGATGATCTCTTGCCTGGGGAAGTTATCTATGCAGATGATACGGATTTTCTGAGCAGCTCACGGACATGGTTGGACAGTATCAGCCCGAGCATAACTGAGGTCCTCAGAGAATGGAATCTCAAAGTGAACGAAGAGAAAACTGAGCAAACAACACTACGCAGAGAAGGGGATCGTCTAGCGGAAATCTGGAGAAAGACACTTAAGCTTGGGTCACTTCTGGGTGATGAACAAGACGTGATCAGAAGGAAGCAGCTCGCAACAGCAGCTTTCAGGTCACTCTTTGTTGTATGGTGTCGACGAGAGCTTATTAGTGCGAAGCTGCGCCTGAGGCTCTATCAGGCGTTTGTCATACCAGTACTGACCTACAACGGCGGAACATGGGGCTTGACGGTGGCTTTGGAGCAGAGTCTCGATTCCTTCCACCGTCAGCAACTGCGATCACTCCTTGGCATTAGTTGGCCTCAGAAGATGACGAATGTCTCTTTGTACGCCAGGTGCAAAGCTGAGCCAATCACCAACATTCTCAAGCGTCTGCGGTGGCAACTCTTTGGTCACATTCTCCGCTTGCCAGAGGACACCCCAGCATCATTGGCAATGGCGGCATATTTCACGCACGATGAGAAGACCTGGCGAGGACGCCCACGTGTCACAGTTGTCACGAAGCTGTCGGGAGACCTGGCGGGAATGAATAATGGAAGGCTTGTGTCGCTTGGTGACTTGCAGCGCCTACGGATCCTGGCAAGGGACCGTGCAGGGTGGAGAGGCCTCTGTGCCGTCGTATGTTCCTCTTGACTGGATTACACAGAACGGATATATATGATGTCATTTGATTTATGTTTTTGGCAGAGTCCCACTATGCAGGCAGGCATAGTGGGATGGTCTAAGACCATGATTGAGAAACAGAGGGTACCAGGTTCAAGTCCTGCTTGGAAGCGGAAGGATTTTTTCCAGCCGTGCTGCGACCCACAGTTAATTGGGAACTCGTGGCCTGGCACGAGGGAAACATGGATGCAGTGAATGGGATTTCGGTCTTTGACCACTTTGTGGTGGGTCTGATCTACTCACCTCCCACCGCTTAGGAGCTGCATCTGCGCCTTGATCCAAGAGGGTGGTGGCGTTCCTGCGGATGCGGAAAACTGGGCCTTTGGCCGAGTCTCACGCGAACCGTGAAATTTTTTTTTTTTTGGCAGAGTATTCTATTTCCGGCATATGCGAATATGTGGGTTGCCATTGTGCGGCTGACATTGCCGCGGAAATGCATATAATAATAATTATTATTCACAAGCCCAACTCGTAAAATAAATAATTATGTGGACAAAAACAACAGCTACTGAGCGGGGGCTGCACTGGGCAGCAGTGATGGTGAGGTACCAGGGGCTCCACCGACCAAAGGTCTCGGCTTCAATGCCACAAGCACGCACCAGGAAAAAGAAACAGAAATGTAAAGCAAAGCCAAATCTAGCTATGGGGAAGTAGAATGGGTAAAAGTACCGGTAGGTGTTTAGAAAAATAAAAACAAGATGAAAAGATATTGTAAATTATCAGTGTTTGGACTGATGTACAATGTACATGTCAACTTCATCAACCAAAACTTATGAACTTTTTCAATAGATCTGATACGAAACTCGCACAAAGAAGTGTATAGAAAAAAACAAGCTAAAAAACAGAAAAATAATAGGGCACCCATTTTGATAATCCAGGGGATGGCCCACGCCTGGTAAAAGAATAAACAGAGAAAAGAAAAGAATCATAACAAGTTTTTTTCCATGTATGCAAAACACAGCTGAGCACTCTGAGCAAGGCCAGGTACGCGGATTAGCGGGTCCAGCAAGCGACGAGCTCGAAATATTACAAGGAATCTGTTGCCCAGTACCAGTTGCTGTCTCTCAGGTGTCGCTAGACCTTTGTCTTGAATGACTGAAAACGTGTTTTGTGTGGGCGCTGCGACAGCAGCCTGTCAGGAAGGGAGTTCCATGCGCCAATACAGCAGTACGGGAACGACCGCTTCACGACGGATGGAGCTGAGACAGGGAGCGTGTCTGACAGTTGATAGGCGTGGCTAGTGGCATTATTGTGTTGGTTCCTGGTTCTGGGGTTGGCTGGAGAAACGCGATGCGGTGGCAATACAGCAAGTAGCTGAGGAGGACCAGTAATGAAATGCAATTTGTACAGGCACGAGAGAGCAGCAACAGTCCGGCGGACAGCCAGACTGGGGAGGATTGCACCAGGGCTAATGATGCGCAGTGCGCGGTGTTGAACATTATCCAGACGTTGGATGTGGCTGGCTGGCGCGCCCATCCACACAAGCGGGGCATACTCCATCAGGGGCCTCACGAATGCCTTGTAGACAGTCGTTCGGCCAGCTGGCGTTAGAATGTGGGCCGCTCGTCGGAGAAAGCCGAGGCGCTGCTGGGCGCGGATGGTCACGGTCCTGAGGTGACTAGCGAAGGACAATTTTGAGTCAAATCGAACACCAAGCAGTGATATGCTGGTTTCCTCTGGTACAGGGGTACCACCAAACAGGATTTGGGGCAGCTTGTGCGCCTATGAACTCTTTGTGTTCCCTCTGTTGACGCTTCAAAATCGCTCTATTGACACTGCAAAATCGCTCTATTGACACTGCAAAATCGCTCTGTTGACGCTGCAAAATTGCTTATCATCTCCCTCCCTCCCTCCCTCTCTCTCTCTCTCTCTCTCTCTCTCCCCCCCCCCCCCCGTAGATCTCTCCCTTTTGAAATTCGCTTCCATAGAATTGGGTACCATTGCCCGTTTGGCCTTGCGAAGTAAAATAAAAATCAACAACAACACTTTGCTCACGCAGGTTATCGCCTGGGTATCGTTTCATTTTCTCAATGATTGGAGACAGCTCTGTGTCAGACAGACACCACACTGCGATAGAAAGGGACTCTGGAACTCATCTCCCAGAGATCACATTTACTTTCGTTTAGCGCATACCATACGACTCGCACTTGTAAACGAACTGGTCGAGTAATGTACTGCACTTTGCCTGAGCATCTCACTATCATAATCTTCTGCTCATATCCACCCACTCAAAGACCGCATAACCTTCTCACCAATCTGTTGCCTACCATCCTTACCCGCTGGAAGTGGGCAACGGACAGGCCATGAACTGAAGAAAAAGACGAAAACAGCTCAAACTCTGTTCCATCCTCAATTCACGTGTTTGACTCTCTGATATTGTGCATACGTGTCCCCCTAATCCCAGTTGGCTCCCCCCCCCGCCCCTCCCCCTCTCCCCTGCGTATTTCCTGTGATATTTTGTTTCTGTGGAGCGGTTCGGTCGCAATTAAACCGAGACCCTTTGGTCGGTCAAGCTGCCCCTGCCTCTCCCCCACTCCTGCAATTCCATATGTCTCATCGCTGCCTTGCTGCTTTGTACAGTCAAATGGTGTGCGTGTGTTTTTGTTTATTAATTCTCTTTTAAAAACACCTCCACCCATCGGCCGCCCACTGCCTGCCCAGCGCCTCTGTCCGCACTTTTTTCACAATGTGACGCTACCAGACTTCCTAATGCTCACACTAGCATATCCCAGACAATCACCAGAAATGTAGCTGACGGAGTTAAGCTGAAATTGTAGTTTGAATATTCAAACCAAGTGTAACCTCAATGAGGAAAAACGGCGATTAGGATAAATGAATTACACAAACGTAGTAATTATAATTTCCAACTTGCACTACAATCCATATCAAGTTCACAACAACAACAAAACGAAGAAAATGCAAAACAAAAGAGAAAGAGTAGTCGCTTGAGGAAGCCTCCACGCTCTTGCTCAAGAAAACAAATGAACAAATCTATGCACGAAACGATCAGGGAATTCCAATACGTGCCCCACACAGTGCAAAAATGCCATCATAACCACTTGCACACCTGCCAAATTCAAATTCCACTAAATTTACGATAAGGCGAATGGTCATCCCATCCGACTTGTAAAAAGGTGCAGTTGTAGTGTGGGGACACGCAAACTTGTAAAGTGTCAATTGGCTGCAGGCACACAATCAAATAGCAACACCATGAAATTAGCGTCCCAGGAAACAGCAACCAACCCATTTGAACACCCACGTCTTCAGCTACAAGCCTGGCTGGCAGGGTGAGCAGTATAAAACAAGTAATTATCACTCCCCCCTCACGTGACCGCGGACTCCTGCATATACACTCACACAATAACCACACAACTGTTTGGGGATAGCGCGCTTATTGTATTATGCCAAACTTGACACGCTGAGTCCAGCTTGACTCAGCTGAGTCCCTAAATGCAATTTACTGCTCTAACATGAAGCCGTGCCTGGAAGAAGGGAAAGAGCGAAAAAAGAAAGAAAAAAATTCTGGCCTTCTGCAAGCAATAGCAAGTAATGAGTGACGGCTGTGTAAAGTCGCACAACCATGCAGTCGACCGGATGATGGTGAGTGTCCGGCACACATCTTGCTCTGCTGCTCCACCTGCGCATACCTGATACGGTGGTGCGCTTACGGGCGGGCTGCCTGGGCCCCAGATGCCTCCTTGATGTGCCACGGAGTGCCGTCGAAGCACCTGTATCACTTCGGTGATCCAAATGCGAATGCAGCCTTGCCGGTCGCCCGCCGGCCTGCCGCCTACGCGACCAGCCTGAGACTGGCCCTGCCGCATTTGGCGCTTCTAAACGCTGCGATCCGGTAGACAGCTCACTGGGCTGCCAAATACGTGACTGGCTTGAGGACAGTTCCATACTGGGCAGGGCGCCCAGCTCAGGTCGCACGCCGTAGCGGCGTGAGCTGGGTGCGGTGAGGGTTGGTGATAACTACAGTTTCCTCCTTCCTCCTCCGGAAACTTCCATTTTTAGGTGTACTACAATGTCTGTGTCAGGTCTCTGTTGGATTTCAGGTGTACCTAAGGTTGCGTTTGGTTGGGCATTTTCAGAATGTAAATGACAACCATTCTGGAATGGGAATGGGTAAGAATCACCTCGCCAAACAAACGCACCAGAATCAACTAGGAATAACTTGACAGAACAATTCCATGATGAGGTAGTGGAACGGCGGCTCGCTTCTCTTTCACCCGACTCTAGTTTCCTTGAGAGAGTCAAGGTACTTCTTACTGCATGATTTAACATCTGCAGCTTGCGCTACACTATCACAGGATCAACTTGACTTTTTCTGTTCTGTTTCTGTTGGCTTTTTCCGTTTCCCACATGCGCACGCACACTAGCACATTCATGCCCGTACTTACATACATCCATCTCCATACACATCTCTATTCCAGTCGTGCACATTCGCGCCCAAACATGCCCATGTCTGCCCTGTTTACGAATCTGGTGATAAGACCTCAGCCACCAGCCACAGGCCAATCTCACTGTTGCCTATCGCTGCCAAGATCCTAGAGAAGGTTGTCCACAAGCAAGTCACTTCGTATTTCACCCAGAATCCGGACCTGTCAGCCATACCAGCTGAACAATTTGCGTACCGCTCATACCATAGCTGTGAGGATGCCCTGACACTTTGCATAGACAGGTGGAACAGAGCACTTGACAACGGTGACCAATGCGGAGTAGTCTTTGCGGATATGAGCAAGGCGTTTGACTGTGTGCAGCACGCAGGTCTGCTGGATGAGCTAGCCACCACTGGCTTAGGCGGCACTGTCCTCAAGTGGTTCTCAGACTATCTCACACACCGCAGCCAGCAGGTTACTGTCAATGGTGAGAAGAGTCGGACATCAAACCCTGTACAAGAGGGGTCCCCCAGGGGTCTGTTCTTGGGCCTTTGCTTTTCTGTATCTACATTCGCTGGGTACCCGATATATTTCACTACAGTGTCGTGCAGCTGTTAGCTGATGATATTACGTTATACGTATTCGGCTCTGATGTGGCTACAATTATGCTACACTTGCAGGATAGTATGCGGCTGCTAGAGCAATACCTCGATGAGAAAGGCCTTCTGCTCAACCCCACTAAGACACAGTTCATGTTGATACTGAGCCCAGCCCTGTACCTGACCTGTAAAGGTATTGTCATTTCCCCTGTCTCTACTGTGAAATACCTCGGAATACTAATCGATGAGCATCTAACGTTCCGCCCACAAGTGGAAAAGGTGTGTTCAGCAGTCTTCGCTAAACTAGCCTGTTTTGCTCATGGCCGACGCAATTTATCAGCTACAGCTCGGAGAACTTTCTACTTGTCAATTATACAGTCTACTCTAGAATATGCAAGTAATGCGTATGTGCACTGTTTGAAAACTACCCTATATAACAGGTTTGTAACGGTCATCTGTATTCGTTTGAGCAAAGAGTTAATTTGAAACTATACGTTTTGGTCTATCGCTGCTTGTCATCAATTGCTAGCCCCCTCCTTCAGTCACTGTTTCTCCTGCGTTCAGTTGGCCCGCACACAAATGCTCGTACTCGTGGCCAGGATACAGCTACCTTAATAGTATTACCTACTGTACATATTGGGTATGGACTGCACTCAGTTTGTTTTCGGGCGGCAGGTCGGTGGAACACACTTCCTCCAAACTGTCGTCAGCACAATCTGCTGGTACTTTTGCTCACCTCACAAAGATTCACCTACGGTTCCCTGTAACAAGGCCATGCCTGTTGAGACTCCCCTAGTCAAATATTAAATACTACTACTACCACTACTACTACTACTTTTCTAAGCACTCGCAGACTCCATTGCAGCCACTCACACATTACAGGGTACCTCACTTCAAACTCTCCAACTATGGTCTCTTCGCTGCATAAGTTCACTTCACTTCCAAAAAAATAAATAATATTAGATATAAATGGAATGCACCAAATTTTCGGGCATGGCCCATTTTCAGAGAGAAAAAGAGAGGAAGCTGTGTGGCAACTCTGAGTTTCACGTCAGGTAACTGATGGCTCCAAGACGTGAAACTTGGAGTTGCACAGCTTCCACTCTTTCCCCTGTGTTAAACAAATTCGACGGGTTCATGTACTTCTTACATTCTTTTCTTGGAACATATTGATTCGCATGATACTCTCTCGAATGATTTCTTTGATCTCCGAATATTCTATGAATACCCTTAGGCATCCCATCTTCAAATCAAGTGGTCTCTTCGCTGTAAGCTACAATACCTCAATCAAATTTTAGGCCAGTGGCCATCATGAGGATGGAGAAGAAAAACAAGTGAGGTGGACCTATATCAGGCAACACAAAATGGAACGAAACTGCACATTACTTGATAAAATGGCACCATCCTTTCGGCACAGGCACACAAGGTCCGAATATACTGACTTTTATTTCATTAGAATCTGAAACATTGGCGGGGTTAAACTAGCAAGCCGTGAAAGGGCAACGGGAACGAGCTCAGCGGAACGCACGTACAAAGCGTGATTCATGGTTAGCCACCTACTAGTACGCAAGCAGAGTCACTGATCAAAGAGTGATCAACA
Organism: Sycon ciliatum; assembly: GCF_964019385.1. Taxonomy (NCBI): domain Eukaryota; kingdom Metazoa; phylum Porifera; class Calcarea; order Leucosolenida; family Sycettidae; genus Sycon; species Sycon ciliatum. The sequence continues at coordinate 2,409,828 of NC_088643.1, forward strand.
CCGTCAGCGTCAGGTGTTACTCAAGCACACACACACACACACACACACACACACACACACACACACTAGTGAACTTAGAGATTATTTGGGTATTTACAACTGCAAATGTCAAGGTAGGTGGCTACCCTTGGGGACATTGCCTATATGGCTATTGAGCAGTCTTAGGACAGTGGAACTCGCTACTTGGTGACGTGTACTTACTAGTATCAACATTTGAACTCAGTTGGCAGTTATATCCTGTGTAGTTTTCTTCGCACAAGCATAAATACCCTGCGTTGGTTTGAATGATGGCTGGAATGCAACTTCCGCCGTGTAGACATGGATTTGATGAACAGACATCTGGCGTTTGTGGCGTGTCCACTAAAAACAAGGAGAAGACAAAAGGCCACGGTTCCAGAATGTTAGCTCAGGTAACTATAGAACAAGTACTAAATCATCCTGTAGCTATCCTACATGGGTTACTGTTCAGTAAAACCTGTAACTAAAGACCACCGTGACTAGCGACCAGCCTGGTACTACAGTAAAACCTGTAACTAAAGACCACCGTGACTAACGACCAGCCTGGTACTACAGTAAAACCTGTAACTAAAGACCACCGTGACTAGCGACCAGCCTGGTACTACAGTAAAACCTGTAACTAAAGTCCACCGTGACTAGCGACCAGCCTGGTACTACAGTAAAACCTGTAACTAAAGAGCACCGTGACTAACGACCAGCCTTGTACTACAGACCACTTCGCCAGGCACGGACGGTCTCAAACTCCTATACGGTTGTGCGCTGCAAACCTCTAACCTTCTAAATTGAATAATCCTCTTATACGGGCAATCACAGAACATGATGTGACTGGCCTCACACAACAACTAAAGCAAAAGCAAAACGAAATTACATTTTTCAAAGAAAAAGAAAACGAAACGTTACAATCTGCACACAATCTGCAAACCTCTAACTAAGGACCACCTGTCACTAAAGACCGCTTTCTCTGGCCCCAAGGGGAGGTCGTCAGTCACAGGTTTTACTGTAGTTGTAAAGGAAGGTTGAACTATGCAGCATAGTCTTACCGGTCTGTGCAGCAGACTGACTTGTCTTCTTAGTGGCTGGCACCTGAACACTGTCCGCTGGACCTGCAACTGGCTGCACAGTGCGCAGGCTAATGGGGGAAGCAGGTGACTTTCCCACTGCGCCCTGCGATGCCATCATAGCTGCACCAGTGCCGCTTGGGAGCGGATTCTCGGGGGACTCTTCCTTTGGCATAGCAGTTGTTGTTGGCATGGGTTCTTGAGTCGCTCCAGTTTCCAATGTTTGCGTTTGGAATCTCATCAGACGCGTTGTATGTGCATCGCTGGGTGTACCTGAAGACACATGTACATGTATTCAAAAACCATTCACTAATGGCTGAGCCTACTAGAAGTATAAACCTCTTCCAGTTAGGACCACACTCAAATACAAGGCAGGAATGATGCGACGCGACGTGGGGGGGGGGGGGGGGCGGGGGAATGTGGCTTTGGTTCTTGGTGCATGCGATGGGCACATGCAGCCGACGTGTCTCCAACATTCTAAGATTTCCTATTACTATTATACAAGCTATATGAAACGGATGGAAAATAACCCCAGTATTTACCAGTAAGCACTATCATGTCTTTTGTTTGGCGGTGGATGTTAACACAGTTTGTTCAGATTTTTCCACACCAATCTTTATGCTGTCGTATAGCCGGATGACTTCAGTGTTCTAATTTGATCCTTGAACATCCTTGCAAGGATGAATTGTGAAGATCAAATCCATCCTGTGCGGGGGTTCAATCATCTTTCGTCATCCTCTTAACTTAACGTAGCTAACATTCTTAGTTCGCTGTGATCATCAGATGTTTAGCTTGTCTTCATCTTGAGTGCATTGATCTAGGCCGCCGCCGCTATGTACTTTGCTCCAGCCATGGATCACACACAGTGAAACCTGTCTTAGTTCTGACTGCTAACGGTCTGCTTTAGCTTTACCCAGGAGCATGGCAGGAGCATGATCGACAGTGAGGAATGCCATCAGCCAGCCAGGGCCGAGCGCAGAAATACTGGAGACACTTGACAGTTGCATATCATACATTCTGTGATAAAAATCATGCCTGTCGCAAAATAAGCGACATAGTAACCTGCATGACTTGAGGCTTGAACCATGGACATAAATGTATATGTCAGCACTGCGATGGTCCTACATCTCAATGCTCAATTGATGGTATATGAGCTCCTCTTTTGACTGCTGACTGCAAGATTTTAACTAGGAGCTTGTATGATTGCCAGTTACAGATGCTGGTTAGCAAACCAGCAAGAAGAGATTGGACACCATTGATGTGAACGTGTGGCAGCTAGCCTTCACAGATCATGCACTCTATCACCTGCTTTTTGCGACCAAGGCCAAATGCTAGCTCCATTTTCATCATCTACGCGTGTACGATATGAAAAGTTGAGCTGATCCAACTCTTCCCATCGCTTCCCGATCCATACGGTAGCACGGTTGCATTCCCGTGCATTGGACGCCGTCAGACCGTTCCAATACTTCCCATCGATCCTTACGTCGTGTCCTATCGCGCCCGTCGAATTTGAACTAGGCTTAAAGCTCACCCATCTTGCACACTCCATAAAATACCACTACACCGCACAACACATACCCATGCTTAATACCACCGCTCAAGGTACGCCCAGATATCTGCACACAAAAAATTCACGGTTCGCGTGAGACTTGTTTTCTCTATATAGAGGCCGAGTTTTCCGCATCCGTAGGAACGCTATCACCCTTCAAGGATCAAGGCACAGATGCAGCTCCTAAAGCTGTGGGAGGTGAGTAGATCAGCTCACCATGATTAACTCTAGAATGTTGCCTTTGCAGACACCCACACAGAAAAATTCAAAAACCTCCACACTCAGGGTTTCATGCAGTGTTGCAATGATGTGGGACTTCCAATCTCTATACTCAAGTTCTTCAAATTCTTTCAAAGATTCTCACCTTCTCTCCCCATACAGATGTAACCATCCGCCCGTGGGGTAGCCGTGGGTGTATACGGGAATCGTATAAAGCCGGGTCTTGAAGGGCCTGGTTTGGACTCCTGTGGGCCAGCATAGGGTGTAGACGAGGATGGATTTCCGCCCTTATAAAGAATTCTTGAAGGGCCTGGTTTGGAATTGATCGCATAACTCCTGACAACTTTCCTCGTGAAGAGATTGTACCGTAAGAACGAACCATTTCCCATTAACCAGACCTCCTCATGTCGCTTCCCAATCACATTCTCAATAGCATTCTGGACACACAATAGTAGAATTAGAATTTAAATTCTACGCTACACAATCACCAGGAGACTATGCTCGACAGAGTGCAGAATGAACTAAATTCCTAGATTGAATTGTTTTTTATACTATTTCAAATGGTGAACGGTACTATTCGGCCAATAAAATGTAAAGAACTCTTCCTCTCCTCTCCTCCATGCGCTCTCACAGCCGACTCACTGCTACCCTCAGTAGCCATTACACACACCAACCAAGGAAGGGTTGCAGGTAGATACTGAAATTCCTCCTGACAGCTGTTTCGCCTTCATAAGGCTCATAAGAGAAGGTGATATTGAATAGGATGATTATTATTAGGTGGAGATGGTCAGATTTATACTACAAAACATGGGCGCAAGATTACGGGCAAAGTGTGAGAATGAGAAGTTACAATTCTCCAGCAACACAGTGCCAGGGGTTCCAAGAAAATGGCAGGTGAGTAATCCAATCACAAGCTGCTAACCTCTCCAGCAACACAGTGCCAGGGGTTCCAAGAAAATGGCAGGTGCACGCTTATTAGTATTCTGCTTTCTTTCACTCGTCTTTGTTTGGTGGCTCGCCAAAATTCTTAAACTATCACCTAGCCGTTAGAAAATCAATGTGAGCAGCTTGTGATTGGATTTCTCACCTGCCATTTTCTTGGAACCCCTGGCACTGTGTTGCTGGAGAATTGTAACTTCTCACACTTTGCCCGTAATCTTGCGCCCATGTTTTGTAGTATAAATCTTACCATCTCCACCTAATATCATCCTATTCAATATCACCTTCTCTGATGAGCCTTATGAAGGCGAAACAGCTGTCAGGAGGAATTTCAGTGTCTACCTGCAACCCTTCCTTGGTTTATGTGGGTAATGGCTACTGAGGGTAGCAGTGAGTCGGCTGTGAGAGCGCATGGAGGAGAGGAGAGGAAGAGTTCTTTATGTTTTTTATATTATTATCTTTATTCTCATGGTGGCCGTAGCCAATAAGAGAGAGACAGTATTATGTGTTATCAATCAGAGTGGGTGCAATAAACCGGGAGAAACAGTGGCTAGTGGCAGCCGTGGTTTGGGTGCTTCATTTAAGTAAAGGCGAGGAAGGAAGTATATCCATTGCGAAAGCAGGTAGGCGATAGACCTTGATTAAAATACTATACCTAGGCTGGGCTACAGCGGGGGTTGGAGCATGTGCAAATTGATGATACTATGATCGGGGTAACTTCTCTTTTGAATGCATTTTATTTCTCGGAGGGAGTAACAGTGTGGTGGCAGGTGGTTGTACTGAGTGCATGCGGGGTACAAGGGTGAACGTTGAAGGCGGGTGGAGTGGGTGGTGGGGAGGGCAAAGACTTGTAGTATCACTTGCCACTTTAGTGGGTACCGTAATGTCGCGTATAAAAGCAGGTGCTTACGGCCGTAGAAGCCGATGTCAGTGCTAGGCTTATATTCAAGTCAGGCTTCTAAAACAGAGAGGTTCCAGGCTGTCCAAGAGAGTGCTCAATACCGAGTGGTAGAGCTGGTGGAAACAATAGGAGGACAGAGTTTCACGCACTAAGCGATCATCAGAAAACAGTAATGAGAAATCTGGATCAGTATCGGTTTATATTCTCACAAATCAAAGTGTAAATAGCTGCAGCATGGCGCAAATTTAAAAGTTGCGAATGGCGGCAGTGCAAAGCGTGAATGACTGCATCATGAGGCAAATCCAAAAGTAAAAGTGTGAATGACAGCAGTGGTGAAAGGTGACAACCACTGGAGCCGGTTATTTCTTACTTAATTAGGTGATGGCTGTGGATGGTTTGAAGTTCCGAAGGTAGTACCTATTCTCGTGGCGACACTTTGACACAAGCTCACTCCTCTTGTTCAGAGAGAGGTGCTTGTGCTTGCGCGATTGCCAATTTTTCCGCCAAGCACAGGTTGCACCTTTTGCTTTTGTTTCTGTAGGCTGCTGCTCTGAGGTGTACAGGCTTCTATTCAAAGCACGTATCTCTATGTATGTCAATACTAAAACCAGGCTTATGTGCTGACAGTGTATAATGAAAATCAGGTTTGTAATCTAAACAGGCTTCTATACAAGACAGGCTTTTATACAAGACACTAAAAGGTCAGTGCTATGATCTAGTGGAAAGCACAATGTAACTCAGATTGGCGTTATAATTAGATTAACATTCTACTCCCCATGCTAGAGTATAGAGAAGACACACACGCGCGCAGGACGCAACACACCAAAAGACACGAGAGTGAGTTTGGAAGAATGGGAATGTCGGGTGTCGGGCAGAGTAGCTGGCCTCAATTGAGTGCGCGTTAACGAATCGTGTGGTCCGCCTACCGAGGGCAGGAGCTGTATATGACCAAGATGATCAGCCTGCGCTGAGCAGGAGCGGTTTGTGACCCATGCGAGTTGGTGGGTCGGCCTGCGTTGAGCAGGAGCGGTTTATGACCCACGCGAGTTTAATAGTAGTGCGTGAGAGGCCAGTTACGGAGGAGTGCCCGCATCCGTGTGTTTCAAAATATGTGGAGTGGAGTGTAAGAGTAAAGAAATGGGATGAGGAGGCTGGGTCAGAATTTGAAAGCTGACTGCAGGCAAGGAAACTGGAAAGACAGCAGGCTCTGTTGTGCGCACAGGAAATCTGCGCATGCGCACGTGGGCATGTGGTCTATGATACACAGCAGTGTGTAGAGAGAGCAAGATTGTGCACACACGTAAGGAGGGTTATGCAACCCGTTATAAAGGCCAACGGCAAAGCAATGGTACGTGACTGTTAACAACAGTTAACTCCTACGTTAACAGTTTCCTCTGAGACAAAAATGCGATAATACTCATAAAAAGGACACACTTCAGGCTCATTACAAACATCCTACGTTAACCGAACATTTATCAGGTTGCGTGGGCGTGGGAGGTAATGTGTAGTTTTGAACCTGGTATATACCTCGGTGGGATGCTGAACTTTCTCTCTTTATTCTGCATTCATGAAAAGCTCTGAAAAGATTAACTAAGTAGTAGTATGCTGTCATGCTGTCATGCTGTCATGCTGTCATGCTGTCATGCTGTCATGTCCACACAACACAAAGAAACGCGCAACGCAGTATGTAAGACTCCAGAATGTTTTCTTGTTGCGGTGCGACTTGGTCCCGCAACTAACCATCGTCAGGAAGACCACAAAAAAACCAGAAACTCCTTTAATCGACATTACCACTCGTTTCAACAAGAACACCAAAGAACACACCGAACAACGATCGCCAAATCGCTGACCTGAGCAAAACGTGCAGCGTGCGTGCATTTGGCTTGCGCTGCATGCATGCACACAACGACGTGGCATAGAGAGAAAATGCAGCGTACAGAAAATGCATGAATCATCGTAGCCATAGAGATACTAAATATGGCGACTGCCAAAGTCCGCATGCAGCGCGGAGTGCAGGTTCATGCAACGAAAAGAAAAGCAATAATTTGAATGCAGAACAAGTAGAAACTAGTTACTTGCTATGTGCTGAAATGAAAGAATAAAGAATTGATTACAGAGGTGAAAACAGTGTCTGTCAAGGGGTGCTTGCACCCAGCGACAGGGTGACAGCACACCCTGTCAGCGAGAGTAATTTCGCCAAGTAGATCGTAGTGGAGTTGCCGCGGATGGCGATAATGCAATGGATCAAGTACTAGTAAGTACATGTACATATTGCAACCAATTAGTGTGTCAACAATTCTACATATAATATAATACATTAGAACAATTCACAAGATATTCCGCTCGTGAACATGTCGTGGTACGAACACGCATAGCAATTACTGTGTCATAAAATGTGTCTCGATGTAGACATAACAGATATGCACTCGTGATTGAATTCTAACAGACTAACAAATAAATATTACACTCGCGAAATGCATAGCAGTAATACGCACCGCACCAATATTGCAAGCGACCTAGCAGGTCTTGACAATACTGCCCTTGCAGCATGTGACAGTTCTGTACACAATTCGTAACTACAATACACTAATAGCATCAACGTGCAACATGTGACAATTCGAAAGGATAATGTTCAAGAGTGCAGTCGCCTGTCCATTCTTGTGACCTTCTTCAGTGGAATAACGTTACTGATCAGTAAAATGAAAAAAAATATTACAGTAAACAGTTTCCTCTGAGACAAAAATGCGATAATACTCATAAAAAGGACACACTTCAGGCTCATTACAAACATCTTGAAAGTTTTTGTCTTCACAAGTATACTTTCAAACCTTCTCATCAGGTGAAATACAGGCAAGATGTTTCAAGATGTTTGTAATGAGCCTGAAGTGTGTCCTTTTTATGAGTATAAATATTACAGTAGGAATATTATTACAAGAAGACATGAAGACCAAGGAACTACAAGTGACGCTATAATATCCACTAATAACGCGCAACCAAGACAATCACGAGCTGAAAGTCTCAGCTGTGAAGGACGTTGGCGGATGTACATAGTACATGTAAGTCGAAGACAATACTGGCAAGACCATCAGACAAAACGGTCAAACCACAATTCAAGGACGTATAGCAGCATACCAGCTGAAAGGCTGTTGGAGTGCGCATCCAAGAGCTGATTGCCAGTCGACCAGTTGTCTGGGAAAATAGACCTTCGGGGATTCACGCGTTTTGCGAGAAAATCAAGATAAGAAAAGAAGAAAAAGTCTTTTCTTGTTGTAGGGAGGAGGTAACTCGCAGTCGCTGGCGCTTGTCGCACTGTCGGGCTAGAAGTGAGTCGAGTAATTATTGGGTTTGAACAAGATGACACCAGCGCACTGCAGTGTGGAGTAATGATCGTCTTACGGACGACAAAGGTGTCACAGCAACAGTGAAAGCGGGTGGGGGGCAGTTTGCAGTGCAAGTGCGACGAGAAAACTATCTCTTCAACATCTCAGCGGAGGTCAGCGCGCAACATGGCGGCGAACGGCGACAAATCATCCCAATCCATCACTCTGGAACCGAGGTGAGTTTCTCTGACTCATTCATATGCATGTTGCCAGTTGCTGAGCTACACAATCCAGCTCGGCAACAGTTTATCTCCGCGATCCTGGTGCCTGTGGTGGTGCGAATGGTTGGGTATTTCAGAGTTATCATGACATTGTGCGCTTGCTGTGTGTGGCATAGTGCAGAACAAATTGCTTGTTAACTCTGAAGAGGCGCACAACCGTTCTGCTACTGCTTGGAAGTGTTCTTGTCACTTCCGCATGTGCCGTAGCTGCCTTTACAGTGTGAACACATTGCCAGTATTCCTACTTCCCCATTCCATTTTCTGGTGCCAACTTTTTACTTTCTGCTGACACAAGTGGTTCGAAAGCCTAACTAATTTCATAACATCATCATGAAAACAGCAACGGAGAAATACAACCAATAGAATGCAGAACACAAACTCAAAACTCTTGAGATGTTCTCAAACGAACTCAAATCTATTCGAAGAAAGGAGAAGCGAATTCCAGAGAAAAAGGCGAAAAGGCGGGTAAGAAGAGCGGGAATATGGGTGATGAAGCCGGTCAATGGAAGAATAGGTGCTAAAGACTTATTGTCGCAAAAGGCAATGCATGGCTTTAGTCGCATGCAAGCCCCTTGAAAGCAATTATGCCCAAACCACTCCAGCTGGCAGATGAAACCCCCAACACCCGTCTCTCCGCCCAGCGACGCCAGTCATACCACTTTCCCTTGGCGTTTAGCCTGCCTTGCTGTTCCCGCTCAACCATGGCCAAAGCTTTCCCTGCTCGCGTACTGAGCGCATGGAACTCCCTGCCTTGGAGAATCCTCGCACAGCAGCCGTGCAAGGAAGGGATGCTGCAGTTCAAGAAGATGGTCCATCATCACCTGTTGACCAGCAACTGGATGCAAGCAACCGACGCCTTGTAAACTGCTACATTAACTTTCTGAACTACATGCTCTCATGTCCTCTCTCTTTCTCAATCTACCCCCCCCCCCCTCCTCCCTCCCCTCCCGCTCCCCCTGTTCTGTCTCTTTCCCTCATACTTCCATTAAGTTTTATCTCGTGCGTCCAGAGTGTGACGATGTCGAGACCAGCTGGTCGACGGAGCGCCTGGCCCCCACCACCGTGGCTGCTGCATGTTCCCATTGCGTGCACCACACGGCTTTCAGTAAAAAAAAACTAAACAACTAAAAAAAACACCGATGATATTTTTGAAAGTTGCCGTGGTTTTTTTAATTTTTTTTATGAAAGTGCACATGCCTACATAGAATGGAAGAGAACAACAACAACAACAACAACAACAACAACAACAACAACAACAACAACAACAACAACAACAACAACAACAACAACAACAACAACAACAACAACAACAACAACAACAACAACAACAACAACAACAACAACAACAACAACAACAACAACAACAACAACAACAACAACAACATCAACATCAAGAGAACATAGGGGACTACAAAGGGTGTGTAGGTGCTGTTGAGCTGTGCCGGTGAGGTGAAGTGCGCTCCCCCGACCAACGGTCTCAGGATCAAGGCGCACATCACGCACCATGGGGAAAGGGGGAGAAGAAAGATTGCCAGCTATTCTGGATTATATGAAGAATGTGATGTCCCAAACGGATATCCCAACCTTTACGATTACTGGTGCTGTATTCTCGCTCGTTATCAAAAGACCAATAAGATTGAGGGAAACAGGAGTTCTTATTGCCTTTGTTCCCTCTTTGGCGCAACAAAAATAATCACAAAATAATAAATCACAAATTCGGAAAGGAAGAGGACATATGGATACGAGTTAAGAGTAACCCTCCATCACTGTAACTGGGTACTATATACAGTCAGAAAGTGCAATAACTAGACATTCATTTATTTATTTATGGCTCAACATCCGAGTTTCAAATTAATCACAAATTACAAAACATTTCCCTACAAAAATGCTGTCAATAGTTAGAAAGCCAGGCCAAACAAACAAATCAAAACAACTCATGATACAATGATACAGGTACACTTACGCGATAGCAATGAGCATTACTTTCAAGTTCTTCCAATGTCAAAAGAGACTGGCCAGGGCCACAACGTGAAAGAGCGTCGTGTGCTCTTACAGTCTCTATGTTGAGTGTGATGTTGCGGCCTTTGCATGAGAAAGATTCCTTGGCTGTGTGGCATAAGAAATGACATGTCATAAAATTATTGAGCTTCCGAGCAGACAACAATGCTACAACCCGAATGCGGTAACGTTTCTAACATTACCATCTTCACCTGGAACCGCCACTCGACAATACAAACAACTTGAGGGTGTTTCCGACTTCAAAGTAAAAGCAACAAATGGAGATGGCGAAGGAGGAGAATAACTAAAGAATAGAACAGAACAAGGAACAAAAATGTTGCTTGTACCTCTCCACAATGCCCTTTTCATTAGCCCTTTCCCAAAGATGCCATAATTTTTCGCAACTTACACTTTTCGCAACCATGCCAGAACAAGCGACCCTGTTCATGTTCTCGGAGCACTCTCTTCTCATCAAACTCCCAATCCATAATATACTATGTCCTTACCTCTCTCTAACTCTCCTCGATTCTCATTCTAATCTTTCGTCAAAACTGCACGGCAATCAGCCTCTACTTTCGCCTCAGCATCATGATCTTGATACTGCTATCTTTGTACTTGTTTGCGTGCTTTTTTGCACTCATATCTTGGAATAACTCGTAAACTACTAGTAACAAGTTTCCTGGTTTCCTCTCCTCCCTCCTCTCTTTCCTACCCTTAGATTTCTTGCTCTCCTACTCCCTGCCCTTCCACTCCCCGTTTTGTTTCCTTTGGTGCACATGTGCAGCTGTGATGCCGAGACGCTTGGTCGGCGGAGCGTCACAGGTCCCACCCACTCCGTCCTGCTGGATATGTACCATTGTATTGAGTTCTCCTCCTCATTTTAGTTCATGATGCAGTGAGTGTGCAATAGTAAAAAAAGTGCTAGTTGCTGAAGTCGCATCCTTATTTTTTTAGGAAAGCTCAAAAGTTGCTAATATCGCAAATTAAAATTGGAGAGTTCTTGTGCAAAACCACCTAAAAAGGAGCAGAAATAGCAGAAGTGCAGCGACAGCAAACTCGTACACTCCTTCCTGCTGAGAACCACCACTTTACACCATGCCAGTAGCCTGTTGCATGTAGCCTACATCATTCCAGTGCTCGGAAAAGGGAATGCATATTATCGTAACTACCGTTGGTCTACTATTTCTCTGAAATGAGTCTGAAGGCAGGCCAGAGAAATGAGCGAGAATGCATTCTTCCGACATGTTGTTGTTGTTGTTTATTTTACTTCGTAGATTCTAACGGGCAGGTTGGCCCATAACAAGAAAGCGAAGGACAAGAAAATAATAATAAATGAAATAAAGGGCAAAAGAAAATGAAAATAGCTTTAAAAAGAAAGAAAAAAATCGGTGACTTGACCTTCTGACCCCATGCCATGGGGCCAAGGTTGCAGAAAAGGTGCGAAATAGTTCGCGAAAATGAAGAAAGTTGCGAAAGTTGCGATTTCTTCCTAAATAACGAAAAGTGGCGAAATAACTGGTTTGTTACCACTAGACCAACACGCAATGCCTTATCACTGCCCCGAGCTAGTTCCTCTCTGTTTTTGAAATCCCCTTTCTTCTCAGCATACTCCCTTTGGTCTAACCTGCCTACTAGCATTAAGACATGCCAGGATATCAGGAAATTCACAGTCCAGCTTTCCACACTGTCTCATCCGAAGTGATCCCATGTATTATTAATGTGCCTCCCTTTCTTTTTCTCTCCCTATCTCCTTTCCCTCTCTGACAGCATCTTTCTTTTTTTCCCTTTTAGCTTGCCGTGGTTGGCTATCACCTGACCTCTCATGTTTATTGGCAGTCTTCGGACGGGCCAGGAGATTTTGAATAAATAAATAAATAAATAAATAAATAAATAAATAAGTGGTGAGCATATTTGCGAAATGGCTATCTGCAATACATGATGGTCGTGGATGCGCGTATTTCTTTGTTCTTTCTCTTGACTGCAGACTGCCTCAAAACTGTTCCTTTTTCTCTCCTTCCATGCAAATGCTATGCATGCCCTACATGCAGGTCCTGTTCTGTTTATTATTTTTTCTTCCCAGAAATGTAATGGCTGTATCCATATGTACCAGTATTTCTTGTCGTCCCCCTCCCCCCCCCTCCATTCTTCCCTGGGTAGGCAGATGTAGTGTATTGTTTTTGTAGAAGTATTGTCTCTCTCCGTATTGTCTTTCTCATCTTCCTTACAATGTGCATGCTCTGTATACAAGTCAGTCCTTGTCCCGCAATGGACTTCCCAACTCAGCAAGACCGGTTCGTCCAACGTTACCGCTCTTTTCTACGGGCATACACTTTGCTATCACCCGTTATGAGCCCTCTGGTTTCATTCCACGCAGAGTAGCGATGTCATAGAGCACTGTGTTATATTACTACCACCCCGCATCATTCTATCTCCTATTTTTATTTCTCTCCTACGCTTCTTCTTCATAAGCTGTTGGTGGAGACTCCCTTGATTTAGGCTAAGGTCTGTGGAGAATCCATAAATACAAAGTACAAATGCAATAATCTTACTTGTTTCCCGTTATCATGCAAACAAATTCCTCTTGTGGCTTAGCTGGAGCCGAGGTCTGGACTGTTGAAGGGTACTATAGTGCACTTGGCGATTGCAGCGATCCACTCCCATCGAGTTTCTTCTTCGCTTTTTCTTCAGTTACTGCAATGGTTTCTTTTGCATATTTCCATGTCAATGAAAGGCATGGTTGCCTTTTTTAGTGCCTTTGTCCCCAATTGATATGGGTCTTGAGGAAAAAAGGATAGGATCTTTTTACAACTTTCTATTACTGTTCTCTCTTGATTATTATTGGAGCACTGGTGTACTGGAGAGCTGGCTGGACGGGAAAGAGATTGTAGTGGCAGTTTAGTAACAAACGAAACCAGAAACCATGACATCACCTGTACTCACCAGTACAGGTGTAATCCCTGACCGTTCCATTGCATTTATAACCTGCAGGGCAATCAAGTTGTTGGTCTGTAAGGATGGTACAAGATTCCTCGCAAAAGGTCCCATTTATTTCTGGAAGTATGCATACAAAAAAAACAGAACAACGATGGTGGGCGATAAAATACACAAGCACGTGTACCCAGAAAGTGGGGGCTTGCGTGAGAAATACGGATGCCAGTGCTCAAGACCTGCACTTGCAGTAGATAGTGTAGACATCTATTCAGTCACTCACAAGACAGCCATTGTGCTAAACAGATCTTGTTTAGTTCTCTATCAGAAGTGCGCCATGTCATCTCTCTCGTGCTATACATAAAGCGGTACAAGCACGTGCATGCCTGCACGTGCGTACATAGTACTACATACAACTGCATGTACGATATCTACATTACCCCCCTTCCCTCAAAAAGAAAAAAAAGAAGAAAGAGAAAAAGGAAAACAAAAACAAAACAAAAACACTTGCATCCGTATCCTGCAGCTTGCAGAGGAATGTACGTACATGTGTTGGAGTAAAAGAGAGACGGGAAGTGTTGCAACTATTAGAAATAATCTGACTCAAAACTTGAGGCAAAAACACCATGAGTTTGAGTTACAATGCAAACTCGACCAATAAGGGGAAAAAATAAAGAAAAATCTAAATATTCACAAGGTAGTTAGAAGATTCTAAACAACGCCAATCTGGTAGCGATTGAAGCCACTCATTTGGTAATGCATGACTCGACGACTCAGATGTCAGCTTCACGTGCTTTCTCTGTAAGCTTGATCTGACGGCCAGCTCTGGTCTGTACGCCCTCGCGGAATACACTTGGACGAGATGTTGGCGGTGACAGTGACATACAGGCCGGTGTTGCAGGTGATGCTGTCGTCTCCGGTGAAGCTGCAGGAGACAACGGCAATGTGAGCGCAGTTACCGGAGCTTCGGGCCTGGATGTTGCGCTGCTCGCTGACGGAAGGCTTGTTGGGTCGGACACTGGCAGTGCTGGAGCACACACTGGCTCTGGCACATGCTCCCTCTCTGACTGTGCCGGAGGTTCACTCATGGGTGCTTTCTCCGCTGCTCCTGCTGGTGCTACAAACTCGGTAACATGCTGACGATTCCGGAGCAGTATGCGTGACCCATCAGTGACCCCAACCTGACGACCATACTGCTCTACTACCTTCCATTCTTTTCGAGGGTCGCTGTACCCATCATGGAGCACTACCCGCGTACCTGATGGCAAATGGGGTAACTTGCGGACACCTCGGCGCGAGTCATGACCTTCAACCATTGCTGCTTTCGCCTTGATCTGCTCAGATGGGTTGACGATCTGTGGGGTGATGGATGCTGGAACCCGTGTCCGAATGACTCTGCTGAACAACGCTTCGCTCGGCGATGTACCTAGCATCCGGTGCCGCGAATTGCAAATGTCGAACAAGACTTGAGTGACGCGGCGGTGTAGCGGTAGATGAGGTCTCAGGCTGGCAACTCGTTCTTTCACCAGACGATGTAGTCGCTCCACCATACCGTTAGAGCGGGCAAACCGGGGGCTAGACTTGCAATGCTCAACACCCAACTGAGCGAGAAACTTGGACATCTCAGTGGATGCAAACTGTGGGCCCCAATCCGAGACGAGTGTTGAAGGCAGACCAAACCTTGCGAACAACTCCATCAGCTTGTCGATCACACCCGTTGTCGTAGTATTGGACAGTGGTAGAAGCTCTGGCCAGCGGGAACCATAATCAATAGCAGACAGGAACGTGGCTCCCTCAATGGTAACAAGGTCAATGGCCAGTTTCTGCCAGACACCTTCTATCTCTGTAGGGAGGAGCTGTTGCGCTGGATTGGAGCGTTTACGCCAGCATTCAGAGCATTTCTCTGCAAACAGATGGGCATCCTTCATGAGACCTGGCCACCAAACCCGTTCGCGAAGGGTATCCCGAAATGCATCGATGCCTGGATGACCTTCATGTGCTAGTCGCAACACCGCTGGGCGGAGCTCTTCTGGAATGACGTAGCGATTGTCTAGCATGACAATCCCTTCAATAACTGTCAGCTGATGGCGTAGCAGGAAGTAAGGCTCTTCCGTTTGGATGCACCCTGACCAAACTGATGTGCCCACTCTTTGTCGGACGCTGCTCAGTGTCGGATCAGAGTCCGTGGCCTGGCGAATATCCTTGGAACGAACCGGACAAGCCTCGAGAATGAGACTAACGAATTCCGCCATTGAACGTGCCTCTGCAGGTGAAGCTGTGCGATCAGGTAGAGGAGCTCGAGAGAGGGTGTCAGCACAAACCATCTGCTGGCCAGGGACGAACACCAAGCTGTAGCGATAGGGCATCAATGCGACCAGCCATCTCTGAAGCCTCGGTGGCACTTCGTCGAACGGCTTCTGGACGATAGAAATAAGCGGCTTGTGATCCGTAAACACTTGCACTTCTCGGCCTAGTACATACTGCCGAAAGCGAGTCAGGCCGAATACCACTCCCAGCATCTCTCGTTCCAGCTGAGAATAGCGTGACTCAACATCTGATAGAGAGCGACTGGCACATGTCACTGGTACCCAACAGCCGCTGGTATTCTTCTGCCACAGGACTGCTCCCAAACCGTCTGGCGATGCATCACAGCTGATAGCAGTAGGGACGTCCAATGCTGGTTGAAAGAATGCCAACGCTTGCAAAGCTGACGCTACACCAGCCTTTGCTGAGGTGAATGCCTGCAGGACTTCATCATCCACACTGAAGGGATCACGCTTTGCTAGCCTGCGCAGAGAAGCCGTGATCTGGGCCAAGTTCGGAATGAACTTTCCAAGGTACGTAGCCATCCCCAGGAACCGTCGCACATCAGAGATAGATTTCGGAGGGGCCAGCTCCTGGATGGCTTGTAACTTGTCATCATCTGGGGACAAGCCGGTCGCACTTAGCCAATGTCCCAGATACTTCACACGGTCCTGGTTCAGTCGGCACTTGGTCCAGTTGAGTTGGAGGTTAGCTGCTCGCAGTCGCTGCTTGACTGCTTCTAGCCGTGCATCGTGTTCTGCTTGATTGGAGCCAAACACTAGGATGTCGTCGATGTAGACGATGACTCCTGGCAGGCCTTCCAGAATGTCGGACACCACTCGCTGGAAAATCTCAGGCGCAAATGCAATGCCGAAAGGTAAACGCTTGAAACGGAACAGGCCACAGTGCGATGAGAAAGTCGTTAGAGGCCTTGCTTCTTCTGACAAGAGTAGCTGATGGAATCCAGATTCCGCATCCAGAACTGAGAAGACCCCTGCGCCATCAAGCTGAGCTGTGATCTCGTCAACGGTTGGAAGAACGTTGCGCTCACGTGTAACTCTCTTATTCAGTTCTCTGTAGTCCACGCATAGTCGCAATGCTCCATTCAGTTTGCGGACTGGAACAAGTGGTGACACCCACGGCGTGGCTTCCTTGACGGGTTCAATGATATCCAACTTGGTCAGCCGTTTCAGCTCGGTCTCGATGTCAGCCCGGATACTGAAAGCTGGGCGTCGTGGTGGCTGGGCTAGAGGCTTTGAACCGTCTTCCAGAGAGATTTCGATGGGTGACACGTTCACCACGTTTGCTTGTGACAGGAGGTTCAGCTCCTTGATGACATCCTGTCCGAAGAGAACGGAGTGCTGACTGGCTGCTACCACGAAACAACTGCACTTCACGTTCTTGCCACCATGTGAAATGTGGACGTCAGCCATGCCCAAAGTCTCTACGACACCGCCATTGTACGCTTCAGCAAGCGGTCACTCTTGCGCGTGGGCTTGATCACATCATCAGTGAGGATCGTCCGAGTTGCACCTGTGTCTAACAGTCCAGTGCACAGCTCACCATTGACTTTGAGTGTAGTCTGGAATGTCTTGTCGCCTGCGAGTGCCGAGCTACTGACGGCGAAAGCGGAGTCGTACATGCGACTTGCATGCTCATACTCATCAGGCTCATCCTCTACTGGCCGGGCTCTTTCTTCGTGTCTTTCCACTTTGTTTGACATGCAGACCGCTGCAAAATGCCCTCGCTTGCCACACTTGTTGCAAGTGACGTTGGCCGCAGGACAGTTACGCATGCCTGGTTTGTGACTACGTCCGCAGTATTTGCACTTCTTTCCCTCTGATCCAGAACCAGCTGCAGAGACAGCTTGCACACGCTGGATGGGCACGGGGAACACAGGCGGTGTGTCACTAGCTCTGGTACTATCGTACAGTTTACTGTCAGTAATCGACGCTTCCAACGCCACTGACTTGGTGCCGGCGTCGTTCAGGGTCAGCTTCGACTGTTTCAGCAGCTCCTTTCGAAGCTCAACAGAACGCAGGCCCACGATCAGCTGGTCTCGAATTTGGCAGTTGACAATGGTATCCACAGAAGTGGAGCTGAATTCGCAAACATCTGCCTTTTCTCTCAGCCGCCCAACGAACGAAGTCACCGACTCGCCCTCCATTTGGCGGAGTTGGCGGAATTTGTGACGTTCAGACGTGACATTTGTTGACGGTCGAAAGTGTGCCAACAATGCGTCCGTCAAGGCTTGGTACTCATCTCCAGGTGAGCCATCTTGTGTCTGCTCCACCGTGACAACCAGACCTTTCACAATGCGCCTCACTGCTAATCCAGCCAGATTCAAGAACAAGCGTTTCTTGTCAGCTGCTGCCGTCACTTCACTGATTGAAAGGAAATCATTTATGTCCTCGAGCCAGAGTTCAAAATCAGCACCGACGTTGCTCGCAGCATAGTCAGGAATAAATTCCTTGGGCGTCCTGCCCTTTGTCATTTTCGTTCACTGCGCCAATGTAGACATCTATTCAGTCACTCACAAGACAGCCATTGTGCTAAACAGATCTTGTTTAGTTCTCTATCAGAAGTGCGCCATGTCATTTCTCTCGTGCTATACATAAAGCGGTACAAGCACGTGCATGCCTGCACGTGCGTACATAGTACTACATACAACTGCATGTACGATATCTACAGATAGCATGCAATGTGCTAAACAAATCCGGTAATTCACGAGTGGACCACTCACGTAACGAACGGCACTAGTCACAGAATGGACTCGCATGGAGAGCCAAGGATTAATTTATAGAAAAGAAAAAGGATCAAGGAACTGCAAGTTATGCTAAAAATCCTCCTTATCGCCCGCCCCCCCCCCCCCTTATGTTATTTCTATAACTTAGAACCTTCCAAGTGTCGCAATATGTGCGAATGCCGGACTGTTAACATTAATATTTGAATACATGTTACGAATGCAATTTGAATTTATAGTATTTACAATTTGTCTTTACGTCGCACTCTTACCTAAGGTACATCCCAGGAGCGATAGGGTCCAGGTCCGCTGCCCATAGCTAAATTCTAGGTATAGTAAGTATTTGTAGTAAGGTAGCTTGACACATGACTAGCTTCGCTCTATAATCTTGTTGTGAAATTAATTGCATGTGTGGAAATATTTGATCTCTTCGATCGAACTGTCGATTTATTTGAACTGCATTTTTTTGATTTATTTATTTTCCTTTTTTGCATGCACACACTGGCAGCGCTCCAATGCAGCCGCCATAATGCGTCGATACGCGATCGTATACGATGCACTTCCCAAACTGGCTGGCTTTTGCACGCAGCAAAATCATGATAATCTACTTTTGGTTTCACATTTTTGCACACAGTACGCTGGCACGGCATGCGTACGCTGCCGTGGGAGCGAATCCTTTTCGAAACGCTCTGTTGTAGTACTTCGTGTCCTTCTCTCGGTAGTTTTCTCTCTCCAAGCAGTGATCTTTATGTGGTGAAAGAAGTGACAACGAACCAGGTCTCTCTCCCATCTTGAAGTTGTCGCGGCAGCTGCTGGCCAGCTGTCCGCGACAGTGTGTGCATGATTGTACAAGTATAAAGTGAAGTGTTTCACCACACCAAGTTGGAAGACTGTTGGAGTGTGCATCCAAGATGTGCTAGAGCTGTTAGCCAGTTAATTGTAGAACGTCAGTTCCGTCGGTCAGTGTCGTGCAATGTTATCGCATGAGCTGATTGGTTAGTAACTTGGTGGTGTTAGTTGACATTTTTAGCGTAACTTGTAGTTCCTTGGTCTTTATTCTCTATAAACTAGTCACAGAGCACGTAACGAACGACACTAGTCACAGAATAGACTCGGATGGAGAGCCCAAGATTAACTCATAGAAAAGAAAAAGGACCAAGGAACTACAAGTTACGTAACACCCTGCCATAGGTCCTCATTTTCTCTCTGATTGTTAATTCGTTCGAACTTGACTTGTAATTACCTCTCACGAGCATGATTGACAGGTCAACTTGTTGGCATTGCGTGGGCGAAACCGTCTGCATCAGCGTTTGATCGGAGACCCAGGCATTGATGACTTGAGCCAGCATCACCGTATTGCTTGTGGGCAAGCTCGCAGACTCGACAGACACTGTGCGAGATTTACGAGTGTGCGAGATTTACGAGTGTGCGAGATTTACGAGTGTCAGTTGTCGCGTTGCCAAGGAGGGAGTGTGCGAGATTTACGAGTGTGATTGGACAGGATACTGCTCTGAAATAGAATGAGTGTCGTTGTGATAACATCATTTACGAGTGCGTTGTTACGATACAGTGTTTGTCGTGTGTGTTTGTCGGATACGCCGATATAATTAGTTGCATAGATAGTACTTACGTGGTTGCTTGCATTCTCGTGGTTGCTTGCATTCTCTCTCTCTAACGGAGTTTGCTGTCACCCTGTCGCTGGGTGCAAGCACCCTCTGACAGACCAAACCGATTCGCTTCATCTCCACAATATTTATCTCCTTTCGATTTGAATTTCTG
Organism: Sycon ciliatum; assembly: GCF_964019385.1. NCBI lineage: Eukaryota > Metazoa > Porifera > Calcarea > Leucosolenida > Sycettidae > Sycon > Sycon ciliatum. The sequence continues at coordinate 2,429,865 of NC_088643.1, forward strand.
TTTGTTCTGCACTCTGACTTTTCCTTGTTGTAGATCTACCTGCGCTGCGCTTTTGGACGCGGAACTTTGCTGTCGCCATTATTGTTATATCCATGGTTACGTTGTACGTGACCAGGGAGTCGGTATTTTACGACTCCCTGTACGTGACTCATCGATGCATCATGCATGATTAATTGTGATCATCTACTTTTCTGCTCTTCGATATGCATGCGCGCACACTGGTGTACACATAAGCCAATGCACGCACGCGGGCACGTTTTGCTGATGACAGCGATTTGCTGATCGTTGTTCTTTCTTGTTTCTGGTTGATTTGAATGGTTGAGACCAATAAGTAAATACAGTCTTCAGTTTTTCACCAGTTGTAGTCTTCGGGGTGCTGAGTCGAATGGCACGGTCTTGGTAAGAGGAAGCTGAGACGCTCCCTTCCTCCCTTATTCCCAATCGAACTCGCGCACTTCCACCGAAACTGGGTGGCTGCGCCCTACTAGATAGGGATTTGTATGGAAAAAGTCACTAAAACGCCGTTTCGTTCTTATAAAAGCACGGATGACCGCGATTGGTCCATGTGTTGTAGTCTTTTGGCCGCTGAGTCAACTGGTTTTGTTCCGAAAAGGCTGCAATGCAGCATTCGGCCCTTATTACCAATTGAACACGGTTGAGTAAGCGGTCACGTGCTCATTTACAGCCTGTTTGGGCCCGTTTACGTCACTCGGGTTGAACCTTTGAACTAGAGAGTCGTAAAAGCCTCTTGCGACTCCCTGCTTTTGAACCGTTGAGTTGAACCTTGATGTGAAAATTGTAGTCTGCAGGCTCGGTGATAGGCCCACACAGATCCTGCCGGCAATTCTTTCGGCAAAATATCGAAGAATTTCAATAGCGGAAATTGCCGGCAAAATCGGAGCAAAATATCGATATGTTGGGTGAAATCGATGCCTGATACTTGGATTTCCTTGTTTCTTACCCGTTCAGCATGATACACTGCCAGGACATTTAGGAAACATTGTATGGGAAGTTGATAAAATGCTAGTTGGCAGGGAAGACCGGACAGAGAGTGTACGCAGAGAAGATAGGAGATTTCAGAAACAGGGAGGTATTGGCACGGGGTAATGAGAAGGAATGACGTGTTGATCTGGTGGACACAAACCAGTTATACTTAGCAAAGTGTTTGGGAGCCAGGTCTAATAAGATCATGTGAACAAGGATGCAAAGATGTTGCTGGTGTCGCTCTAAGAGGGGAGATACTGAAGCTAAACTTAGAGACGTTGGGAGGAGAATGTTTGATCTTTGCGAAACAGGATTTTTAGAAGCAGAGGCTGGTGTATTTCCAGAGTTTGAAGAAGGGCCTGACACAGGCCGCACCACGCTGTGTCACAGTATTCAAATATAGGTGGAATATACGACGTAAAGAACAATTTGCGGCAATGGTCATTTAAATAGTGGCAGTGAGATTGCAACATGCCAAGGGAGGAGCTAGCTCGCTTGCATACTGACTGGACCTGTGGGGACCAGGATATATGGCTGTCGAATATAACACCAAGGTGTTTGTGTTCATGAATAATTTTAACGTTAGCATTGGCTCCTGGAAAGTGCAACGGCTGAGTGGGCGGCGATGGGCTGATGAACATTGCTTCGGTCTTCGCGATGTTGGGCCTCAGCTTCCAAGCTTCCATCCATGCTATGGTGGAGTTAATGCCGGTCTGCATGGAGGGAACGAGGTTGGACGGCGAGCTGTCAGAGCACAACAGTGTCATCAGCAAAAGGCTGACGTCTAGAACTAGAGAGGGCAGATCGTTCACATAAGTTATGAAAAGGAGTGGACCCAGTATGGACCCCTGTGGAACACCAGACACTACAGGTAAAGGATCGGACAAGGAAGCAGAGACACGGACAGTTTGATGACGGGACGACAAATATGACGACATCCACTGCAGAGCTGTACCACGTACTAGAAAAATAGAGTCAAGCTTAGCAAGTAGGCCTCGATGCCAGACTGTGTCGAACGCTTTTGATAGATCAAAAAAGACAAGACCTACATGCTTCTTCAGGTTACGATGTCCGTAAATATCCTGGATTAAGTGTGTCAATTGCAAAGTAGTTGAGTCGCCACGACAGAAGCCGGATTGTGCAGAGGAGAGGGCAGGGGTGACATGGTGGTAGAGAGATTCATAGCAGATGCGTTCACAGACCTTGGATATAGTCGGTAAGAGGGAGATGGGCCTGTAATTAACAGCTTGGGAGCGTTGTCCTTTCTTAAATATCGGGACAACAATAGCAGATTTCCACGCAGATGGGAAGACTCCTGCACGATATGACAAGTTGAAGAGCAAGCACAGGGGATACGACAAGGAAGGCACCAGCAGTTCAAGGACTTCATTTGGAATACCGTCTTTTCTAGGAGACTTGCAGCTCTTAAGACGTTTCAGTTGTTTGCGGACCACACCAGTTGTTGTAAAGACCTCCAGAAGTGGAGCGCGCAGCTCTGGAGCTGGGTGCAGGGGCGGGATAACCCAGTTCGGATCGTCGGGAAGGCCGGGAGAGACAAACTGTTTGTTCAGAGTGTCCACAATGGACTTTGCCTCAGACTGACAGTTGCCATCAGGATCAATCAAGCACTGGATTGGGGCGCGAGAGACACTAGGATGCTGGGTGCGAATGAACTGATAGAGAGAAGGCCGATTGGGTGATGAGATTGTTGCAGAGAGGGAGCTGATGTAAGAGCGGTAGGTTTTACGGGATTGGTATTTGACAAAGTTGCGTTGAACTGCAAGCTGCTACAAAGTGTGAACCCCCATAAAGCGACAGGTAGTGATGCAATCCCAGGCATTGTGCTGCGTGAGTGTGCACATGAACTGGCGCCTACATTGACTTTGATCTTCAACAGATCACTAGCCACTGGGTGTGTGCCATCAATGTTCAAGCTTTCTCACGTCAGTCCCCTCATTAAAGGAGGCGATCCAACTGTCTGTGGTAATTATAGACCAGTGTACCTCTGTTTCACGATTGCGGGAGAAAATCATCAAACAGCAACTTATGGCTTACCTTGATACCTGCCGAGCTATCCCTGGTACACAATTTGCATATCGAGAACATCACTCAACGGAGGATGCTCTCACTCTCGCTACTAATCGCTGGCTCAAGAACCGACCTGATCACAAAGTAACTGGCATTGCCCTAGTGGATATGTCAAAGGTGTTTGACCGCGTACATCATGAACAGGTAGTGTCCCAACTGTATTCTGTTGGCGCATGTGGTAAAGTCTTGGACTGGTTCACGAGCTACCTATTTCAAAGTATCTGGTCGTTACCAGCCAGTTCGTATAGAAGGCGCATTGTCCAGACCAGTATCTTGTACCCGAGGTGTTCCCCAGGGTAGCGTGCTTAACCCCCCTCTCTTCACATTGTACACTCGTCAACTCAACGAAATAGTTTCTAGTAGCATAGTTCACCAAGAGTTCGCTGATGACATTGTCCTGGAGGCCTCGAGTCGTGATGCACAAGCCGTATGCTCATCTCTGATTGGTGGACTCACTATTTCCGTTTCACTCTGACAGGCATTCCAGCAGCTGGCACGATCGGCACAGCAAGCCCTGGACACTGAAATCCGCCTCCCTCTCCTGGACCAATGCGGGAGGTCGCCGACCTGGCAGCCATGGTAATCGCCCCGACAACAGGGCGCACGTACACCGCTGGCGAAAGGAAATTTACGCAATTCTGTGCGTTGCAGAGATGGATGCCCATGCCGGCTACAGACACGATGCTCAGCTGCTTCGCAGCACACCTCACACAATCGGTTCAACCACAGACAATTCATGTCTACACCACCCCCCCCCCCCTCTCTCTCTCTCTCACTCACTCTCAGTCTCTCTCTCTCTCTCTCTTTCTCTCTCTCCCTCCCTCCCTCCCTCCCTCTCTCTCTCTCTCTCTCTCTCTCTCTCTCTCTCTCTCTCTCTCTCTCTCTCTCTCTCTCTCTCTCTCTTCTCTCTCTCTCTCTCTCTCTCTCTCTCTCTCTCTTTCTCCACCCCCCCTTTCTCTCTCTCTCTCTTTCTCCTCATCCATTCTACCTCAACTTCTCTTGTCTTTATCGCACTAAATCACCCCCTTCTTTTAGGCTATGGTGCGCAAGCTCACGTTAACGCCGAGACCATAGGTCGGTGTTGTGGACTTGCCTCACCAGCACAGGCTTGCTTTGCAGCCCCTACTCTCCCTGCTGTTTTGTCATTGTATACTTTGTTGTCTTCTCCCCTTCTGACGAGTAGGTTGTGTACTTAGTAAAAAAATAAATAAAAAAAAAACATGGCCGCAGTACGCAACATGCATCTCGAAGCCGGATTCCGAGATCCAACGATGAACGCATTGCTGCTGCCACGTGTTATGCGAGGCATCAAGAGGACGGCGACTGACCCGGCAATCCAGTGCACTGGCCTCCCAATCACCATTGATTTGCTGCGGAAGCTCCTCAACCAACTCAGCCTGGACCAACTGTTGCGAATTTGTATTACGACTATGATTTACGCATGTCGTTGTATTTGGTTCTTGTCTTGTGGAGTCCAGTGTCTGATGTCATAATATGGTCTAAGTGTACACGCGAGTATGGTGTGATGTGTGACGTTTATGATGTGGTGCATGCAAGAGTACGCGTTGTCAGAGTGTGAGGATGTGCTTCCGTCTGTGTGAGAGTGACTGTCAAGTGAATGCTGTACATGCGCAGTGCTAGTTTGATCTGGGAATGAGAGTCGTGTGTGATTCGTCCGTGGTCTGGTTGTCTTGGTCTTGGTCATGTGTTCTGTACGTATTGGTCCCTGATTGGTCGTCTCGATTTGTCGTTGGTTTATTACTGCTTGTTCTTTGTTGTTTTCTTCGAGTCTTTTCCCGGGAGTCTTTCCCGTCGTCGTTTTGTCCCTACACAAAGTTTGTCTCTCTCCTCCTGCGCCCTCGTCATTTCTTGGTATAATATAAGTATTGCAGATATGATCAAGAGTTCTCGTTGTTGTGTGGCGGGGGCCAGGGGGAGAAGACTACTTCACAACGGCATCACCAGCAGGACAAGTGCATGCTCAAGGCGGCAATGGTGCTCGCCTTTTTCGGATTTCTCCGATGCGCTGAATTCACTGCACCTCCAGCCGGGTTTGACCCTGCCACTCATGCCACGCGCCAGGATGTGACTCTGGATGTCAATCAAGGACGCACATGTATCCGCTTCCACATCAAGCAATCGAAGACGGACCAATTCCGTCAGGGCCATGCAGTGATAATTGGTAGTACCACTTCAAAATCTTGCCCGGTTGCCGCCCTCCTGGCATATTTTACAGTCTGTCCGTCTGACGCACTCTTCCGCTACCGCTCTGGGAGATCGCTGACCAGGCAGGCACTGACAGAAGAGCTCCGACACCTTCTCCCACTCACGGGAACACCCAATTCACGCGATTATGCTGGTCATTCGTTCCGCATCGATGCCGCCACAACTGCAGCCATGGCGGGTACCCCTGACTGGCTAATCAGGGCAATGGGCCGATGGAGAAGCGACAGTGTCTTGCGCTACATCAGGACAACCGACACAGACATGGCGCAGCTGACCCAAAAGCTGTCAGAGGTACAAGCGCATCACAGAACGCATGGAGGTACGTAATAACCAGCCACACAGCACGCAACTCGCACCCATGCACGTACCCACACGGCTGACCGTTTGGAACAGCACAGCAACTTGCTCTGCTAGGATTGTGCTGACAAACTGCGCTGATAGCAACAACAGTGTCATTCACTTGCATTGCAATGTGTCACAACCTAGCATGGAGGCTGGGCAACCATGGGCCAGCCATCTCCTCTCATCTGGCAATTATCACGGCCTTCGGCCATCACACTCATACTCCCACACTCCTGCCTCCTAATGGGCATTGTACTTCGTGCGTGGGCCGTCCACACTCCGTCCATTTCATGGGCGCCCATCTCATGGGCTGCACCTTGTGCGTGGACATACATACACACTATCATACAGGCCGTCCACACTTTCATGGGCTGCGCCTCGTGCGTGGACTATCCTACATGATTATCACATGCCAGATTCGGTTGCCCAGCACTCCATGAATCCTCCATATGATGTGTGCTCTCCACTGGTCTGCAATAGCGAGTGCATGCGTGTTAATGATAGCATTTGACTGGAGGCCTGGCAGTACAACCGGCCACAACTAACTGTACGTGCTTCATCAGGAAAGTAAGACACGCGCTGCTGAGCCCTCCAATCGACTTGGTGCGGAGTCCATGAGACATTCTAGTTCTTTTTGAGCCTCCTAAGCTGGAATCGGCAAAGGCAGTTCTTTGGGAACGAGCTCTTTCTGTTTATAGCCGCTCCTTCATCCTGGTCCCAATTTAGCAATGCATCAGTGTCCACTTCAGTACCAGTATCGCCAGAGCCTCTTGCACAACGAGAAAACACTTCTTCGTCTGCTTGATATTCACTTCGCGTAAATTGTATTCTGTAACCACAGGCCTTCTTTATGGCAAGTTGATTGCAAGAAATGGGGGGTCGAGCAATCCAAGTTCACGTACTCGCGCGATTAGAGCCCTCTCTTGAATGGTGCCCTATCTCGAATAATGCCCCAGTCTCTAAGAGTCAGTGAAAAAAGCCCTCCCTTGATGAATAGTGCCCTCCCCGACCCCCCCCCCCCCCCCCCCCGCCCGGGCCTGTAACCAAGCGCTTGTGTAATTAGTTTGGTATTGTTTTGCTATAGTCTTGTCTTTTCAGAATCAAATTTGCAGTTCTTCACGGTTGCCGTTTCTGCTGAGTCCTGATCGTTCACAACAAACTAAGGGCATGTTCAATTGGTAAGGATCAGGATCCGGATCCAGATCCCAAATCCGTCGCATCCTTAAGAGTCAACTGAACACTTTATAAAAGTCGTACTCATCGCGCGCGCGCGCGCACGCGTTGTACAAGAAGTCAACAAGCTAGCTCTATCTTGATCCACGTGTGCGTACCACAATATGTACAGAGATGATTTTTACCCGCCACAAATGTCACCTTTGGATCCGAGCAAGGTGTTGTTGTTGCTGGTTTTTATTTTACTTCGCAAGGCCAAACGGGCAATGGTGCCCAATTCTATGGAAGGCGGGTTGGTGGGTTGGTGAGTTGACCGGATCCAAATCCGAAGGATCCGGATCTGAATTCGACCAATCGAAAGGGTGCGAATGGATCGGGATTCCGATCGTACCAATCGAACATACTCCTTTTTTCTTTGTTTTTATGTTGGATGATGCAAATGTACCAGCATTGAAAAAATAGTGCCCTCTCCTGAATAGTGCCCCATCTGTGATGGACAGTGAAAAATAGTGGCCCAGTGGCACTAATCGTGGAGTACGGTAAGTGTTTCAGCCTAGGTCTCATATCCTATGAAAGTGCACTGAAATAGCGGACATAGCAACAAGAGAATTGTGAGTTGCCCTCTACGTGGGAGCTTGCGCGATTCCTGCCGACTTGAATTCTCACTTGACTGACTCACGACTGCCATTCAGACCACACGAGAAGTCAATCGAAACTTCCACTGGGCAAACCTGCGAAGAAAGCACCACTACCTGCTCAATACACTGTGTTTCGGGGAATTCAACCCTCATCAGTTGAGCTTGAGTAGGCTGATAGCAACAAGGGCGACTAATTGCACTGTAAGCATTTCCTTAATGTCGACATGTATCATTAAAATGTGAAACGATGATCACAAGGTACACAACTAACGGGAAAGACTCGGAGGATTTGTTCAGAACTGTTTTCTTGTTAGTATTGTTACATTCATCAGTGAATCTATGTAACAATGGAATGTTGTGTGCCTTGTGATTATTGTTTCACATTAAATTTTTACTCATACATGTCCACATTTAGGAAATTCTTACAGTGCACTCACAGTGCACTTACCCCCACCGTTAGGCGCTGCATCTGCCGCTAGGGTTTATCGGGTGTTAGCGGCCTTCGTGAGTTCCCTTCGGGAACGGATACGATAATTTACTTTTTTTTTACAGTGCAATTAGTCGTCCTTGTTGCTTTCTGCCTCCGAAAAAAACACTTGATGATGCCAATTAGGATGAACATAGTGAGCCTTACCATTATCAAGGTATTCCCGGATGTAAGTGGTGTCATAAGGCACATTGAAGTGATTCGAAGACTCATAATAGAAAATGCATAGCCGATGATTGGCTGTGACTGGATTTATGAGTGCCCTATGGGAATCACAATAAAACAACAATCACTTTAGGCCTCCTACATGCCGTACCACCTATTGCATGGCCGACTGCGGTTGCTATCACGATCTACAGAGAAGGTTCTGCCATTGGGCAAAGCTCGCTGCCGAATGTGAAAATCTAGATTTTGGACTATTCGACGTAATATACTACCTCCGACAAGCAAAACTTGGCGCGTTTTTTTACTTCAAATTACTCGAAATAACACACACTTTACAATCAAAGCAGATTGACTCGCCAAAATACAACTTTGTATTGCTCAACAAGGACCTTAGACACATCAGTTGGGCTAAATCACTCTCCTCTGATTCAGCGATCGCAGTTTTTTTCTGGATAGGAATTGTCCCTGTTTTGAGACGAAAGTGCGACAAGAGCGGATTCAGTTGCAGCGAGTGCCGTGGCTTTGTTGTGAACGCTCTGGAAATCTCGATGTCGTTCCTATGTGCTGTGTTTGAGCCACGATGGCGAGGGTAGTCTTTTCCACCGCCACATTCCAGGTTGACGTGGTAAGAACTGTGCAACACCTCCACCTGCGCCTGAACTCCAAATCTTTTTGCCGGGTTTTCTCACCAACAGTCCAAAATAATTGCCTGCAGCAATTCCTGGCGATTTCCCTTAGCCAACAGAGACGCATCGCTCTGGAGGCTATCGAAGGACACCAGGATTGTTTGGCATGGACGTATGGACTCTGTGCTGGCTGAGGGATCAAGTGGAGAGAGAGAGAGAACTCCTTGGTTTTGCATTGAAACGCGAAAGCACGACGATTTTCCTTCGCAGAATGAACGCGCGCACTGTTGTGCCGGTACAAGAGAGACCAGCCTGCCTCTGACTAAGTCTGAGTCATGTGCCACTCATCAGCTCTTCGCTTGGCTTCCTCCACCCAATTGCATGGAGCTAAAAGTACTAGTGGGTCGCGGAACCAACCTCAGAGCCTTGTGAAGTCAGTTAGTTGTGGTACCAACACAACAAAATCACAAAAAAACGCGCCAAGTTTCGCTTGTCGGAGGTAGTAATTATAATTTCTTTAAACTCTACAGCGTTGTTATGTTGTTTGGCCATGCGTGCATCAATAGTACTCTTTATTGCACTTATTGAATTGTTTTCTCCACGCCGACTGTTCATACATAAAATTATAAAACATTTCCAGGAGGTAAGAATGATATTAACGCAATGAATAGGGTGAGTTGCTCGCTCAGTACAAACAATAAGCAAAACATGAAGATGAAAATTCTCAGAAAATTTCAAGGTCCTTCATCATTATCTGCCCTATCTGCGGCAGCACCACCGCAACAAACAATGTCATCAGCAGAAGTGTCTTGGAAGACGTTCACGGACGAACACGTCGGTTTCATTAGAGAGGTTTTGGAAGTGCGAGTCACGGAGTTTGAAGAAAATGTTGAACTCTTTCTGCTGGGATGGCGACTACACCATAGGCCTCAGGGGTTAGAGCATCGCTGGCCTGGTTCGAGTCCTGGGGGTGACAGGCCATTTTCTTCACACTTTTCCCATTTGTGTCTTCCCCACGAATTAGAATAGCAATAAATAGGATGAATTCCGCCGTCATCATTACACATCAAGGAAATAATGAAAGTTTGTGGCTGCCTGGACCTGGTCGCCACAAACATTCCCGAGAAGTTCACATCCATTGAATCCCTGAGCCCCCTGGGTTCCTCCGATCACTTAATCGTCCTCGGCAGGCTCTCCATTGCTAAAGACATAGCACAGTCTCGAGAGTCCACATCTTACACTGCACCGCCTCGCTTCAGCCATCACTTGCTCGCTCAATCGCAATGGGAAGGCATCAATGCTGAAATTGCCGCAACTCACTGGAGTGACCTCTTATGTGGTCTTGATATTGATGCAGCCGTTTCTAACTTCTCGTCTGTCCTCGAATCGTCTTCCTCAGTCTGCTCTTCTCACCGCGATCACCAGTCATCCACCAGTAACCGAAGCCGCTCTTCACGCCAGGATCCACCGTGGATGACACCAGTGCTCAGGGCAGGCATTAAGAGAAAGCATGACCTCTACAGCATCTATAAAAATACCCTACCCCGTCAAATGCAACGCAGTACAAACGTCAGCGGAATATAGCAAAAACGTTATCACGTGTAGCCCATAAAGAAAACGTCCAGTCCATTACTACTTCTCCCACCGACAGCCAGCGTCCATCACTTCACTCATTTATAAGAACTCTTCGTAAATCAGCATCGTCATTGGGCTCTAGTCCAACAGCAATCACACAGTCTGACCAAAGTTCCGCCACTGCGCCTCTTGATATTGCGGATGCTCTGAATGAGCAGTTTACCAGCTTCTGCGTTAAGGATAGACCTGAATGGTTAGTTCCACCTATCCACCAAATACCTATAGAGTCAACGTTTACATCGCTGACGATTTCATCCCGTACTGTAACCAGATACATACGCAGTTTTCCCAATAGGAAGTCTCCTGGTTAAGATGGTAGACCAAACGAAATCCTGAAACACCTCCAAGACAGCCTAGCATATCCGTTATCGCTGCTCTTTAACATCTCTGTGTCGTCTGGAATCTTTCCCTCCGGTTGGAAATACGCATTAGTGGTCCAAATTTATAAGCGCAAAGGCTGCTGGTCGGATGCAACGAACTACAGACCCATCTCCCTACTGTGCTGTATTTCAAAGCTGTTTGAGCGCATTGTGTACGATCAGCTATATCGACACTTGTCCCCGTACATGCATACCATGCAGTCTGGTTTCCGGCGAGGAGACTCCACAGCTATGCACCTAGTCCACCTAATCCAAAACATCATGCAGTACCGACATTTGAAAGAACATACTGGCATGTGCTTCTTTGACCTGGCGAAAGCCTTCGACACTGTTTGGCATAGAGGCCTGATTGCCAAGTTGGGTGCCTATGGCATTGGTGGCAAACTGCTTTGTTTCTTTGAAAGCTACTTAACTGGCAGGTCACAGGCTGTACGCGTCGGCAACACCCTCTTGTCTCCCCAGCCAATTAATTCTGGTGTGCCACAGGGGTCAATCCTGGGGCCACTATTCTTTTTAGTTTACGTCAATGATCTACCGATGTCCGTCCCTAATGTTTCACTGTTCGCCGATGACACCACAGTTTCCACTTCAAGTAGTTGCAGGCAATTGCTAGTAGATGACCTCCAGAAAAAGATCAACTCCACCATTTCTTGGATGTCGACTTGGAAGCTGAGACCGAACACTAGTAAGACCAAAGTGATGTTCTTCTGTAGCGGTGCTAGTGGTCAGTTCTGCAATGTGTCTTTATCATGTCCTGGCAGCTCATCGACCATAGAAATTGTCCATGAACATTAGCACCTTGATATAATTATTGACGACTGTCTAATATGGGCTCCTCAAGTAGACTATATTTGCAAGAAAACTAGTAGTGTTCTCGGCATACTATATCCTCATCGTTCTCATCTGCCAAATACATGCCGTTCTATGTTTTGTCGCTCGTATCTATTACCTATGTTGTCGCCACTCGCCTGTTCTGTAAATGTTTCAAGACAGCCTCTTGAATGATTCTCGTTCTGACCTTACCCTGTCTGTTTATTTATTTATTTTCCTCTGAGTCACGTTGGTGCGAACGCGCACGTGGAGATGCTGCAGCCTACGGCCATGTCGTCTGTTCCGTTATTACGAGTGTCCATGCATGCCATTATTCTACTGACACTGATAATTCTCTCCTGTCTAGTCGCGTTCTACTCTGCTTCTCCGTCTCTCTTCTATTCTGTTTCTGCTTCGAACGTGTAGTTGTTTGAGCTGCTCTCATGATAATTTATTTGTATTTTTGAAACCCTTTGTACCCGCGATCATCATGATCATGCGCTTGTACAACTGCGCTGTGCTGTATGACTGAGCTATGACTATGAGTCATGCTCGCACTATTATACCTTTTGTGTCACGTGTACGTGTATGTCGTGGCGCAAGCGCGCTGTGCCTTTGCTGGCCCTTTTTTGCTTCCTTTTGCAGTTTTGCCTTTTGGTTTTAGAGTTATGCCGGTTGTGGTTGAAGTGTGTTTGCAAGAAGAAATCCAGAACGTCTAGTAATGGTGTGTTGTCCCATTTGCGTTCGGAGAGTGTGCCTGTGCACGTGTATCGGAATTTGAATTCTTGCCTGTAACAACCTATTTTCCAGTATGCATGTCAGTCTTGGTGTAGTCTAAGTCAGCATCTTGTGAACAAACTTGAAATCCAACATAAATCTCCTCTTAAAATATTGTTTAACAAGCAGCGTTTATTTCCTAGTCTTGAGCTCTATTGTATCAGCAATACTCAGCCACTGCAAGATAATCGCAAACAGCAGCTTTGCATTTTGATCCACAGAATTCGCCTAGGTAAAATTCCCATTCATCTCTCTGTATTCAATTGGTTTTCTCTGTCCCGGTCCACTCGTAATAGTCTCTCACTTCCTCGTGCTATTTCAGCCGCATTTACCAACTCTCCTTTGTTTTTGTCCTACAGATTTTGGCTGAAACTTCCTCAGCATGTCTTTCCAGCTTTAAAAATGCACTCCGATCGCATAATGTAGTACGATAGTACGATAGGATCTCCTTGCTGGATTCTTGTCTATTCTTCTTTCTTCTCTTTTTCTTTATTCTTTTCTTTTCTTGCCGTGGTTGCCTATCACCCCTCTCTCGCACTTTGGGTGAAAAATTGGTCATGGACCACGAGTTGAGTGAAATAAATTAATAAATCTTTAGTTTGAGGGAAAGACACAAACAAATAAATAAAAATTCAAATCCCAACCTATCTTCAAGTCAACCCGTTTTTTCATTGTTTTCGGTGATCATTGTTCAAGATGGTACAAGACCGTCGAAAGAAAAAGGTGGCTGCACCAAACGACTTGTTGTTGGAGCTCGCGCTTCCTGCCGAACTTACTGACATTTGACTGGCTCACGCCATGTGAACACACTCATAACACTGAAATGATGTGAGCAAATACGGAAGTCATTGCGCTGTAGCTACATGTACGTCGTGTTGCACATCGATCGATCGATCAATTTCCTTTTGAGAATTATTATAGTATTTCAAGATCGCCAATTTATTTGAATTTAGGAGTCAACGCGTCTTCTATCAGCTTTCACAGGCGTCTGCTTTTCTCAAAATGTTATCGAAGTCACGCGGATAGCTTTGCCAAGTCATGGCCTTGGGAATGAGTCTGTGTTGATGTCGTTTTCGTCACGTGGTGAGAGTAAATTGCATCGAAGATCAAGGGAACTATTTGGTCACGAAACGAATTGGGACCCATGACGCTCGTCAACATTTACCACACTTTCGACATGTCCTTTTCGACTCCACATCGATGCGAGGAAGAACTCGGTGCCATCGTGAGAATAAAGAATTCAAAATTCAAACAAACTCGTTTGTTGTAAACCAGACGTACCATGTACCGCCGTGAAGGATTTGCCACTTTTTTATGCTTTCGCGCGAAATAATTCTTCCACTTGTCTTCACAGCGAGTTTTTCCAGGCAGCGCTTGAGCACTCATACGGTAAGACGGCAAACTCCTCGGGTGATCGCCAGGATTGCTGATCTTTTTGAAAATAACTGTAACGGTTAACTATGCAAACCAATGGTTAAACCGTGGTCCTTATGGCTTATAGAGTTATGGCTAACTGTCCACCAATGTAACCAGATCTTACACAGTCAGCGAGTGCGACAAAATGGCACAAAACTGACAAGGAGTACTGAGACATTTGGCGACCTGACACCTAGCTCCAACACTTCTCCAAGGCGCAAACCAACAACCTTCCAACTTGTAAGGCTCAGGTTCGGGAAGGTCCGAGTTGAACTTACTATCACTACCTTTTCTGTAGTTTGGAGGCCTTCATGGCGCTCGGACATGTGCAATTCACAGACTCTCACTAGCTATACAGTACACTGATTCTGGCAAATTTTATCTGCATTGATAGTCATAGTGATTGATTTTCCGTGCCGAATTTCTGACCCTGCATGCATGTCCCATGCACGTCAACAGTACTTCACACTTTCCTTTTCCCGCGTTACCACCTCAGCTATGCCAGTTTTGTATGTGAAAAACCCTATAATTATATTAGCAGTTTGGTCTATATTTTAACTATTCAACAGCTACCTTCACTGATGAGCTATGTATTAGCGAAACAGCTGTCTGAAGGAGTTATAGAATATCGTCTACGGAAGTGTCCTCGCAGTGTTGATGGTTGTGTGCAGGAGGGTCTAGTCGGCTAAGAGCTCAGTGTAATGGTGGAGGTGACTCAACCTTTTCTGTAGTTATAATTATTGTTTTGTTTAGAGGAGTCCCATATACCTGATGATACCCTCTTGGGCGAATATTTGGATAAGAATTTGAAGTTTATTTTGGAGAGATTTGGAAAGATTTTCACTCTATGTAGCCAAGGAGTTTGTGCGGCTGTGGATAATAAATACTGGCGTTTCATTAAAAGCTTCTTACCCGTCACATGAGCCAAGTTTAGGGGGGATGACACTCAGATTGTTATATCCAAGATATCTGTAGGACAAGTAAAATTACACATGAAGAACACACAAGGAAACCCAACCTTTGCAAGCAGAAACAAATCAAATTCACACTTAGGCTGTTAGGTAGGTCATCAAAACCTCGTTAGTTACATGTATGTCCAGTGGTTGTCTCTTGTTGTCGCACTACATGTCGCGCTTATTGAGTTTTCTCGCATTTGCACCTTTGTGTCATTATTGCAATTTTCGCTGTTTACTTTAGCTATCTTCTTTCTTTCTTTTTTTTGCGCTGTTTTACCACCTTCTTACTGTATTTAATCCACTGTTCCTGTTCCTTTTCCCTTGCCTGTATTTCACCTGATGAGAAGGCTTGAAAGTATACTTGTGAAGACAAAAACTTTCAAGATGTTTGTAATGAGCCTGAAGTGTGTCCTTTTTATGAGTATTAACACATGAAGAACGTTGCTTTATGGCTTTCTGAACCAAGTGTATCATGAAGGGAATTTGGTGTTCGTTTTGGATTTCCGTGACTGGAGGATACTGTAAATATACAAAATTTCGGCGCTGCAAAATTTCGGCACTTCACGATTTTTGACATTTCGGTGGCGATTTATTTTCGGCGTGGGGTAGATCAGCTATAGAGGGCATGGTATACCGGTATAGTGCGACAGATGCTCTGAAAAATTTCATCGGCGATTTAATTTAGGCGTTTTGGGTCGGTGCCGAATATAGCCGAAATTAAATAGCTGCCGAAAATTTGTATATTTACAGTATGGTGAACCAGTTTTAATATCGACTCTCAAAGTTGCACCGATATTCACAAAAACACACAGCATATTCAGATCCAAGTTTCATTATCATGTGTCTCGAAGGCTTAGTTGGTGTGGAGGAAGGATTATCAGAAATAGGGTGAATCAAATGTTTACAAAGTTCAAAGTACTTGTAGGTTCTCTATAACGAGAAGCTATTCCCGGATTGATATTTAAATTTTCTCTAGTCAATAAAAGAGCCCATTTCCCCATTGAAATTTGAATTTTCTGTAGTTAATAAAATAAAATGAAGTAGCTGGCAGTACTTTGATGTTCCAAACCCTCATTCCGTTTGGACCCCACAACCCGGGATGAGGGTTAAGAAATCAATTACAAACCATTTTATAAACTCTCTTACCCTGTTCTAAGATCTCATAACTGTCAACATTACCTCAACCCTGGAACCTTTGGATCCGTTGCATCGTTTTCATGGAACACCTCATCAAAATGTAGAGGCCTGACATATAATATGTACGCGAGGTCCACACAGCTTTAATTCCCGTAGCTATGCAAAAGACGTTACTTCAGTTAACGTCTGGCATTAGCCAGGGTCCACACAGCTTTAATTCCGATTTGTTTGTTTGTGCCATCTTTTATTATCTTTATTCTCACAATGGCCGTAGCCAATAAGTATATGTTATCGCATGGTTGCAAGGGCCTTATGGCATATTATTGCCCCGAGAGGTTAGCCCGAGGGCCGTAGGCCCGAGGGCTAACCTCGAGGGGCAATAATATGCCATAAGGCCCGCAACAACCATGCGATAACAAATTTATCACATGGCCCACAGAGCAGACCATTGGGCTGCTGTTGAAATTTGCCCAAATGCCAACACATTATGACCACAATGTATATTGATGTGCTATCATTATCAAAACAGGAAAAATGAAGATATTTCTCCTACACCCTAACAAAAAGTCTGCTTCAGGCCATCAGAGAGATACAGTACTGAAAGACGGAGACAGAAAAAAAGTGCCGGCACCGCATCGTCATAGCAATAGACATGGCAACGACAATAGATACAGCAGAATCATAATTTCAGTTGAAAAATTAAGAGTGCTACCACAAAGAGTTTCTTCATGTTTACATGCGTATCAGGAAGTTGTCAAATACAGTGCTGCAACAAGTGCAAGTATTTGACGACTCCCTGGTGTGTAATTCTGAGGACAATTTTTCTTCTTCTTTTTTCAGCTCCAGATAGCTGTACTATTTTTCATTGCAAAACATTCCTGAATTGTTGTGTTTGTTGTTCAAGCAAAGGTGAAGGCAGAGGACAGATGAGCCTGGTAAGAGTTTTGCGTGGCACATGAAGACCACACACAGGCAGTGACTTTGCGAGGATCTGAAAACGCACGACGCTGAGTTGAATTTGTGTTATTTCAAATAATTGTTTGTGATCACAGTACCACTTCGAGCAGAACTGAATCTTATGCAAAAGCTTACCGACGGTCAGGCTGCCAACATGACTGAACAAATGATCCCTGCAAGCACCACACGGCAGACGTCCGAAGCTATGTCCATTCCCGGGATGCCGGTCCATCTCCAAAAAGAACTCCATCTTCGTCTCAATGCTACACGTACACTGCGACTCGTCGTAGAGTCGTACATTCTACAGAGTCGTCGTAGTCACGCGAGGAAAGCTGAGATAGCCACTTTCGACCACGCGTTCACATGTCACACTGCGCTGTACAGTCACCATGACATATTCACATCCCGTAGATTTCACGCGTACAGTCTCAGTCAGGGTTGTCACTGACGACGGGCTTTGGACGCGGGCGTTGGACTGATTTATTGCCCGCTCATACAGACCAGTGATTGGCCCGATCCAAAGAAACACTCACGTGACATGTGATAAGAGAGAGATAATACTATGTGTTATCAATCAGAGTGGGTGCAATAAACCGGGAGAAACGGTGGCTAGTGGCAGCCGTGGTTTGGGTGCTTCATTTAAATGAAGACGAAGAAGGAAGTATATCCATTGCGAAGGCAGGTAGGCGATAGAGCCTGATTAAAATACTATACCTAGGCTGGGCTGCAGCGGGGGTTGGAGCATGTGCAAATTGAGGATACTATGATCGGGGTAACTTCTCTTTTGAATGCATTTATTTCTCGGAGGGAGTAACAGTGCGGTGGTAGGCGGTTGTACTGAGTGCATGCGGAGTACAAGGGTGAACGTTGAAGGCGGGTGGAGTGGGTGGTGGGGAGGGCAAAGACTCGATGACGCCTCAAGTCTCGGCTTGGTGGCTCGGTGATGTAGCCTGAGGTCGCAAGCTGGATTTGTGGCGGGGATCGTCTGACAGCGATGGTGTGTGCAAAGAGTAGCTGCTTGAGCTGCTGGCGGGATGAGAGGGTTGGCCAAGTGACGTGGTGGAGTAATGAACTGTGGTGGCAAGGACTGAAGAGGGGGAGTCGGAGGCAGAGTTTTGCTGACTGCCATTGGAGACGTTCAAGGGCGTCTTGTTGCTGAACATTCATAGCTAACATAGCCAGAGAACCATATTCAATAACGGGGCCTATATACATGGTGTACAGTGTTGACAGGGCGGTGAGTGAAAGACGTCCACGAATCCGTCTCAAGAGGTGGAGAGTGCGCGCAACTTAGCTCTCGATGTGCTGGATGTGGGCATTCCACTTCAGGTCTGCCTGAATGATGATACCCAGGTGTCGCTGGCTCTGGACTCTGTTCAGTGTTTTGCCTCTCAACGTTATTGTCAGGGGGGAAAGTGTTTTGCCTCTCAACGTTATTGTCAGGGGGGAGGCACCGCACAGTGTCATCACGACCGTCTTTGTTTCGTTGACGGTCAGGTGCCAGGTGTCAAGCCATGTAGCGGCTTTAGTAACACTGGACTGGAGCGCTCGCTCTGCTGCTGCTGCTGAGTGGCCGCTAGCGATTAAGGCGGTGTCGTCGGCGAAGAGGCTGCTTCGTGTGGCTTGGGAGTTGCAAGCTGCTAGTAGGTCCATCGTGTATATGAGGAATAGCAGCGGGCCGAGTACCGATCCCTGAGGGACTCCTGCAGAGATGTCAGGCCAGTCGGAGGCTGTGCTTCCGATTCGGACCCGCTGCCTCCAGCCCAGGAGGTAGCTCTCAAACCAGCGGAGTGCTGCACCCCTTACGCCATGGTGTTCAAGCTTGTGCAAGACGGCACGGTGCCACACGTGGTCGAAGGCCTTGGAGAGGTCAAAGAAGCAGACGTGGACTGACTTCTTGACCTCAAGGTCTGTAGCAAGTTCGTACAGCAGGCGGCTTATTTGATACTCTGTGCTGTCGTTCTTCCTGAAGCCTGACTGTTCTGGAGGGAGATGGGGTTGGATGTGCCTGTAGAGAGCTTTGTGGGCGATTCTTTCTTGCAGTTTTGATACGACGGGTAGGAGGGAGATAGGACGATGATTCGTGGGACAGGCTCGACTGCCCTTCTTGAAGATTGGAGACACCATGGCATCTCGCCAGTCTCTCGGGACTTGTCCGTGGGTGAAGGAGTGGTTGAAAATTATTGCTAAGGAAGGGGCGATGAGGTCAGCAGTGAGCTTGAGAAGAATAGACGGGACTCCGTCCGGGCCGGCGCTTTTGTTGGTGTCAATGTGACAAAGGAGCTCGAGTACCTCCACTTCAGTGGCGGTGACATCCTAGAGTGTCCTGTCAGTAACCCTCGGCGTGTGGATGGGAGGGGGAGGGCCGGTGCACCCATGGAGTGACTGCCTGCTCTGCTCAACGAAGAAGTTGTTGAAGGTTGTATGTAGCCTTGTCGAGGTCAGAGCTAATGGTGTTCCCATCACATTCCAAGTCGGGAACGCCACGCTGTACTGAGGTTCTAAGGAGGGACATCACATTGTACAAGTTGCGGCGATTGAGCGTCACTCCATGCTCGTCCACCGTATCCTCTCTTACTAGGTATCCGTGTACATAGCCACACTTCGCGGACCGCAGCTTGGCCGTAACACTGTTACGTTGCGCAGTGTAGGCTCTCCATGATTCAGCAGAGCGTGTCATTAGATACGTTCGGAATAGAGAGTGCTTCTTCTTGATCTCATTCCTGAGGGTCGGCGTAATCCAAGGCTTCGATGCCCGTCGTGTACTATGATCATGCGGTCGCTGGTTAGTTAGGTGGGGCTGGTACAAATCCTTCGTGCAGTGCCCGCGTGGCTGAGGAGGGGTGCTGCCTTCCGCAGGAGGCCCAGCCACTGCTTAGCACGTGATGCAACTTGCCGAATGTGGAGTATGTAGCTTAGTTTAGAATCAAACGTCACTCCGAGCACCTTCATAGATTCATCTGGTGGGAGAGGAGTTCCGCCAAATGACAGCTGGGGAGTCACTGTATCCTTCCGCTGGTGCGACAGAGTGATAGTTTGCGATTTCGATGGCTCAAACGCAATCTTCCATCTCTTGCCCCAGGCATGAAGCTCAATTCTCAACTCCCTATCTAGTCTTCGTTGTAGTGAGGCATTCGAGGCTTGGTCAAGAAGGGAGTACAAAGTGGTATAATCTGCAAAAGTGTTCAGGTTTGTGCCATGCGACACGCAGCTTGAAATGTCGTTTACGTACATGAGGAACAATGTAGGTCCAAGGATACTACCTGGTGTGAAGCCAGACTGGACAGGGTGCACCGATGAGCTATGGCCATGAACAACAGCTTTAATGGTGCGGCATTGCAGTTAGTGGGTAAGCCATGTGAGCATTGAACCCCCTATCCCCAGCTGGTGGGCCTTGTAAAGTACGCCAGCATGATGCACTTTGTCAAAAGCCCCTGCTATGTCCACGGCAACTGCTTGCATAGCTCCACCTTGTGCCATGGCATTGGCCCACTCATACTGTAGGACAGTCAGGAGGTCTGCAGCTCCAGTGCCACGACGAAAACCGTACTGACGAGTATTCAGCAGACGGTGGCGTTCCAAGAAATTAACAGGCTGCGAGTTGACTATACTCTCCATTACTTTCGACAGGATGCTGAGGAGAGACACAGGTCGATAATTCGAAACAATTGACTTGGAGGACTTCTTGTGTATGGGGGACACATGGGCTAGTTTCCAGGAAGCTGGCTGGACCCCTGCGCATGGTACCATAAATGTCTTTCCTTCTGTTGTCCAACTACCATTGTGATGAAATATTTCTGATGATAATCACAAGAAAACAACATTCAAATTTTAACATATTGTTCAATTGTTCGTGGTATGAGTGCGCTTATTTTACTTTCGTCAATATTCATAACATCCCTATGCTTTCTTGCCTAGGCCATCACGGTGGTAGACGGTGATGAGCTAGGAAAAAGCATAGCGTAGGACCCTGAGCTTCCATGCTCTCTCGTGGGTCTTGATAGCAGACGTTTTCCCCCTTCAGTCATCTCATATACAACATTGAATGCCGACAGTGTGGTAGTCGGTATGTTGGTAGGACCCTTCAACATCTGTCCGAGTATATCAAGCAACACGTTCCACTGTCGTTGCTGTCCCAAGCTGCCAGATCTTGGAGACCAAGGCGTGGCAGGCCGCAACCACCCAAACACCTAAGCGCGCAACGACTGCCTTCCGCGTCCTTTTGCGTTATGCAGAGCTCACTTACTTGTCAGTTTGAGCACTCTGGCAAGGTACGTTCCGGCCTGGTTTAAATCTGGCTTTGGAAAATATATTTTTCATGGCTTCCTGGTTCGGCCTCCACTTCTCTGTGCTGCGATGGTGAGTTCCCAAAGGACAAAGCAGTTCTTTCCGCTGATTAACTAGAGAAGAAATTTGTCTGCGAAAATGCAAGGACTCGAGGTCACAGAGGGCATTTAATTGCGATTTTGTTTCATATCTATCCGCTGTAACTTTCGTACTCATCGATAACCTCCTAGCTACTCTAGCTTCCATGATCTCTAAATGTTCGAGCTCAGATTTGGTAAGGGTATAGCACCGAACTGAGGTGGCATGTTCCAGAGCCTAGTGGATATAACCTTTCTAGATAAGAAGTAAGGCCTTCAGGGCAACCAGCCGTCCAACATAAAGAACAATAGGTTGACGCGGCCTTGATAGGTCTTCAGAACAGTCTTTGTGCTGGACTGGTCTGTGGTCAGATGCACGCCAAGATGTTTACAACTTTTACTGTCGTGATGAGCTGATTAGACAGTTGGACTTGGTCCTGACTGTCGTAATTCTTGATTTGGTTTTTTGGCTGGTGAAAACTATCCCCCACCTTGCTCGTCCATTGTTGGCACTTTGCTATAGAGGAAGAAATAAAGAAATCGTTGCTGATTGTTGGTTGTTGTTCAATATTCAAATCCCTAAATAGTATGAAAATACTTACATGCTTGAAAGGCTAGACTTAGCGTATCTACGAAGAGTATAGGGTATCTGTATAAGGTTATCGTGTTCCAAATATCTAAAGGGTAAACATAGATAATTGCAAGTCATACACAAATGACAATGAGGAGATAACATTTTTTAAGTAATGCAATGAGAGGGCTTGAAAGCCCATGAGCCCTCGATATACTTCGTTTTTCCGTAGGTCGTCATGTCTAGTGTTTGAACTGTTGTTGTTGTAGAAGATTATGTAACGTCGCACCACAAACAGGCGATTTCGCCTCCTTTGATACATGTGGACGACTGATAGAAACGTCTTTGAAATACGATTATTGGGCACATGTCTTTTGTACTGCAAATATGTTTCTCTCAGTTTGAACAACACACATGACAAACTAGGAAAAAAACATAGCAAGGGCTCCAGGGCTTTCAACTTTCAAGCCCTCTCGGTCCTACTTTGTTAAGTTAAGAAAAGAAACTTAAAAGTACATAAAATCAAATAGATGCATAACTCAAAACATTAAGGGTATTGGATCCGGATCCAGGTCGATTGAGTGGATCATTTGGATCCACCAAGGTCCAATCCAATGCTGGCCCTGATCGAATCTGGAATTTAGTGATTTTTTAGGGATTCCGCGAGAGAAAGCAACGATTTCAGCATCATCGCTTTTATTGGCACTGTTCTTGGCAAAAAGGAAGCTGATGGATCCGCTGAACTCTGCTACTGGAGTAGGTTGATCAGATGGTGACTTGCCACTTCAGCTCAACCGTTTCAGCGTGATACATTTCAGCGCCAGCACTTCAGTGCCATGACTAGTCGACTATCAGTGCGGTGAAGAACAGCCCAGCAAAACTCAGCTCCAAAACGTGAGGTGCAATAATTTATAGCGCCATAAAGTACAACGCAAAGTCAATGTTTGGACATTTATAGTCACAACAGGCGATGTTCATACATACATTGTATAATAAATTGGCGCTGAGAAACAAGGCGCAGGATCTGTGAGATATTGCATACGATCGCCAGACAGCCTCGTTCTCTCGCTCTCTCTCTCTCTCTCTCTCTCTCTCACTATCTCTCTCTCTCTTTTGATCTTCCTTTCTCCATTCTTGATTATCTCCATTCTTGATTATCACCAACTCCTCTCTCGCATTTACCTGAGCTTACAGTCTTCTCCTTGTATCTTCGTGTTTTCCCGCACTATCGCCTTTCGCCGTTGGAAAGCGTACGGTAGCTTGATTTGCTGGCGGTTTTGCTTCACTGTCTTTTGTTCTTTGAGTTTTCTCCTTCGAGACAAGAGAGACATATTTTTCCTTACAATGAATCTTCGAGACTGATTCCAGAAAATGTAAATTGGTCCTTCGAGCCTCTCAGACGATGGCTGACGTAGTGAAGCGGAAGATCGCCAAAGCGAAGGCGAAGGCAACCTTCACGAACCTTCGCCGCGGACTACTCGTCGCCATCGACGAACCAGACTTAGACAAAGACAAGATCAAGTACAATCTTGTTTTACTTGAGAACGGCCTGAACGCCGTGATGGAGATTATCACCGAGTTATCCAGCGCATGTAGTACCAGTCAGGACAGTGTGTTTCTTGATGGTCTTTGCAAGGATGCTGATGATCTGGAAAACCAGTATACAGATGCTGTTACTCGTGCGAGTACAGTTTTGGCTAGCATGAGCCGTTACAATAGTACGTGCACCAGCGAGGCGACGGGTGTGCGGTACTCACGCAACCCTGATCGAGTACGAGAGTATTTGGAGTCTGTGTCTGCGGCAAGGACAGTGCGAGCTGCACAGGATCAGTTACAACAGGAATCCACACACGTAGAATCTACACATATGCAGAGTAGCACCACAGGTAGTGCGAATGTCAGTGTGTCTTTGGGTGCACCTACACCATGTACACAGGCTACAGCTGCTCTGTCCAGTGCAAGTAGACCTACGCAGGGCCAGGCCGTCCCGTCGTATGAGTACCATGTCCATGAGTACAGCGTTGACCAAGGTCCGCCCGACATACATGTCAACGGGGATCCGGTATACCCACATGCGGCGCTCACTGATGACCTCGAGGTCAAGCCTCCGCGTGGGCTGATGGCCACAGCTACAGAGAGCCTCTCAAATCCGAGGTCAACATCGCCGGCTCAGCCGCCGTGCACGGAGTTTTCGAACTCCCCGACGCAGCAGTCGTACGCAGAGTTTTTGAACTCTCTGGCTTCGCAGCAGCCGCCGTGTACGGAGTTTTCGAACTCTCGGCCGCACGCGCAGCCGTCGTACACGGCGTCTTCGAACTCTCTGGCTTCGCAGCAGCCGCCATGCACGGAGTTTTTGAACTCTCGGCCGCAGCCATCGTACACGGCGTCGAGCTCTCCGGCTTCGCAGCAGCCGCTGTACACAGAGCTCTCGAGCTCCGTGCCGCAGCCGGCCCACTCAGCGCCACGACAGTCGTCAACACAGGTCAGGCAGCAGCCGCTGTACACAGCGTTGTCAAGTACAAGTAGTTCGGTGCAGCAGCCGTCCTACTCTGCGCCACAGCAGTCGTCAACGCAGGTGCAGCAGCCTCTGTACACAGCGTTTTCCAGTAGTTCTCTGCAACAGCCGTCGCACTCGGTGCCACGACAATCGTCGACGCAGGCCACACAGCAGCAGCTGTCCACCGTGTTTTCAAGTTCCGTACAGCAGCCGCCGCACGCAGCGCCGCAGCAGCCGCTGTACACAGCGTTTTTAAGTTCCGCACAGCAACCGCTGCAGCTGCCGCCGCACGCAGCGCCGCCGCAGCAGCCGCCGCACGCAGCGCCGCACGCAGCGCCGCAGCAGCCGCTGTACACAGCGTTTTTAAGTTCCGCACAGCAACCGCTGCAGCTCCCGCCGCACGCAGCGCCGCAGCAGCCGCCGCACGCAGCGCCGCAGCAGCCGTCGCACGCAGCGCCACAGCTGCCGCCGCATGCAGCACCACAGCAACCATCGTACGCATTGTCGACGCCAGACCAGACTCGGAGCGGCTTCCGACCATACAGTCAAAACCCGACGCTGTCATCGCAGTCAGCACGTTTACCCGTTACGCCGCAATTGTCGCCACCTGCACTGACTCCCTCACCTGACAGTTCCTCAGGTCAAAGTCCACACAGCGCGGCACCATCTGATGTCTATCGCCATTTGAAGAAGATCACCATCCCAACTTTCAGTGGCGACAAGAAGGCGTACGACACCTGGCGTACGGCATTCATGGTGTGCGTGGATCAGCAGCCAATATCAGCCGAGTTGAAGCTCCTTCAACTCCGCCAGTGCCTCACGGGCCCGCCGCTGAAGAGCATTGAGGCATTTGGCTACTCAGCGTCCGCGTACTCAGCCGCGATAAGTCGCCTAGAACACAAGTACGGTGGCCTTCGTCGTAAGACGGCCGTCCACATGACCGCACTCTCCCAGTTTACGCCCATTCGGGATCGGGGCACTGCCGCAGAGTTTGAGCGCTTTGCTGACTTGCTGCAAGTCGCTATCATCAACCTGCAGGATGTTGGGCGACATGGCGAATTGGCCGCAGGGACATTCTGCACCCAAGTGCAGCAGAAATTGGGCCCGGAGCTGCTGACCAACTATAACAGATGGCGATGTGACACAGGGGCTGAGGAGTCCGTACCCCACCTACTGCAGTGGGTGCTGCGCGAAGCAGACTTCCGCACGGAGGCGGATGAGACGCTGCACAGCATCGCCAACATGACACTGGGCTCCCGGTCACCGCCATCCGCCAAGCCTTCCAGGTTTGGACCAGCTACGGCGTCTGCGTTAGCAGTGTTGTCCACCAACCCTTGTGCTTACTGCTCTCAAGATCACGCTGCCGCACAGTGCTCCGTTATTACTTCACTCGCGAGAAGGAAGGAAATAGTGAAACAGGACGGGCGTTGCTTCGTGTGCCTCAAGCAGCATCACTTGGCCCGCAACTGCCAGTCAACGTTAAAGTGCGCCAAGTGCAGCCGGCGACATCATGTCAGCATCTGCGATGGCACGCTAGCGCTTGCTGGCAAGGACAAGTCGTTTGGCACGGCCACCAGGTCCGGTCAGCGACGTGCGTCGCCAGCCAAGGACCTCTCGACTGAAGCGGGCACATCCGCAGCTGTGGGCACGGTCGGCAATGGTGGAGCCGTGCTGCTCCAGACGGCTAACGCTACAGTCTGCTCCCCAGCAGACCCGACCCGCACCGCCACGGTCAAAGTCGTTATGGATGGCGGCAGCCAGAGATCCTTCGTGGCGTACGATGTGACCAAGCAGCTGGGTCTACCAACCCTTCAGGATGAGTGGATCTGCCTGAATCCGTTTGGTTCGCGCGAGGGCAGTGCTGCCAGCTGTGTGCAGATCGTCCGTCTCCGCGTTCAATGTTCCGACGGCGGGGTGATCGACTTGGACTGTGTTGTATCCAACACTATGTGCCCACCCGTCCACAACCAGCATCCGCATCTAGCCGCCCAGCAGCACGCGGCGCTCGAGGGTTTACCCCTGGCGGATGACAGCGCAGGCACCATCCAGATTGACGTCCTCATCGGTGCAGACTTTTACTGGAAGATTGCCACCGGTGATGTGCGGCGGAATGAGGATGGGCCGACAGCGATAGGCACACGGCTCGGTTGGGTCCTGTCAGGGCCATCAGCCATTCCCTCGTCCAGCCACACCATGGTCCACCCAGCCTCACATGCTAGCTGCAACATTGTCCCCTCGGAGGTCGACGTCGATAAGCAGCTTCTCCATGCCGTCCAGAAGTTCTGGACCTTGGAGTCCCTCGGAATAACGACCAACGAGCCCGAGGTGATGGAGACGTTTCTGCACACCATCCAGCATG
This sequence comes from Sycon ciliatum, assembly GCF_964019385.1. Lineage (NCBI taxonomy): Eukaryota > Metazoa > Porifera > Calcarea > Leucosolenida > Sycettidae > Sycon > Sycon ciliatum. The sequence goes on from NC_088643.1 coordinate 2,456,453, forward strand.
ATGGACGCCGGTACGTGGTCAATCTTCCATGGAGGGAGATGCACCGGATGCTACCGGACAACCACCAGCTGTGTGAACGCCGACTACAGTCTACCCTGAAGAAGCTACGGCGGCTACCGCAAGTACGAAAGGAGTATGACGCAGTGATGAAGCAGCAGCTGGAGCTTGGGATTGTCGAGCTTGTGCCATCAACCGAGAGCGATGCGCCGGGCAACACACATTATCTGCCGCACCATCCCGTGATCCGAGAGGACAAGAGCACCACGAAAGTCCGCGTGGTGTATGACGCCTCGGCCAAGGCGGGCACCGCGCCATCCCTCAATGAGTGTCTCCACACCGGGCCTCCTCTCATGGAGCACATTCCAGACATTCTGATGCGTTTCCGGGTTAACAAGATCGCGGTGACGGCGGACATTGAAAAGGCATTCCTGATGGTCGGCATTGCCAAGGAAGACAGAGACGTCCTGCGATTTTTATGGGTTGATGATGTCAACAGCGACCATCCCAACACCTTGACATACCGCTTCACCAGAGTGGTATTCGGTGTGTCATCCAGCCCATTCCTCCTGAATGCCACCATACACCACCACATGGATCAGTATGCTGCCGACGATCCGCAACACGTCGAGCAGCTCATCAAGTCGCTGTACGTGGACGATGTCGCTGGTGGTGATACCGATGAAGAAGCAGCATACACCTTCTACGTGAAATCGAAGGTGCGTCTCGCTGAGGCAGGCTTCAACCTGCGCAAGTTTGCTTCCAACTCAGAGCAATTGATGGCTCGAGCACACGGCGACGAAAGCGATGCGGGCTCCAGCGCAACAGACCGTACCACAGTAACCCAAGATGTGCAGTCGTACGCCAAGAGCACGCTGAACACCGACGCCAGCCTTCGCCAGCAGCACGAGAAGGTCCTGGGCCTCCCATGGAATCGCAAGGCAGACACGCTGGTCTTAGATGTCCGTGCTGTATTCGCCGAAGTGGCTGTTGACACCATCACCAAGCGCCAAGCGCTGTCAGCATCATCCCGGATATTCGACCCACTCGGCTTCATCACGCCAGTGACGGTGGCACTCAAGATGTTTATCCAGGAACTGTGCAAAGCCAAACTGGAATGGGACCAGCCGCTAGTGGGAGAGCAGCTGGCAACTTGGCGTACGCTCGTCACTGGTCTCGCCACGATGGAGCCAGTCAGCCTTCCCCGGTGGTATTTCCATGGCGCCAGTTCCCAGGCAACAGTTTCGCTTCATGGATTCTGCGATGCATCCGTCAAGGCGTTCGCAGCAGTAGTGTACCTGGTCAGCCACGGGAAAGGAGACACGCAAGTCCAACTAGTTGCAGCACGCAGCCGAGTTACACCCGTCGCTAAACAGTCCATCCCGCGCTTGGAGCTCATGGCGGCGCTAGTCCTGGCCCGACTCGTGTCGTCGGTGCTATCGGCATTGACTGGCGCAGTTAACATCGAGGAGGTCCGCTGTTGGACGGATTCGCAAGTCGCGCTAAGTTGGATTATCGGAGAGCAGCACGAGTGGAAGCAGTTCGTGGAGAACCGTGCGCAATCCATCCGACGTCTTGTCCCGTCATCAGCTTGGCAGTATTGCCCAACTGACTCCAACCCTGCAGATCTGCCGTCACGGGGAGTGAAGCCGAACCAGCTGGAGCAGACCATCTGGTACTCTGGACCGTCGTGGCTCGCCACTGCGAAGTGCAACCCCGACGGAGCTAGTCCTCCTCCTACACGAGCAGTAGAAGCGATGTCCGAACTGAAGAAGGGCCAGCCGACAGCTGCCCTGCTCACCGGGTCAAAGGCACCAGAGGTCGACATCGGGCAGATTGTCGACATCAGCCGCTTCAGCGACGTCGACAAGCTACTACGAGTCACGGTTCTAGCGCTGAAGTTTGTCAGTCGCTTGCAACAGAAGCCTGACCCCGAAGTTCACTCGGCAATGGCGTATGCGCAGTCGCTCTGGCTGAAGGATGTGCAGCAGTTGGTCGTCAGGGACCCCAAGTTCTCAAGTTGGCAGAAAGAGTTCGGAATCTTTTGCGACGACTCTGGCATCTTGCGCTGCAAAGGTCGGCTGCAGAAAGCGGCACTCACGTTCGAGCAGAAGCATCCCGCTATCCTGCACACCACACACCGGTACACTGACCTGATCGTCATTCGCTGCCACCGCCGAGTCGCTCACAATGGCGTGAAAGAGACACTCACGGAGCTGAGGTCTGCCTACTGGGTCGTCCGTGGTCGCCAGTACATTCGGAGCCTGTTGCTAGCGTGCCGTGTCTGCAAGCGTCTCGAGAGCGTGGCGTACGTGCCTCCAGCAGCTCCGCCACTGCCAGAATTCCGGACGACAATCGACGCGCCATTCACCTACACTGGCGTCGACTTCGCGGGTCCGCTGTACATCAAAGAGCAGAGTGCTGTGAAGAAGGTGTACATCGCGCTGTTCACCTGCGGCGTTACCCGAGCGATTCATCTGGATCTCGTGCCAGATCTCTCCGCTGAGACGTTTCTGCGCTGTTTCCATCGATTCACAGCCAGATTCAGCATCCCGAAGGAGATGAAGTCGGACAACGCCAAGACGTTCAAGTCCACGGCCAATACCTTGTGCGCGCTGTTCGAACTCGATGAGGTGTCCTCTCAGCTCGACAGCAGGTCTGTGAAATGGTCATTCAACCTCGAGAAAGCCCCCTGGTGGGGTGGCTTTTTCGAGCGGCTGGTCAAGTCCGTCAAGCGCTGCCTCAAGAAGATACTGCAGCAAGCCACAGTCACTTACGAAGAGCTTCTGACCGTGCTCATCGAGATAGAAGCGGTCTTGAACAGTCGCCCATTATCGTTTGTGTCAACCGAAGATCTGGATGAGCCGCTTACGCCGTCACATCTGATGTACGGTCGGCGCATACTGTCCACGCCCATGGTGGACCCGGAAGATACAGAGGTTGCTACAGTACAGCGTGACTCACTATTGAAACGCCTCGTCTATGTCAAGTCTCTGATTGACCACTTCTGGTCGCGCTGGACATCGGAGTACCTGCTGGAGCTGAGGAACTCGCATCGCACCGGGAACGCTCGTCGTGGCAGTGACATCCGGGTTGGTGACGTTGTTGTCATCCACGAGCAAGGCGTGCAGCGAGGTATGTGGAGACTCGGCCTAGTTGAGGAGCTCCTGCCGAGCAGTGATGGCAGTGTGCGCGGCGCTACTGTCAAGTGCTCAGCCAATGATGGTCGTCCGTCACGCTTACGTCGCCCGATTCAGCGTCTCTACCCGGTCGAGGTTAGCTCCCGGGCCCAGACTGCTGCTGATGATGTCGGCGCAGAGCAGTTGCCTGCCGCTACTCCAGCTGTTGCTGGTGTGGAGTCGTCCTCGGCGGCCCCCGCTCGCCCGATCCGTGCAGCAGCTCGGCGTGCGCAAGAGTTGCGACACCGCCTCATTGATGCTGGCCGTGTGTAGGTGGAGCTGGACACCATCATGAGCTAGATTAAACTTGCTACTGGATCATGCACAAGTCTCTTTTAAGTTATTTGTGCACCGCAGCAGTCTAATTTGAGTTTCCTTGTTTCTTTCTTTCCTTCGTTTGTCTGGGTGACCTTACACTGATTGCAATATCACGTATGAGTTGAGGCATGCATGGTTCTGATCGCCTCAACTGGGGGGAGTGTGAGATATTGCATACGATCGCCAGACAGCCTCGTTCTCTCGCTCTCTCTCTCTCTCTCTCTCTCTCTCACTATCTCTCTCTCTCTTTTGATCTTCCTTTCTCCATTCTTGATTATCTCCATTCTTGATTATCACCAACTCCTCTCTCGCATTTACCTGAGCTTACAGTCTTCTCCTTGTATCTTCGTGTTTTCCCGCACTATCGCCTTTCGCCGTTGGAAAGCGTACGGTAGCTTGATTTGCTGGCGGTTTTGCTTCACTGTCTTTTGTTCTTTGAGTTTTCTCCTTCGAGACAAGAGAGACATATTTTTCCTTACAATGAATCTTCGAGACTGATTCCAGAAATTGTAAAGGATCTGTGGAGCGCAGATCTGTCGCGCTGAGAAAGGTCGGGATGACACATTTGGCACTGAAATATGTGGCGCTGAAAAATTCTGAAATGGTCGCGCTCACCTCGTTGGCGCTGAACCTGAGGGTGCCGAAATGGCATCGATCAGATTAAGATCCAACTGATATGGATCCGATCAACTGGATTCGTGCACATACCGTGAACGTGCACATATCAAGTTATTTTTTACTATGTTCACATTCCCAGCTCGAAAATAACAAATCAAGACAATGAGACTAAACGTGGCAACAGTGCACTACTGGTAAGGGCGCGCTCACACTGCGACCAAAACCAGCGTCCATGCAGCCATGCGGCCAAGTTGCATGGCAACGGCATGAACTTGACCAAAACGTCGCGGCCACGTTTCAAATCGTGACTGCGACCTCCGGAGGGGGGTGCCACGACTTGGCGGCAACATGATCGTAGACGTGAAGCGTATTTGTGTACAACCTGGCCTGAAGTATGTTCAATTTCTCAAATTCCGGTGTGTTGATTCATGAAAATCGGCGGTTGTCGATGTCACCTCGACATTTGCACATTTTTTTAAATTTTGTAGTTGTGGTCCTGCACGCACGCACCGCCATATATGCATTCTTTGCCCTTTTCGGACGATGTCGATTTTGTTTTTGTTTTTCTAGTTGCTTCGTTGTGATCGGGTGAGCGACCAATTTCTACAGTGTACTCGTTCAATACGATGGCAGCTTTGTCTGGCTTTTCGGTTTTGGAAATCATCTTTCTCTACTTTTCTGCGATGATGGAATGCCATACCTCAAGACATTTCAGTTACATATCATCGGAAAATACAGTTCTCATCTTGGCAACAGACAAAAGAAACCACTACCGGAATTTCCACTGCACTGGCACTTGCTCAGTGACCACGAGGTCAGGAAAGCGAAAGCGCTTGGATGTCAGCGGCAGTCCCTCAAGAGTCCAAACCTACCTGATTGTATGAATTATTTTCGTCGACTTCAAGAATACGAGCCACGAGGCACTTCCTCCAACATGCAACATGCGAAAAATTACATCCAAAACGGGCCACAACTTTATTAGGAAACGCACGAACTCTTTTGGATACGAACCGCAATTCGTAAAGTTTATGTGACAAGTTCACGTCTACGCGTGTACGAGGCCTAGTGTGAGCACGACTGCCACGTTTCTGCGTTTTGCTGACGCATGGACGCGTGCTCATGGTCGCAGTGTGAGCCCGGAAGGGGTCGCACGGAGACGCACTGGCAGCTGTGATGGTGGGGCATTGATAGCTCTGATACGACCTGCACTAAAGACAAAGCTGTCTCTCTCTCTCTCTTTGTTTTTTGGTGCAAAAGCATCTCTGGTGTTGATTGCTTTCTTGCTTAGACTTCCACCACGCCTTCGTTCTCTTTCTCCCCTCTCTGTACTAGTGTTGTGCAAACCCTCCTTCTAGTCTGTCTCATTTTGCCACGACATATGCGTCATTTCTCGTTGGCTGACGTAGGAAAGAAACGAGAAATGTAGTTCTAAATATTCGAGGAGACAACAATTTTAATATGGCAATAAGGAGGACGAGCTGAAGTGACATTTTATATAATGAAGTAATCCAAATGTAGTTCTTTTTTTGTCGTTCTTTTTGCATAATGTAACATTTGCTGCCCTCAAATTCAAGATACTAGGAGCATACGCTCTGGCTGCGGCATTCTTTTTCTTCTTGCTTTGCAAGTGCAGCAGTATTCGCTCCATCTCCGTTCCTGGTCAGTTCCGTGCTGCAGCAGTGTTTCTACAATGAACTGAGAACATTGCAACGCAATGGTATGTGTGGCTGTCAGTGTACATGTGTGTCTGTGTGTGTTTCTGTTTGTGTATGTGTGTGTGTGTGTTTGTGCGCGCGTGTGCACATGTGCGTATGAGTGCGAGTGTGTGGATGTGCATGAATGTGTGTGTGTGTGCCAGTGCCAGTTAGTTCGGTTGGTGGGTACACTTATGCCGGATAGTGTTGGGTCTGTTGCCAACGGGCTCGGGTGCTTGAAGGTGTAATGTTGTACCTACCACCTTTGTTGGTTTCAGGGTTCATATATGTTGGACTCAGTAGAGCGTCCAGCCCCTATATGATGTCCAACCCCTATATAGAGTCCATTGGTCCAAAATCCACTGTACAGAGTCCAAAATTGGAATCAACTCTACGGAGTCCAAATTTTGAAATCACCTATAAAGATTAAAGAGTCTTTATGTGGACAACACTCCCTGTATAAAGTCCAGCCAATTAGGCACCCCCTATACACTCATTGCCGAAGTTGTGTTGCCATGGTGCAAAAATGGCGTTGGATGGCTACGCCTGAGCGCTCGCGCTGTCATCGCAGCCCACGACACGTCTTCCTGCTGTGCTTTCTTGACAAATTATTTTGTTTCGCTTTGTCCTTGTTGCTGGAGGGTTTGATTCTTTGAGATACTGTAGAGCGATTTGGAGTTGGTCAGCCGAGAGTAGTCGTGAGAAATGGAGAAAGAATGTGAGAGAACCTGGACTGCGGATAAGTCGCTCTGTTCCAGCGGAGGCGAGCAGAGGGTTACGATCTCAGTGCCCAGGCACGTCGCTCCTGATTATTTCAAGGGGCTCGATGTGCAAGTGGCGCTCGAAACCAGTGCTGCGCAGAGTGCCCATGTTCCTGCCAGTGTCGCTGCTTCAGCCGGGCTGGCGCTGGCGTCTCCAGTGCAAGCAGTATACCTAGTAGCTGAAACCACTCCTGAACCTGCTGTAAAACCCGCCGCTCAGGGCCAGTGCAAACAGCAGCTGATGCTGCTACTGAAAGGGCCACATATTCACTTCTGTCCAGCTCTGTCCTGCGCGCTCCCACCTCTTGTGGGGATATCATGCGCTTACGCATGCAAGGGCTGCGCCAACTTTGCAAAGACGGTATTCCCTACCAAGGGCGTGTATCCAGACGTGATCTTTACCTTCTCATCTGTGAACATTTGCACTTGAGTACTGCTGGCGAAGGGGTTCCAGACGAGGAGGCAGACAAGCCTGCATTACCAAAGCCAGTAATGGCAGCGTACAAGAAGCTACCAAGCTTTTCACACATAACATCTGGCTGGTCTCTATCTCGCCTAACTAAAATCCCTTTCTTCATTACTGAGGCTGTCAAGCACTATCTGTTAAATTCCCCGGAAAAAGATTATGACAAGGAGAGCTTGCAGTGCTACAAGCAACTTCGTGCGTACCAATTATTTGATGAGCACCACCTTCACCATTTGGAGGGAAACCTGTTTGCAGGTGGAACAAACTTTTGTTTTGTCCGTGCGAAATGCTGGCCATCACAAGATACATCAAAGCAAGCCTACACGTGTATCGTCTGCATCAGCAGGGACGATCCAGTGTGCTAAGGTGGATACTGCCAGTGCATTTCCGGATAAGGAGAGTGCTGTTCACATGTCGCGGCTTTGCTGTTTGCGCAGGATGATTTTTGCAGCCATGGCATGCAGAGTTTGTCTGGACCTTCCGTAACAGACATGTTGTATGCATGCACGCTTGTGCTTCTGACTGTTTTTCTAGATCATGGCTGCTTCTCTTCTGATCTTTCCTCGTCATGTCTGTTGACGTTTATCATCTTGCCCAACATAAACACAGTACACTGTGAACGAAAGCAACATTTCATTCCACCTCACCTCTCAACCCCTCACAAACAACCGAAAACTCGTCATCGATTGCACTGATCTTTTAACGACTTTCTGGATCAATAATCATCATTTTTATGTCTTCAAACCAGAAATTGGCAGAGATCAAAATGGTCTGTCATCATAGTAAAACATTGACTTACAAGACATTACTGAATAATAATTCGGACTGATGTTAGATTATTACTGGAACAAATCATTTCTGAATGCACAGATTGAGCTAAGTGGAATACTTGGTTGGTTGATAGAACTTGTATTTCCGGGGGAATATATGGAATATATGTAACAATCTTTTTCACATTCACGCAGTATTTATTGGAAAAAATTCATATTCTGTGATGATGATGGTCAGCCAGTGTCTGAAACGTCTAATGGCCATCGCTGAGGACCAGTGGCATACAAATGTCTAAGGGTAGATAGGCCGCGCCAAGTTTGCATCCTCTTGGTTTTGGGTTCGAGGTATTTGAACAGGGCTGAGAACACTGCGTAGTTAGGCAGCCCGGTGAAGAACCTGAACTTGTCAGGATTGTTTCTGATGCTGGCTAAATCGATCGAACGACACTTCAGGCTCTCGTACTCTTTTTTAATTTCACTGAAGTCTTTTTTCTAGGCCAGCCATGTGATCATCAACTTCACTCAGGTCACTTACACTGATATATCTGTGATCACATGGCAAACCCTGCACAGGACCAGGGGTCGGTGCTGGGTCAATAGCCGAACAGACACCACAGAAACGACCCCGGCATCATCAATATCTTGTGGCTCCTCAGACTCTTGACGTTTTCTCTTCAGAACTCGTCTCGCTGGTTTAGGAGTTGGCGTCCACTGGAACTGGGTTGGCACAGCGGTGGGGTTGAGCCATTTTCTTTCTGGCTCCTCACCAGACAGGAGCTTGCCGACGTTATCATCTTGTTTGAAATGAGAGCTGCATACTCTGGTGTTTGATGTGATCTTGAAATTTGATCCCACGTCCCTCCTAATTTCAAATTGCCATAACTTGCACCTTTCTGCATCACTGGGAAAACGATGAAATGCAAGTGACATAATCTAAAGACCGATTACTGCAGAGCGGAACAGCACAGTAGTAGCCCTTGCCTGAAGTTCTTTTCGGCTTCCTGGCAGGTTGGCTGTCAGTGCCAGATTCCACTGCGGCTGACCCCACGGACACTGAAGGCGAAGAAACAACACCAACACTAGCTGCAGCGACAGTTTGTTCGACTGGAACCGGTTCAGGAATGGTTTTAGCTACTGCTTGCGCTGGAGACGCCAGCGCCAGCCTGGCTAAAGCAGCGACACTGGCAGGAACATCGGTACTCTGCACAGTGCTGGTTTCGAGTGCCACTTGCACATCGAGCCACTCGAAATAATCAGGAGCGACGTGCCTGGGCACTGAGATCGTAACCCTCTGCTCGCCTCCGCTGGAACAGAGCGACTTTATCCGCAGTTCAGGTTCTCTGACGTTCTTTCTCCATTTCTCACGACTACTCTCGGCTGACCAACTCCAAATCGCTCTACAGTATCTCAAAGAATCAAACCCTCCAGCAACAAGGACAAAGCGAAACAAAAATAATTTGTCAAGAAAGCAGAGCAGGAAGACGTGTCGTGGGCTGCGATGACAGCGCGAGCGCTCAGGCGTAGCCATCCAACGCCATTTTTGCACCATGGCAACGCATCTTCGGCAATGAGTGTATCGAGTTCGACATAGGATCTGCTGTAAGCAGTGAATATTAACCAGAAAACCGCCTCTCCCTTTAATCCTTCACATCATTCACTTCTCAAGATAAATATGTATTGAGGCGCCACTGCAGCCACTTCACTACATGAAAAACCCTACAAACACCATCCTCAAATCAAGTGGTCTCTTTCGCAGACGCTGCAAATTACAATATCTCAATCATGCAGTGTTGCCAAATTATTGTGCACGCACACACACACATGCACACACCCACACAACGCCAAGAAAATACCTAGAAAAAAAACAAGAATCGAAAGAGAATAATGGAGAGCCCAGGATTAATTATTTGTTTTCAAACTATTGCGCGCGCGCGCGCGCGTGCGCACACACACACACACACACACACACACACACACACACAAACTTATACAACGCCAAGAAAACACCAAGAAAAGAGTAGAGACACAATACACACGCAACTCCAACAGCCATGCAAACGTCCACCCATTTACACGTAAAGTCAAGAGGGATAACAAATAATTATACGAAACGAATGCATACGGGGACGGGTACACGCACGTTTCCATACACGTAGTAGTGTAAGAGAGTAACATAGTGCAGTGGTCAGCATAATACTAGCACATGCTGAGAGTGCAATAGCAAGCTTCACCATTTCTCATGGCCATGCAAATGTTCAGCAGCACTCAGTTCCGCAAGCTTCTGAAGATCAGCACACCTGCAACAAATAGATAGCACAAGGATATGCTTATTACCGTAATGATGCATTGGAGCACACAACTACCAAGTTTTCAACCGGCAAATGTGATGCTCAATGAAAATCAACCCACTCAAAGACCTGCGAACAGGTGACGGTGGGGACAATAATCTATTAGTAATATGAGGAATAAGATCGTTTGGGCACACTCAAGACGCACAGACACACCAACATACATGATAAGGACCCCGGAGTCAGGCCGATTGGTGTCGGTGAGGTTGTGCGACGGATTATCAGCAAAGCCATCCTCAAAGTCACCAAGGCTGACATAATCCAGTCGGTCGGCTGTCTCCAGCTCTGTGGGGGCCAAGAGTCAGGCATAGAGGCAGCAATCCATGCCATGAGAGAAATCTTCCAGCAGGACGACACAGAGGGTATTCTCTTTGCAGACGCTTCCAACGCGTTCAATCGCTTAAACCGTTCTGTGTGTCTCCTGAATGTTCAACACCTATGTCCCGCACTCGCCGTAGTCCTTACCAACACGTACCGACAGCCCGCAAAGCTGTTTGTCGACGGGGAGACCCTTCAGTCTGCTGAGGGCACAACGCAGGGGGATCCCCTCGCCATGGTGATGTATGCTCTAGGGACGTTGCCATTAATCCGCGAAGCCGCTGCAGCCAACGCCGTACAAGCGTGGTACGCTGATGATTCTACAGCTGCAAGTAAGATAATTCGTCTCAGAGAATGGTGGTCTATCCTGGAAACGCGTGGTCCAGCTTACGGCTACTATACGAATGCTGCAAAGTCTGTGTTACTCGTCAAACCACAGTTCCTCAACATCGCGCGAGAAGTGTTCGCCGACACTGAAGTTCGCGTAACCGCGGACGGTCACCGACATCTTGGAGCTGTCCTGGGCACAGAGCAGTATTGCAATCAGTACGTCGCTCAAAAGGCAGAGCAATGGTGCAAAGAAGTCAAGCGCCTCGCAACCTATGCACTTAGCCAACCGCAAGCCGCCTACACTGCATTTAGCCAAGGCCTCAAGCACAAATGGTCATTTCTGGTTCGTACTGTACCTGGAGCAGCAGATCTGCTACAGCCACTTGAGGATGTGATCCGCAATGATTTCATTCCGGCATTGACAGGGCGTCACCCACCGAATTCGGTGATCCGCGCTGTGCTTGACCTTCCGTGTCGTCTCGGTGGTCTCGGTATTGTTAACCCCAGTCAGCTGAGCGATGAACATCAGCGCTCTCTGTCCATCACCCATCCACTCATTGACAACATCATCCAACAGCAGTCATCCATGGAAGGCATCTCAGGGCGGATGCGGGTACTGAAGGCAACAGCTAGGACAGCCGCTGGGAAGAAGGAGAAGGACCATGTCGTCACCCTGATGGCCCAACTCGAGCCAGACCTGCAACGCACCCTACAGCTTGCCTCGGAGAAAGGCGCCTCAAGTTGGCTGACATGTCGGCCATTGCGAAGGCATGGCTTCACCCTGCACAAGGGCGCCTTCCGCGATGCCATATGCCTCAGGTATGGATGGGATCCTGATCGCTTACCGGCAACATGCGCGTGTGGAAAGCCATTCTCCACCACCCATGCCATGTCATGTGCCATCGGTGGTTATCCCTCGTTACGGCACAACGAGGTCCGAGACCTAACAGCAGCACTGCTACGCGACGTCGCACATGATGTTCATGTTGAGCCGCACCTCCAGCCTGTGACCGGTGAGCGCTTTCCGCTGCGGTCCACCATCACGGCAGAACAAGCTCGGCTGGATGTAGTTGTCAGCGGTCTACACGGTGGACGGTTTGAGAGGACCTTTCTAGATGTCCGGGTTTTCAACCCATTTGCCCCCTCAAATCGGAAACCAACGATCGCTGGCAGCTACAGAAAGCACGAAGAGGAGAAACGGAGGAGTTATGAGAGTCGCATTCTCAACGTTGAGCACGCTTCCTTCATCCCCGTGGTGTTCAGTACGACTGGTGGCCAAGGGCAGGCAGCCTCCACTCTCTTTGGCCGCATTGCAGGCATCAAGTCTGAGAAGAATGGTGAGCCTTTCTCTGTGGCAATGGCTTTGATCAGAGCCCAGCTGTCCTTTGCTCTCGTGAAGGCGGCCGTGGCATGCCTTCGTGGGCATCGCCACAAGTCGAGCAGGTATGACCCTCATGCATATTCTGCCACACTTGCTGTCTCCGAGTGTCATCTGTAGACAACCTGTCTGTTTCCCCTTTTCTCTGTATCATTTTGTATGTTATAATTTCCGCGGATTCCAGTTTTTCTCCCTTCATTATAATTTAAGCGCAGTTTAGCGCGTATTGGCTTATGATTTCTTTTTCTTCTGTTTGTATTTAGCGCTTGACCGGTTATTATTTTCCTTCTCTTTATTTTGCGCTACATATTATTATTTTTCTGGTATTATAAACTTTGGCCGTGAAAAAACAAAAAAAAAAACAAAACAAAAAAACATACATGTAGTGTACACAGTGTTTCACTTCACTGCAACTAAATTCAAATGAGATGATTTGAACAATCTGTACAGCGTTGCTGTCAGTCACGGTCTTCCCCAAGATGGAAATGCAATGATTTGTTGTCACGAGACAGTTTCACTGACACAATGTCATGTTCATGACATCAAAACGGTTACTTCAGGGAATACGAGTATTAGCTTGAGAAGCTTTTTCTTGTCATTGGCATACAAGCAATCCTCCTAGTCCTACTACTACTACTAGTACACTGGCACTGCGTTTGTGGATCCCATTGTATTTGACATCATACTACGAGAAGAGTGTCGTGGAGTTCACATAATTATCACAGGGATAAAAATACATTTCTCATGAAGTAAAATAATAATTGATGATAGCTAGACGATCATAATACGATTGATGCAAAGTCCTTGCAGTCCTTGAGGACTATTACGAAGTGGTTGATAACTTTTAGGGCATTCATTCAAGCAACATCAAACAAACGCGATACGCTCCTTGAAAATGGAAAAAAAATTCAAGCATAACGACAGAACAGCAGACCAATCGAAACGAGTAAAAGCTTCCTTACCTCAGTCATCGTCCTGCCAAGTAGTTGGACAGCCTTTTGACACGGTGGTACAGGCAGCTCTTGTCCAGTCAAACAGGGGATCCTTGTGGCGTCGAACGAAAGAGAGTGTCAGTGTATCTGACTCGTCAGATTGCAACTGTGCTGAACTTTTCTCTTTCTCCGCTTTCTGCTTTCATCCCTCGCTCTGATGAAACCGTTCAAACGTCTTACTGGCAGCAATGGCCAGCCAAAAAGGGGATCCTTGTGGCGTCTAACGAAAGAGAGCGTCAGTGTACCTAACTCGTCAGATTTGAACTGTGCTGAACTTTTCTCGTTCTGCAATTTCTGCTTTCATCCCGCGCACTGATGAAACGTCTTCAAAGAACCACAAGACGCTTTCCAGATTTGATTTTGAACGTCTCCTTATCCTCCTTGGTTACCTCGAGACAGATTACTGTCAGCAACTGCACAGCAGAATTGGCAGCCATGGCTGAAGTGAAGAAAGGAATGCGCTGCCACGAGGCAAGCAAAACTGAAAATGTGTTTGTTCTCTTTCGGGCACAACACACAGGACGGCGTGACTGGGTAAACTGGACTCCTGGACTGTGAATAGGGGACTTGTAGAAAAAGTGTACTCCTTATAGGGGATTGCGCGGCAGGATGAAGCTGATCAAAACTGAGGGGACTCCTGGACTCTGTATACATGTAGTGGATTTTGGACCAATGGACTCTATATAGGGTGCTGGACATCATATAGTGCATGGACTCTATACTGAGTCCTACATATACTTTCTATTTGAAGTATACATACCTGTTAACCATGGACTACTTCTGGCTAGATTAAGTCTTGTGTAATCATGTTGCTAGTGAAGCTTGTATCAGATCCGCTCTGATTTAGCCACCCACACTAGTAGCAAGTATTACCTTCACTGGGGGCAGGGGTAACTGCAGTTGGATCCCGGGGCGGATACCCTGATGCCGTCAATCCTTTTCCTGCACCTCGTCCTCACCCACTTACTGAGGTGTGGTGAGCCCATAAGTGGGATCATTCTCAAGTCCACCCAGAGTTTTGGGGATTTCAGGGGGTGTCGGCCGTTGGGCGGTTCAATAGCCAACTGAGTCATCTTTCCCAGATTACTTTTGAGTCTCTCTCCCCTCTCCCGGGGAGACCCACGTGACCAGTTTTGGCAGTGAGCAACAAGTACAAGTACAAGTGTGCGTGTGCGCGTGCATGTGTGTGTGTGTGTGTGTGTCTGTGTGTGTCCCATATGGTGCTGTGGTTCAAATCCGAGATATCCCTGCTGTTGCACAACTCTGTATGCTCGTGTAGCGACCACCCCTGCCCGTACACTTAAGCACACAACTCTGTATGCTCGTGTGGCGACCACCCCTGCCCGTATACTTAAGTAGTCATTAACCCCTAGGCCCTGCCCACCCAATTCTTCCTCACTCTTTCTCCTTTCTTACACTATTATCTCTTTTTGGCCACTGGCTATCGTGAGAATAAAGATTTGAAACAACAACAACAACAACAACAACAACAACAACAACAACAACAACAACAACAACAACAACAACAACAACAACAACAACAACAACAACAACAACAACAACAACAACAACAACAACAACAACAACAACAACAACAACAACAACAACAACAACAACAACAACAACAACAACAACAACAACAACAACAACCCCTGCCTGTAATTATTTTTCTCTTATTGGCCACAGGCCATCGTGAGAATAAAAGAATTCAACAACAACAACAACCGTAGGAGAAATACTCTAGTCACACTTACAAGGATGCTAATGGCAAGTCGTCAAACAGGCCTTGAGGTAGGGTTGTTAGTTGGTTAAATGATAAACGTCTATAAACCAAACAGAAATACAGGGAAACCTTATGGCCTGATCAACAATCTTTTGCGATTTTTCACTACGTGACACAAGACCTGTAAAATTTAGTGTAAATGGACGTTGAATAATACTATGATGATTGTGTGTGGTGAATTACAACTACTCAAGTACAGTCAACTTATCGTATATTAGACACAGTTAGACGGGACTTTATTTATTTATTTATTTATTTATTTATTACAGCATCTCATAGCACAGTGAGAACACCGGCCAATGCAAAGAGAGAGGGTGTTAGCCAACCACGGCAAGGCAGGTGCACTGGGCATGGAAATTCTGTCGTTATTCGCGAATTGTCGTTATATCCGCAGTCGTTATTAGCGAAGTTGACTGTACATATTTCACTGAAAACTGACTGCAACAACTCCTGGAAATAGATTTAACCCCAGGTTAATAGCACATCAGAGCCACAACAGTACATTAGAGATTGCGGGAATGTAGGTTAAAGGCGAAGTCCTGCGAACATGAAACTTTCAGGTTTCGAAGAGTTTGGGTCGCTGAGTCGAACGGTCTTTGTCCGAGGAGGGTGTTGTTGATTTAATTTTGATTCACTGACCAAAACTGACAAATATATCCAATAACAATGAGGCAAATAAGGAGAGTCACAGTGTACCAGTTCACACCCATCTGTTCAGGAATGTCTACTGTCCAGTGATTTGGCCAGTTTGGGGAGTGGGGTTGTGGTTGTGAGGGATTAGACTGAAATAGAGAAGCAGAGGGAAAGGAGATGGTTACTAGTCTTGTCAGTGATCAGTTATTGAAGTGAGTAGGGAGCGACTGCCAAGTGGAACTCTCCAAAAGCCTGATACCAATCTGCCAGCTGAGGTTTGGCGCCACCACCGTTAACAGCGACTCTGTCCCATATATGGGCCTCCAGATAGACGAACACCTTTCCTTCCGCCTTCAGGTTGAATCTATTCGGAAGAATGTTGGCGCCACGCTGAATGCCTTCTGCTGGTCATGGCCAACCAGACTTTTTTAATCTGTGTTTCATTCAATCCACCCTGGAATACAGCAGCAATGAATACGTACACACTACCCATGTCGGTGAGTACAATGACTTACTTGACATCAGGAGTCGTGCATTAAGAGTTGTTTTTGGATTCCCCCGCACGGCTGACACATCCCCCATCATCAGCCGTCATACACTACAACCACTGACATTTCCTTTAACATGAAGCTTTACATTTTCGTCCATCGTTGCGTCTAAAACAAAGCAAACCCACTTCTCTGCCAGATGTTTGTTCTCCACTCAGCTGCTGCCCCTGGACGCCACACTCGCTGCCACAACTCAAAGGGCTTACATACAGTTCACCCCATTGTCACCTCACGCTATGGTTCTGTGCTAGTCATCGGCGGATAATGCCGGCATAATTTTGAGCATAATCACGGCTTTCTGAAAAATAGCATTGCCGAGCATAGTTGATCCTTCAGCATAACTGCTGCATAAAACTGCTAGGGCCTCGAAGGGCAAAGTTCACCGTCCAGAGTCTGTTTTTTTGGTTTGTTTGTTGTTTGTTACAAAGGCAAAGGAATCCTCCTAGAAATAGATCTACATCCAAGACTCGGCAGGGAGTCGTACCATACCACGGTATAATTATATTTGTCCGGTATACCCTAACCTTGGTCATGTTCATTCAGTCATTCCTTCACTGTGCATAGTTCGAAATTCCCCCCCCCCCCTCCCCCACACACACAATGGTTGCCTCTTTGCTTTGTCATACCACAACCATTCAACCCCTCGATAGGTGATTTGCCTTTGGGTCATCCTAATAAAGTTATAATTATTATTACACAAGACTAGAGAGAGAGCTTGGAAGCTTTGTTACAACTCTGAGTTTCACGTATTACTACGATCATCATATTATTGTTATTATTATATCTGGCACGGCTCCGTGAAAGGGCCTGATCTACACTGTAAATGTAACCGATGTGTAATGTTTAGGGCGTCAAAGGTCAAAAGTTCACCGTCCAGAGTACATCAGTACATGCATGTAGGATGTGGTTTCTCCAGCAGCCAAAGCTGCCACTGTTCGACTGGTATTTCTGTTATTGTTTTCAAATAATTTCTTGCACATCATTCTCCCAAATGCATATCTGAAGTCATGTTGTCAATGCAGTGTCATGCATAAGTCACTGTAGCGCAGT
Organism: Sycon ciliatum; assembly: GCF_964019385.1. Lineage (NCBI taxonomy): Eukaryota > Metazoa > Porifera > Calcarea > Leucosolenida > Sycettidae > Sycon > Sycon ciliatum. The sequence continues at coordinate 2,473,636 of NC_088643.1, forward strand.
GACTCTGCATTATATTCTATTATTTCTGTACATGTTATGTTATGTTACCTTTATTTTACTTCACCATAGGTACAGGCATTGCTGCCTTCTACATAATTATGCTTGTATTGATGTTGCAGTGCCTATTGCTGTATCCTGGTCCCTTCTCCATAGCTGAGACTAGATCTTCATCTTCTTCCATGCACTTTTCTCCGGAAGTCCGCATTTCATCCCGAGTACACATTCTACACATTTTAGTGGCATTATAAACATGAAAGAGCACAGTGTCATGAAGTATAATTTGAGGATAATTTTAGTGGTTTTCAGAGCATAGTGCCAGCATACTGAAAAGCATAATCCGTGTGATTTTCGAGCATTATCCGCCGACGTCTATTCTGTGCCCCTCTCCTTTTTGCCCCTATTAGTAGGAATAGCCTTCAACCCGCTGTTCCCTCCACTCGTCATTGTCCATAATCCGTAACTGGAGAGAGGCTTCGTTAACGCACGGCAATCACCGAGGACCAGGCACAACTCGGAAGGTTCAAAGTTATGGAAAGACCAAAGAGGGGAAGGTAAGCGCAACGAAAATGAGCTACGGAGATGTGTGAAGCTAGGTGTCAGGACGTCGTATGTGTCAGTACTCTGTCAGTTTTGTGCCTAGTTGTTGCACTTTCTGACTGTATATTGTATCTGGTTACAGTGATGGAGAGTTACACTGAACTCATAACCATATGTATTTTACCTTTCTACATTTATTATTGGCTCAACATCTGAGTATTATTATTATTATTATTTTAAAACGAAGGTAAGTTATGGGTCGCAAGTATCCACGCAAACACACATCCAGTCATAATAAGGCACTTGTCATAAGTATCCGAACGTTTTCGGTCCCTTCTCATCAAGGATTATACAGGGAATGTTATGTTGTTGTCACTATTATTATTTTCCTTCGAGTTTTGTATCATGCTAAACTTGATAATGTTTCACCTTGTCACGAGTGTTGTTATCTAATTATCTTTACGATATATAAGTTTTAGTCTTTCCAACTTGAGCCATTCCCTGTATAATCCTTGATGAGAAGGGACCGAAAACGTTCGTATACTTATGACAAGTGCCTTATTATGACTGGATGTGTGTTTGCGTGGATACTTGCGACTCATAACTTACCTTCGTTTTAAAGTATTATTATTATTATTATTTAAAGAGTCGGCGTGGAGAAAGCAATTTTATTAGTGCAATTAGGAGTATAATAGATGCAGACATGGCCAGACAACAATGTTTGACACCTATTATGTAATGCTGTAGCACTTCCTTTGTTGTTCACACTTTTAATTAATTATGCTGTTATAAAATGTTCTATTTTTGTACACAGTACCCTCAGTTCCGATACTATTCACTGATGAGCGGAACACGAAAATCGATTTTGAATAACATAAAAATCCTTAAAAATTCCATGAACTCGTTGTTGTCTGGCCATGTCTGCATCTATTATACTCCTAATTGCATTATTATTATTTTATAATATTATATATATTATAATATTATAAAATAGCTATTATAAAATTGTTGTCTCCGCGTCGATTATTTATTATTATTATTATTTTATTTTACGGGTATAGTCCCCTAGTCGAAGGGTCTGTCATCTGGTAAATCGACTGCTTGTACTGTTAAAATAGTTCTGACGATATTAGTTATTTTGTTGTCCCTGCCCTTTTGGCACGTGTGTGCCCCTTTTGGCACGTTGGTGCGGACCGCGCGCGGACTGCGCCGGTTTCATGATTATCGTACATGTTCTTGTTGTTGTGCGCATGCTTGCATGCTTATCGTGCGCATTCTGGTTGTTTTGGGTGCCTTCTTCCTGAGACTCTCCTTGGAACAACAATGATAATCTGTCCTCTGAGTGTGGCGTACGTGTGATATGAGATATCGAGAGTAATCTGAAGGGCTATCGTGCGAGGATTAAAACCCCCCGACGACAATTTGATTGTATTCTTACTTTGTAGCTGACTCCAGGCTCTTTGGAATAGTTAGCCAAATTCTCCGCCGAGTTCTAGTTCCCTAGCTTCTCTAATAATTCTCACTACAGACTCCATTCTAGTTTCGAAGAGATTCATATTCTTGTGCATTTGTTCTGAAACAAACTGCTGGTTTGTCTCCTCCTTTGCCTTCTTTGCCTTTTATTGGTATTCTTTTATCTGTTTTACTGCTGTGGTTGGCTTTCACCCTTGTCTCAGTTTTACTGGCCGTCCTCATGATGTGTCATGAGATAATGATATAAATACAAAATACAAAACAATTCCTCATCTTGTGCATTTGTTCTCAAACAAATTCCTCGTAGTACCTGTATTTGCAGCAGTCTTGCGCTCTTTGATTTGTTTGACTCGCGCGTGACTTTCCTTTCTTTTCTTGTGCCATGTATGACGTATCGGTATGACGTGAGTGTGTACGCACTATGTTTATGACCACGTGACTGCATGCTCGCGTGGAACTACAGTCAGTAGGCTAGTGCATTTTAGCGACTGCAGCGATTTGATCTTCTTGCTGCAGCGCGGTTTCTTCTTCTTCACTTGTGTCTTTTCTTTGGTCGCTGCACTAGTTTGTGATTACCATGATTACGTGTCAATGGACGACATAGTCGCCATTTTGTGCATGTCCTTTTTCCTGATAGATCTTGGATCTCGTGGAAAAAGAGCAGTTTTCTTTTCTCCCAACTTTACTACTATTTCAATATTTCAACTCTCTTGATTCCTTGTTGATAGTTGTGGCTCAGTGCATGTGTGAGTGTGCTGGAGTGCCAGCTGGAAGAGACAGAGAGCATAGTAGTGGAGTAACAGACTCATAATCTCATAATGGGTGAATGACATCCAGGGGTAAAAGGAACCAACTTTAGAGCGAAATCAGCAATGTACTGGAAATGCCAGAGGGACTTGGAAAATAATCAAGGAGTTGACAGGCAAACAGTCGACGTACAGGGATCCACAGTGCACGGTGGATGCGATTCGAGACACTTTTTCGAAAGTTGTGGAAGATCCAGTTCGCCCTGCACAGCTACGCCTACCCCTTGGGCCTCCACCTGCGGTACACTTCTCGGAATTCTCGCCAGTCTCCATTGCAACTACCCGGAAAATGTTGGTACAGTTGGACACCGGAAAAGCCACTGGGAGTGATGATATTCCAGCAATTCTCCTCCAGATGCATGCTGACATCCTGGCACCGTCACTCACGCTACTATTTAATAAGTCATTGAGAGAAGGACAGTTTCCTGCGGCAATGAAGGTGGGTAAGACACGGCCTCTGTTCAAGGCTGGAGACCCCAGCCAACCCAAGAATTACCGACCAGTCTCCCTATTGCCGATAGTGTCGAAAGTTCTTGAACGTATTGTTCATAAGCAGCTTCTGCAGTACGTCAACACGAACAATTTCTTGCCTACTAGTCAGTTTGGTTACAGACACCAGCATTACACAGCAGATGCCTTAGCGCTAGCTGTAGAGAACATCAATGAAGCACAAGCCGCCGGGCAGCACACAGGAGTAGCATTTGTCGACATGTCGAAAGCCTTCGACAAGGTAAAGCATAGCATTCTGGTTGAGGACATCTTTGAACTGGGTCTCACTAGCATTGCTTTGAAATGGTTTTCAGACTACTTGCTGTATCGCCGGCAATACGTGGAGACAGGAAAAACCAGAAGTACAACTTATGACAGCCGGTCAGGGGTTCCTCAAGGGTCAGTTCTCGGACCTTTGCTCTTCGTTCTGTATGTGAGGGATATTGCCGGCGACCTTGCCCCTCATGACGTCACCACTATTCAGTTTGCTGATGACATCTCGCTGCGTGCGAGCAGTCCACAGCCAGAAGTTGTCTCCCAGGGCCTCACTGCAGCAGTTCAGTACCTGGCCACTTGGTTGAAGAAACGTGGACTGATCCTTAACGAGACCAAGACGCAGATACTCGCCATACCACACCAAAGAGCTGCAGCCCTCGACATCAATGTTGTATGCAATTCACAAGTCCTACCAGTAGTCACATCTGCCAAATACCTTGGCCTGCATTTTGACTCGGACATGAGTTGGACCACAATGGTGGACCATGTTGCTCGTCATGTTGCCGGCAAAACTGCTATCCTGCTGCGACATGCTTCCTCGTTGCCATATCCATGCCGACTCACCTACTTCAGATCTATCATTATGCCTGAATTTTTGTATTCTTCTTTTAGTTACTACCCGTATTTGTCAGTTGCTCAGGAACAACGGCTACATAGGCTGTTCAAACGTGCCGCTCGGGCAGTCTGTAAGTCGCCACCATGGACCAGTACTGCTCCCCTGCTAAATCGAATGCATGTATGTGATCTACAGGTTTCTGTGCACTTGGATATGTTTTGTTTCATCTGGCGATGTTTGCATGATGCATGTAGCACCCTATTTCAGTCCTTTTTTGCTGTCGTGCCCTCAACTCGCACTCGAGGAGGCCAAAGCAACTTGCTTGTGGTCCCACCTGCTAGCACTGCTCGTTCTGCTAAGCGCCTAACGCACGCTGGAGCCATTATGTGGAATAGATTGCCACCAGCAGCAAAATGTTCAAATAGGTATTTGGATTTTAAATCTCAAGCCTTGCAGTATATATTATCAGCGACATAGGTTTTCCAATGCTCACTGGATTGATATCTGTTCGTTGCAACCAACCTTCCATTTTTTCTTTCCTTTCTCTTTTTCTCTTGTATCTACTTTTCCACAATATCCTTTAACATGTCATTCACAGTGGGTCCAATGTTATTAGGCATTTTGCCTGTTTTGATTTCCACTATAAATAAAGTATACAACAACAAAATCGGAAACTTGGCCATGTTTTGTCATTTTAGAGGCATTGGCCGGTGTGTATGAGGACAAACTTACAAGCTGCTCAGTGAATAAAGCCTGTCAAATACCCCAGACGGTAGAGAGGTTAGTGAGTTGTACTCAAGGTACCTGAAATGAGATTGAGAAGCACAAACATGTCAAACGTACTTCGAAGTAACTGTTCTTTTTACCCCTTTAACAAATACAGTGCTCCAGAAAAACTAGAGCTTGTGTTAGACCATTTCACAAGCCCTTCAGGTAGTATTACTACTGTAAAGCGTGAAATGTTCGTGGCGTTTTTAGTTCGCGTTTTCAGAATCCGGACAGGTTTGCGAGGTATTAATTTTGCGATTGCAGAATGGCATTCTTGCTAAACCTGTGGCATTCTTGCTAAACCTTTCATGGATCTCCTTTTCGTGCTGTCTAAATTTCGCGATTTCCACTCGGTCGTGAGTTTCGCAGAAATTAGACCATGGCAATAATTTCACGGTTTACAGTAGCATTCTTTTATTTATATCAAGGAGTAGTACTACTCCCTGATATAAATAGTGGAGAAAGCAAAACAGGCAGATGCCTGATAACAATGGACCCACTGGGTAGGGTGGTGAAGGAGGGGGGGGGGGGAGACATGGCTAATGGTAAATAGTGGCGGCGAAATAGTGCAGTTCCAGCACAGCTACAGAAACATGGGCGTAAAGCGAAAAGCAGGCAAGAATGTGTTGCAAAGCGCTTGACTTGAAGGCGGCCAGTTTGGTGACGCCTCGGATATCCGCATGTGTCACCAATTTGGTAGAATGTGCAGAAGCAGCGGCAGGGATGATAAGCAGGTTACTGTTGCCTCTTCGTGTTCTTCGGGACTTTCAAACAACCTACTTCCTGAAGAATTTAGACAACGCCATATACATGTAAAGCAGAGCAAGTTAAGTTGAATGGTAGCGCGCAAGGGAGAGACATGGACACGCTTAAGCAGCATAACAGTGGGGGTCCATGGGGGCACTTTACATACAGCACGCAGTGCGCACTTGAAGAGCCTTTCCAGACGGAGCTCCTGGTGAACAGATAGATATGGGGCATAAGCATTGGATGCATACAGAAACTCAGGCAGCACAAAGCATTTGAAGTAGCAGATGTGACATGAGAGGGGTAAAGATGCAGTAAATTGATTCAGACAATCATGACAAGCATTATACAGATTCACAACAAATAGTACATGTAATTCAGAATGCATGGAATTTCCAAACAAAAACTTGTATAACTCACAGATGTTCCAGATGACACATAGAGTGAAATCCTCCTTGCGGTAATTCTCTGATCCTGTTATGGTCCAAGTATCTGCATGTTGAGATAGAGCACACACCAGGAATACCGGTTGACGAAAAAGAAGATGTAAAATGCAAAAGGATGAGAAATTAACAATAAAAATGAAGAGAGAAAGTAGTGGGATCGGGAACATCTGTAACCCCAGCTAACCAAACAGATTGCTGTTGTTGTTTATATATTTTACATAGCATGTCAAACGGGCAGTTCTGCCCAATAGTATGAAAGTGATGACTGGTACGAAGACTAGGAAGTGAAGAAAAGTAAACACAAAAAATATCAATGGAAATAGCAGTGAGTAGAGGCAAGGTAAGACAAGCAGAACAGAGATCTCCAATTCATACAAGTCGGGTCATCGAAGCATGATTCTCTCGCGTCTCATTAGCAGGTTTCAAAAGCCATTACATAATTAATCCGAAGTAAAATACGCATAACATTCGCTTAAACTCACGGGCAGATACTATCGAGTATCGACTTCATACAGTTGGGAATTCCAGAGGTGGCAGCTGGCTAGAAGCGGTCGGCATGAGCCAGAAGCACTGTGAATATGGGTCAGCGGGTAATGCTCTTTTCACGGCTTTTCACTATTTAATGATTTATATAATGCTTTTGTAATGCCCTAAAAAGGACGCATAATTATAATGCTCACATAATGCTCGGAGATTGTTAGTAAGACACATCAAATATGATTTTGGAACATGACAAAAGCTACGCGGTATCGTAGTAATAATAACAAATCAAAAAGGCCCTCCTCATTGACATAGCTGTACCTGGTGATCCACGCGTTGCTGAAAAGGAAGTTGAGAAACGTGCCAAGTATCAACTTCTTGCTCGCGAAATCCATCGGCTATGGCAAGTTGAGACTCAGATTGTTCCTGTGGAAGTTGGGACTTTAGGCACTGTTTCCAAACAGTTGCGAGGATACCTCGACACCATCGGTATCACCAGCTACTGCTCTGTGTCTGAATTGCAAAAGAATGCTCTCCTTGGCTCGGCAGCTTTGCCGCAAGGTCCTTGATTTGCTGGATGCTAGCTCGGTGGATGCCAATCTCTGGCCTTCTCTCGAGTGCTGATGGATATTTAAAAGGATCAGTCGGGGAAGTGAACTGCCTGAAAAGAGAAACGCTAGGCCCACCAGGACTCGAACCCGGGACCTTGATTGTTATGAGCAATGCTCTAACCACTCAGTTATGTGACCAGGCTGAACCTAGAACGCGCTGAGAAATATTTCACTCCAAAGGCAGCTCACAACACGTGCCACACATACTGATGGTTGTTACTGAATTGTTACTACTACTACCAGCTTAATTAACCACCCCTGCATCCAACCTTTGGCATGCTACAACCGACAACCGTTGCAAACTTGGGTGAGAGAATACATACAGTAGATTCAGTATAAAATTGGAAAGAAGATCATCGAAAGAATGAAAAAGGCAGCTGCATCAGCATGCAGCTGCGCATCAAAATCAAAATTTAATGTAAAGATGGCGACCATGAACGACTGTGACGTGGATAAACTGCAAAACAAACTAGTGCAGCGACACTGACTTGAATGAGTAAAGAAGCGGAGAAGACGAAACGTCAAAAAAAGCGGATCGCTACGATCGCTCAAATGCACTAGCCTAGGGCGTGCATAGCGCATACAGTCAAACGGTCACGTGATAAGTGCGTACACAAGTCATACGTCATAATAATGCAGTTGACAAAGAAAAGGAAACAAAGCTGAGCGCGAGGCAAACAAATCTGCAGAGCGCGGAAATATAAACACATAGGGCTTGAAAGTGATGACGTCAAAAACGGCCTGGGAGTAGTAAATTGACATCAGATTTCTATTTTGGATCCACTAAGGTGTGACTTTGCTATTGCCTCAGTATGTGGGTGCATAGCAACCCACTCATGTCGTATGCAGGTGCAACTTTTACTTCAACACCAGTTGTCACCCCGCCCCCACTAGCCAAATCAGTCAGTTTCACTGGCACCATCACCTTGCTGTGAGTGAGACCGCTTGAAATGTGCTTGGATCCATACAGAAACTGGATCCAGGTGGATCCAGTTTTCGAATTTTTCAAATTGTTGCTATGCCATTGTTATGGAGTGACGTAGCACTTTCAAGCCCTATTGAACGAAGGATTTGTTTGAGAACAAAATGCACAGGCAGACAAAGAAGAAACAGTTCGAAGCTAGAATCAATGTCCGCGTTTCTTAGAATCAATCATGGAGACAGCTAACTAAGAGTAACTACCTCTGTCACGCAAGACCGGAACTAAACACCTACGAAGTAAGAATTGATGTGTTACGAGAAATACGTGTGTCATGACCCGGACTCGACTCGTCGTGAAAGCGACCACGCAATGAGATTCAGCAGCTAAAAGCTGGGCTCCGAAATATTCTAGAGTTCTGTAAGAACCATGATTAGTCCTGCGAAGGATTTAGCACTTTCGTTAGTTGAGCAATCATGGCTTACAACTCGTGGCCGCGAGTCACAAGTGTTGTCGTACGGCGGCTACACCTTCAGTACAAGTCATCAGCATTGTACTCACTACACTGTTGAGCTTGAGGGGACCCAGCTTAGTCCTGCAAGGGAGCTGATACAGGTCGTCCCTCGTTAATACATAATCTCTGGGACTTGAGAAATGTTATGTATTAATGGGGTTTATGTACTAAACGAAAGTGTACATAACTTGCTTGTGTACCAGAATTTTTCACTTTTTTCAACTTTTCTGAGCGTTTCTGGCTACCATGACTAGAGAGCGAGATATTCTTGATTCCCTCGATATAACATAAAAAAAAATTATGTTATAACGGTCACAGTCAGCAAAGATTCTACAGTTTACGTGATACATGTCCAGCCGCGCCTGTACAGCTACAGTCACTCGAAAAAAAACAGAGCTTTGTCGGTTTGTGATGTGCGCTCTGATTTCTGAGCTAATTGCGTTCACAAGTAGGCCAAAAGACCAACAAATTATGTACTATTGAGGTAGGTGGCATCCGGGTACGGAAAAATGTTATGTACTAACGGGGTTTATGTACTAACGAATTATGTACTAACCGACAAAATTTGTATGGAAGTGACCACGTTTCGTCCGGGACTTGATATTTCTTATGTACTAACGGGGTTTATGTACTAACCGGACTCGTATTAACGGGGGGCGACCTGTACCTTTGTTAGTCGAGCAAGCATGGCACCTCTTCTCGCGTCGTACGACGTAAAGGGTCCGGCAAGTGTTTCGCGCACTGCGGACTCCGTTATCCCTTTTTGGGAGAGGCCGCGGCTTGACCGTGCAGCGCCCTATGGGGTAATGAGAGGGAAGAGCCTACGGGGCAGAAGATGAAGGGTGACCCAATCAAGACACCGTACGAAGGCGGCGCGCTCTAGCTGCGGCAACATCCGACAGCATACTCCAGGCTCCGTCGCACGATCGACGTACGAATAACCACGGACATCACTCATATTAATTTTGTAACTCTTTCATGTAATGTGGGTGAGCGAGCTCCCCTAAGCTATACAGTAAATATTTCCTACTAATTATTATATCACGATTATACTATACCGTATTATTTCTAATATAAGCACAGTCTCCAATAATAGCACGTCTCCAATAATAGAACACCTTGGGGCGGCATTCAAAAAATAAAGTGCTCAGTCTCCATTATAAGCACACTGTGTACATTCATTATCTGTACCGGCGAAAAAAACCCTGAAATGTGTGTGTCATACATGAATTTGGCATGGCAACATGCCTCTGAAATGAGGTTGAAATAATAATGGAACAGTCTCCAATAAAGGAACGTCTCCCTTAATAGCACGGGTCGGAGGTACATTGAAAAAATAAAGGACCGTGCTTATATTAGAGATAATACGGTAACCAAAATCACATAAAAGCCGCCTTCTTCCAACGAATAAAAGTATCTTTGATCGCTCCCCTTCAACCTTCGACTACCTTGTGTGAGCCGGAAAACAGGTGTGAGCTAGCAACTTGGATGGCGACTATATTGGTCGTCTACCTGGGTAGCCACTAGGCTGATCTAAGCCAAGTCACAAACCCGCCAAGCGCGGCCATGACATTTGGTGCTGTGACCAGGATCCAAGTTGCGTCTTGCTGTTGCTCCGGCAGAGTAGTCGTAACTCGGTGTGCACTGGTCCATGCTGAACTCTGAGCTCTTGTTTACTCGAGCACGCAGAGGTGTGAATTTGATGTCGATTTCACGAGGCTGCATGTGTAACTCGTATACTCTCAGCACTCAAAGCACAATCATACTTGTTGTTACGTAAGTAGTTATCATTCGTTCATTGTCTCACAAGGAGAAGAAGAAGACAAGGCAGTGCGAGTATGCGCACTGCTATCCATGCATTCCTACGGTGTACTATTTATGTGTATACAAATACGTGTCATAAAGTAGCCATGCTACACTATCCTCCTCCTACCAAAAATTCACGCCCTCGTGAATAGAGAAAGAAAACAGAAACATAAAAAATAAAAACTCAGGACATAGCAAAATTAGTAAACCGAGCAGGCAGTCCAGGATTGCGAGCGAGATGGGCTCTGACGACAGCGGACAACAAGTAGGGTCATGGTCGAGGGCTTGCAGAGTAAGCACCGTGAGGCATCAGACGCGAACCGAATGTTCCTTCCGATCCAACTGCATTAGCCGAGAACAAACGCATGGTACGACTAGTGCCAGAAACCTTCGGGAGGGCGAACAAATTTTCCACTCACCGCATTGTACCTGGGCAAACTGACCACTGAGAGGTCGACATTCACAGCTTTGGCAGCAGCCAACTCAGTTGCGGAGAGAACAGCAAGTACAGGAGTGGCGACATCCACAGACGCCGTTGTGGCAGAGGAACTAGCTTGCTCTGGCTGATTTGCGGGAGTCTCGAGATGGGAGGGTTGCACCTCCGGCTTCAAGGAACGCGACAGACCATCTGCATTCAAGTGCTGCCGACCCGGCCGGTGAACAGTAGTGAAGGTGTACTCAGCGAGTTGCTCCACCCATCGAGCTTTTCGACCGCGTGGTTCCTTCACGGACATCAGTGCGGTGAGGGCAGTGTTATCTGTGCGGGCAATAAAATGCCGACCAAGCAAATAGTCCTGGAACTGATTCGCGAAATGGACAAGGGCAAGCGTTTCCCGGTCTGAGGCATCATAATTCCTCTCTGCCTTCGTCAAGACCCGGCTGCCGAACGCAATGGGGCGTTCCTCGCCATCTTGCATTTGGCCGAGGACAGCTCCAATGGCCACCTTGCTTGCGTCAGTGTCCAAAATAAAGCCGCCAGACGAAACAGAAAAGTCGGGATACGCCAACACGGGGGCTGTGGTCAGTGACCGCTTCATATACGTCAACGCCGCATCACAACTCTTAGTCCATGTAAAGCTGGCACCCTTGCCTGCTAATACATTCAGTGGAGCGGAGCGCTGAGCAAAACCACGGATGAAGCGGCGGTAAAACCCGGCGTACTCCAGAAACACCTGTACACCTCGTACAGACTGGGGTACGCCCCACTTCACAATAGCCTCAACCCTGGTGGGATCCGGAGCCAAACCTTCAGCCGAAACTTCATGGCCAAGGAAGAGCACCTTCCGTTGGAAAAAAGAACATTTTTCCAAGTTTACCTTTAGTCCAGCAGCACGAACCCGGCCAAATACAGACTGCAGGATCTGGAGCTGTCCAGTGACGGTAGAGCTGGCATTCAATACACTGTTGAAAAACACTTGACAGATTGGTTGGTTAGGCACACTACATAAACCATGAAGCACCGCTTCCATTACACGGTGGAACGTCGCTGGACCATTTCTACAGCCAGACATAACCAAGAAATCACACAAACCCAACGGTGTCGTAACGGCAGTCTTTGCCGTATCGTCCTCGTGCTTAGGAACCTGCCAATATCCTGACGCTAAATCCAGGCAAGTGAACCATGAACAGCCAGAGAGTGAGTCCAATATGGCGTCAACACGTGGGATAGGATACGCATCTGGCTCCGCAATGCTGTTCAACTTGCGGTAGTCGATACATAACCGGAGAGATCCGTCCTTCATGGGAACGAGAACTATGGGCGACGCCCAGGGTCTAATGGACTTGGTGAGTATACCACGGGACAACAGACCATCCAGCAAAGCTTGCAAAGCGCGCGTAGGCTGCTTAACTGGCTGTATATCACCAGTACTACTACTATGTGGCAAAACATCACAAGGACCAAAATCACCCTCCCGCAAGAGAAACAAGTCATGATTCTCACGGAGAAGCTCTGTAAGTCTGTTCTTTTCAGGTACTGCCAGATGATTCCGAGACTCAACATACGTACGGATTATCTCGGCACGTTCAGGGGATAGCACAAACGGTTGCATATCCGCAACAGATGAATCAGCAGGATCATCATCCTCTCCAATCAAGTTATCGGGTACAAGAGATAATTCTGCAATATCAACATCTGTAGCAATTTGTACTGGGTAGTCAGAGTGATTCTCCAACACAACTACCGCACCGGACCTGCCAGGTCCAACCGTAACCACACTGGGGGTCACAGACACATCTGGAAACTTTAACAAGAATGAGTCCAGTGGAACAGCAACACAATCCACAGTGACAGATGCCTCTTGCACCGACTTGCACGGGACCAGCACGACATGGCCGGCAGGCAGAGTTAATTTACTACAAACAGTGACACGGGAATAGTACGTGCCCGGGTCTTCCTCAGAATTACTATCATTACTCCAAGAGTCAGATAGCGGGTCAGCGTCCGCCGCAACAACCGGACTTGGCTCTGATGGACAAACACTAGTAGCTTTCACGCCTAGCAGGACTGACAGATCATTAAAAGTTAGTGTGCCTTGAGCAATGTTCAATACTGCTCCATGGTCAAACAAGAAATCAGATCCCAATATCATATCACGGCGGATATCAGGAGACACTACAAATGTATGCAAGAATGAACACTCTCCAATGCAGCATACAATATCCACAGCACCCAGAACCTGGAGTCCCTCACCATTAGCCGCACACAAACGGGGAGCAGCTTGCAAGGGCACATCACCATACGTGGACAAAAATGTTTGCTCATGCAACATAGAAACACAGGAACCAGAGTCAATTAACGCCGTTACACACTTGCCTTGAACATGGAGATCTAGCGTAGGGACTGACGATACAGCCTCGATACGTACTGCATCTGATGGCTCCTCGTGAACGACTGGGAGTTGTCCCACACCACCAGTCGTACTCAGTTTCCCGAGCGCCAAGGGTTGTGTGGGCAATCTAGAGCAAAATGGCCAGGTTGTCCACAACCACAACAAATCGGTGGTTCCACCTGACCACCACGACCATACGAATGTCCACGACCACTGCTACTACTATGAGGCTGATCAAATTCGAAACTTGCTCCTACAGGAACCTGTGTGCGTGGAGCAACAATTTCCAAACAGCTGAGTCTCTTTTCGAGGTCGGTCAACCTGCGATCAAGTTTCTCGAGCGCCTGAGCTAGTTGATCACGCACTCCGGTGTCATTAGACTGGTGCAACTCTGATGCACTGGCATGTTCGTCAGACGGTATCTTGAACGGACGGTGTCGAGGGGACCTGGTCTTCTTTCTGCCTTTGGACTTGCCCATCTCGATATCTCACTAGCAATGGCCCAAGCTACAAACATTTGTAGTTCAAAAAAACTTTTGAAAAATGTTACAAAAAAAATTGACCTACACAAAACATTCTAGTTACGTCAAACGGACGTACACGTGCACAGGACATGACGTCAACAGTGTACTTGCTAAGTATGCACGCACACTCACGTGCGCAAAATATTTTTGTGAAAATGTAGCCCTTTCTACACCAAACAAAACTGTTACTCATGCACAGCGAACGATCAGTCCAGGAGTAAAGAATGGAAAACGAGACGAAGGCTAGAATGATCAATACTAGTAAATTAGAACTTAGTCTGTGGGCTGGTTTCCCGAGTAGCTGGAACTGGTCTCAGACTCTCTGCAACTTGTCGACTCTGCAACTTGTCTCTCCTGCGGAGGCGTCTTCCCAGCCGTGGACAAAACCGACGACTATTTTTCCGCTGCCACCATTGTAACTCGTATACTCTCAGCACTCAAAGCACAATCATACTTGTTGTTACGTAAGTAGTTATCATTCGTTCATTGTCTCACAAGGAGAAGAAGAAGACAAGGCAGTGCGAGTATGCGCACTGCTATCCATGCATTCCTACGGTGTACTATTTATGTGTATACAAATACGTGTCATAAAGTAGCCATGCTACACATGCAGTTCTCAAGTGGATTAGGCAGCGAACTGTTTTGTTCTGTTCTGGCCTTGGTCCGTTCAGTTGAACACTCTGTCTGAGTGCGTGCACATGGAACGTGAACTCGTTCTGTTTTGTAGCTGTTGCTACCAGTTGGCGTGCCAACTTGTTCCGGAAGACCTGGCGAAAGTCGGTCATGCCGCCGACGAGAGTTTCGACTCCCGCACCACTTGTTGGTCTGAGATATGTGTCAGCTGCACTCGATTTGCGGTGTAGACGGCGCATTGTTCGAACCCACGGAGGTTCTTGCAAGGACGTGCAATGAGGAAACTCTGCTGTTTTGTCAGCACTTGCACAGAAACTGCTCGAGAAGCGAAATGCTTTTAGACTTTTTGAGTCGTCTTGCAGTGGCAGGATCGATGACTGCATGAAGCTTAGCTTCTACGTTGCCCTCAGCTGCAGTTGAGGAGTGTTGCTGTTCTTTTGAACTTTGACGGTTCAAAAACAGTCAAGAGGACTATGTCCTTGTCGTGTGACGGAGTCACAAAGCCAGATTTCGAAACTGGGCGCACCAGTTGAGATGCTGGCTGAAACGATGATACAGCAACAAGTTCTGCAGAGAGCTTGAACAACTGCTGATTTGAGTTCGTTGATGCGGATCTCAAATGTTTTGATTGGAGTGTGACAGAAATCACTAGTGAGCTGATGCCCACCTGAAACCAGCACTTCTGTGTTGGACGATGCCTGTTTGGTGCCGGATTTGTCGCGACGTCCGCACCCTGTGGTGTTTCGTCACGTACTGAGTATGATGTTGGTTACTGGTTCTGACATTGGACGCGATGTGCTGTCCCAATTCCTTGCGAGATCATTTCGGGTGATGGAGCATTGCATTTTAAAGCTTCTAAAGCTGATGTCGTTCCGCCAAGCCGTCAAGGAGTGAATGATGTCATGATGGCAAACGAGAGCACGTTCTTCGCTTGCGGAGGCGTGAAGTGATACTCCCTTTTCGGAGGTGACGGTTAACGCCGTGCTAGACAAGTCGGAAGGGTTGCCGACCTGTGCCTTGACGATACCTGATGGGTGTTTTCAAGGAGTGAATGATGTCATGATGGCGCATGCGCTAGTGAGCCCTACGGTGGATGGTGTTCCCGTACGGGTGTTGAATTACTCTGACGAGGCAGTGGCTCTAGAGAGGGCAATGCAGATTGGTCGGTTAGAACCAATATCTGAGGTCATGAGTATCGTGACCGAAGACACTCTGGCTGATGGCCAGAGAGAGGAATCAGTTCAAATAGCTGAGACGGAGGACTCTCTCGGGTCTGGAAGCAGTTGCGAATTGGCGCAAGATGTCCGGTTGTGGACCCCCGGAAAGGTTGGAAGAGGACGAACTCATCCATGGAACCTTTGAGGTTGGGCGAGGACGAACTCGACCCTGGAGCCTGTATGTTGGATGAGGACGAACTCGATCCTGTAGGTTGGACGAGCTGGACTCGATCCTGGAGCCTAGGTGTGTGGACGAGCTGGACTCGGGCCTGGAACACACGGAAGTGGGGGTCGGAAGAGATGGTAGTGAGACCTCTCTAGGACAATCTGGTATCTCCCGCGAGGAGATCCACTGCTTGCAAGCCTTAGTGCTTCGGTATCGAGATGCGTTCGCTTTGAACCCATCTGAGCTTGGTCGCACTTCGGTGCTACACCACAAGATTGAGACACGTGATCGTGGTCCTGTTGCACAGGCTACTAGGCGTATGCCATTGTGTCTGTCCTTGCTGGCAGCAATGAACCTACCGTGGAAGTCTTGGCGAGGTCGCCAAGGTCTTTTGTAATGGGTGGAGTGTGGGTGGAACCGATTCGTTGGATACCACCAAATCTATGAAATGGCTCCTGGAGCTCTGCAGCAGTTTTTGTACCTGAACCAGATACCTACGTGGTAGAAGGGTGTGGCGACCACACGTTATGGCCTATGGTCTACATTCATCTGAGATGACACGAAATGGCGAACTGTCATACGTATACGCTTTGCGTGAAGATTTGCGACGTGCATTTAGTTGTACATGACAAGCTGCGTGTTGATCATCAGCACCAGGCTCATCTCTACGATAGTGGAGCAGTACCAGTTTCATTTTGAAGTTGGAATTTTTTTGATGGAAATGTCCCGCCTGTGGAGCCACATTTCGTACTCTATGCCCGTACCTGTTACGGTGCAGAACCAGTTGGCTTGACCAACGAGAGCTAGGCGGTTACCGTCACGACTCGCCGACTTCCAAGTTGGGTAACATCACGGGGACGTGATTCTTGAGAGGCCGGGGAATTGTCATGACCCGGACTCGACTCGTCGTGAAAGCGACCACGCAATGAGATTCAGCAGCCAAAAGCTGGGCTCCGAAATATTCTAGAGTTCTGTAAGAACCATGATTAGTCCTGCGAAGGATTTGGCACTTTCGTTAGTTGAGCAATCATGGCTTACAACTCGTGGCCTCGAGTCACAAGTGTTGTCGTACGGCGGCTACACCTTCAGTAAAAGTCGTCAGCATTGTACTCACTACACTGTTGAGCTTGAGGGGACCCTGCTTAGTCCTGCAAGGGAGCTGATACCTTTGTTAGTCGAGCAAGCATGGCACCTCTTCTTGCGTCGTACGACGTAAAGGGTCCTGCAAGTGTTTCGCGCACTGCGGACTCCGTTATCCCTTTTTGGGAGAGATCGCGGCTTGACCGTGCAGCGCCCTACGGGGTAATGAGAGGGAAGAGCCTACGGGGCAGAAGATGAAGGGTGACCCAATCAAGACACCGTACGAAGGCGGCGCTCTAGCTGCGGCAACATCCGACAGCGTACTCCAGGCTCCGTCGCACGATCGACGTACGAATAACCTCGGACATCACTCATATTAATTTCGTAACTCTTTCATGTAATGTGGGTGAGCGAGCTCCCCGAAGCTATACAGTGAATATTTCCTACTAATTATTATATCACGATTATACTATAACCAAAATCACATAAAAGCCGCCTTCTTCCAACGAATAAAAGTATCTTTGATCGCTCCCCTTCAACCTTCGACTACCTTGTGTGAGCCGGAAAACAGGTGTGAGCTAGCAACTTGGATGGCGACTATATTGGTCGTCTACCTGGGTAGCCACTAGGCTGATCTAAGCCAAGTCACAAACCCGCCAAGCGCGGCCATGACACGTGTAGTGAAATAAATTGGTATGCATTGCATCGTGACACAACTTGCCAAGCTGCATGTACGTGATTGTAAATGTACAAACAACATGCAACGTCGTAGTAAGCACAATCGTAACTCGTGAATTCCGTGTTGTTGACTCAAGGCAAGCAGTACCTCGTGTACACGCTGACAACGACGAACGAATTGATTAGACTCTGATAATAGATACTAATAATATGAAAGAACAACAAAACGTAAATGTCACCTACGATTACACAACGTGGTACATGGGTCTTTTCCCTCCCCAGGGGAGCAACCACGGTCAGTTTCTGGAACGTACTACCAGACGTGACAGAAGTGTTGTTTTTTCACGGCTGAGCGTAGCGAAAGAGTGTAAAAAACGTATTTTTCACTGACCATTTTTCTGTCGTGCACTGCTGCTCTTTCACTGCGCAACTCTCCCTCACCTGCCATTATGGTCTTGTGTTCCTCGTGTTAGCTTGGAGGTTCAAGCCCGCCCCATTTGTGTTTACAAAAGTGCTGCAGCCTTTGGTCAACCATTGGCGTGACCAAGGCATAAGTATTTTCCTGTATCTGGATGATGGAACCGGAGCTGCAAACTCCGCGGAAGAGACACAGTGGGTTGCCCGACTTGTGAGGTCCGATTTGAAAAAATGCTTTCTTGTCATCAACAAGCAAAAGAGTAATTTTCAACCCCGGCAGGTGGCCTCTATCTTGGGTCATGTCACTACATGGCCAACAACAGTATTCATGTCACCCCGAACTGTGTATCCAAATTTAAACTGCTGCTAGCTGATATTATGTCTTTCCCCACTGTAGTGCCTGCACGCTTGCTTGCCAAACTAACGGGGTCGCTCAGCTCTATGTGGCTTGCTCTGGGCTGAGTGGTGTGCTTACAGACAAGAAGCTTGCACGCATGTCTGTTCCCAACCCTAGAAGAAGGCTGGGAGATAGCTATCCCACTTTAGCATCTAAGCTAAGTCTGAATTAAGTTTTTGGCAATCTGAATCTGATCATTTTCATGGGAGGCCTATCTGGTCTGCCGGGCCCCGCAATTGGTATTCACGGATGCCAGTGACTCCAGGTGGGGTGGTTTCAGCCTGATGAACGGGGTTGATATCACAACGGGCGAGTGGCCCCAGGCCATGTCAGCCACACACACCAGCTCCACATTGACGGAACTGCTTGCTGCCCGCTTTGCCCTAATCTCTTTAGTGTGTCGATTGTCTGGCCATTGAATACCGACAACCAAAACGTCGTGTCCATTTTTGTGTAACTTTTTGTGCACCAGCGCATCTTCTCCAGGTGTTAGGGGCCCAGCCTCCCCGCCCATCCGACTTGCCACACACAACAGCGCAACTGAACTAAAAGTTCTACTTAATTTCTTGACAAGATGGAGACGGACAAACAAAAAGACCGGACACGACGAGGCAAAACTGATAACTGATGAAAGGGACAAACATCGCGGCAGCATATATAAGCATGCGCGCAAAATAATGTTGCACGCGCGTGCGCGCGCGACAATGACGTTAGCATTCTATGGTGTATACATGTACAGAAGACTACGCCTGCAACCAAAACAATGCAACAAAGGCAAGACTAAGACACTACAAAATAAAACTAAAGAAAAACATAAATAGTTGCAGCACCGTTCACCATTACCCAAGAAGCCTCCCAGCATGGGGTCGGCTCATTTATGCACACATCACAACCGGTCTATCTCTTTGGGCCGCAAACACCACCTTTCTGTTTTCATGCAGTCCGTTTTTGTTCCCTCTGAAACTGTGCTCATCAGTGGTCTCACCGTACGGCCTCAGTTAGATTTTTTGGTTACCTTGTCCCCCCCCTCCCCTGTTGCCTTTATTTTTGTCTCTTGGGGTTTTTTTCTCTTGCGCTTGCTGCCTATGTTGTTCTGTTCCTGCCTTTTTCAGTATAGGCCATCATAGGGCGTTTATTTTCTGTGTGAATTGCCTATTCAATGAACTTACCCATACCCATGTAGAGTGAGACGCCCGAGGGGCAGTGATGATGAGGGAGGGAGAAGCCCGATGGGCATTGGTGATGAGGTAGGGAGAAGTCCGATGGGCAGTGATGATGAGGGAGGGAGAAGCCCAAAGGGCAGTGATGATGAGGGAGGGAGAAGCCCAAAGGGCAGTGATGATGAGGGAGGGAGAAGCCCGAAGGACAGTGATGATGAGGGAGGGAGAAGCCCGAAGGGCAGTGATGTTGGCAATGGCTGCCTGTATGCATGCTGGTATTAGGCGTGAAGCTGTGTTAACATGAGGCCTGGGTTGTACAGGGCAGCGGTTGTCACCCCTGGCCCCCTACTCAATTCACGCAGCTCATATTGCACACAACATACATCGTACACGTAGGGTTATGGCGATGTTAGAGGCAGAGGAGGGTTAGACCCCTGGGAAGTGCACCGATTGGGAGAGTCTGGAAACCCATGACACGTGGACTGAACACCAATAAAACTCACAGGAGCAACACACAGTCTGTACATATCTGATCCCCCCGTGTCTCATTTTCCTGTCTGTGGGTGTGTGCGTGCGTGCGTTTTGCATGTGCCCTGTTCAGCATCCTCCCCCTTTTGGATGGGACTAGTGTCCATACAGAATCCAGCCATTCAGCACCTGGTCGACGCGCTACCGGTCGTCCTGCTCAGTGACGTGGCACCATCTACAGGCAGGGCATATCTGCAAGCATTTGGTCGCTGGCGTACATGGGCTTCTGGGGCCGGACTTGCCCCTTTCCTAGCTCGCGCAGTTCATGTGGCGCTATGCCTAATGAGTTTGATCCAACAAGGCACGACGTGTGCCCTCGTCGCACAAGGCTGCGCAGCTCTACATTGGTTGCACCGTAAGGCCGGTCACCCAGATCCGATCGCGGAACCAGTCATCAAGCAATTGCAAGTCGCCGCTCGCCGTATCTGTGCACGTCCCATCTCCCGCCGCACTCCGATCTCACTGTCCTTGTTCCGCCAGCTGATGTCCACCCTGGCCCAACCAGAGGCATCACTGGGGGATCTGCAATGTGCCACCATGATTTGTTTTGAGTTCTTCGCCCTACTGCCCTGGGACTTTACCCCGACCCATATGTCCTTGTGTAGCGTTGGTCACGCGTTGGTCACGCTACAACGTACTATTCAATACGACGTTCGCTACCAGCTCATCATTTGCGTATACGCTCAGCGTACTGTTCATTACGACGTTCGTTCTACCATACAACGGTCGCATGACAGTACGTTGCTGGTTGTGATTATTTTCCATAAATTATGTTTATTTTATCTTTCACAATGAGTTCAGAGTCTAGAGAGAGAGAGAGAAAACTGTTAATAAAGTAACACGTTAGTTAGTTGCGAGTTGTTAGGTTGTTTTGCCTCCAGGCCCGCTACACTTGCACCTGCCAAGTCGCAAGAACGACCAACTGAGGCAGAGGGATAACAGGGACATTTCTCCAGGAAGCAGGACATTCACCCGGCCAACATGTACTGGGCAAAGAAACCTCCGCCCCCTCTGGGCCAGACGTGCGCGGCCCCATGAGCTACAGCAGAGCCCGTGACGGAACTCCTCAAATTGGCGGTGGGCCGTACCCAAACTGACCCAACATCATACAATCTCCACAGCCTCCGATCAGGTGGTGCGATGGCCGCAGCAAACTCGGGCGTCGCGGACAGACTGCTGCAACGACACGGTGGCTGGAGTCCGCGTCCTCCAAGGATAAGTACATCACAGACTCACAGCATGACTTGCTACTATCCTTTGCTTCATGAGTATATTCTCTGGTAGAGCTCCACCCCATGTACAACCCGGTTGCTATGTGAGTGCAAAAAAGGGTTGTTTTTTCACGGCTGAGCGTATCGAAAGAGAGTAAAAACGTAATTTTCACTCACCATTTTCTGTCGTGCACTGCTGCTCTTCCACTGCGCAAATCTCCCTCACCTGCCATCGTAGTCTTGTGTTCCTTGGGTTATCTAGGGGTTTTCCCGCCCTCCCTCCCTTGGGTCCTGTACATTTTTAGCTTGTATTGTGTGTTGTTTTTCGGGATTTCCATGGTATGTCGCAGGCTATGTTTTGTGCTTCTGTCCCGAGGGTCTCGGCGTTTTTGTTTGTATGATTACTCTTTTCTACTTGCTTATCTTCTTTTTTTGGGGTGTGACTGCCAGTGGGGCAGGTCCTATATTAGTAGAAGGGTTTTTTGGCCGCAAGGCGAGTTTTTCCCCCAGCCCGGTTGAGCGGTCGTGGCTGGAAATTTAGGGAGTCAGATTTTTAGCCACTCCCCCACTGCCCAGTCCCCCCCCTCCCCGTGACATTGCTCTGCCTGAGTCTTGCACTGACATCTCTCTTGCTGGCCGCCATGCTCTTCGTTACTTTCTGGCTTTGTTTTTGTTTTTGTTTTTTTATTTATTTCACCGTCCAATGGCAGAAGCCAATGCACAGGAGGGGGCGTTAGCCAGCCATGGCAAGAGAAGAAAAAAATGAAGGAAAGAAGATGATAATCGGAAGAAAATAATGCATTAGCGGGGTGAAATGTATCACTATGTTGACCATGGTGGAGAGCGGCGAGATAAGCTAGCAAAAGAGGCGAGCGAGCCTACAACGTGGCATGACATTTAACATGGTCTATGAACTGTCTAATATTGGATATTGTCTTCATTTCCATGGGCAGCTTGAGCCAATACGAGTATGCAGAGAAGATAGGAGATTTGGTAAACATAGTTGACAAAGCTCTGGGAAGTACTATGCCATTGCGAGTGTCCCGTGCGAAAGTAAACCAATTATACTTGGTGAGATGTTCATGGACAATGTTCAGTTTAATACGATGGACCAGAACGCATGACTGTCTCTGCGACAGGATAGAGATGGGGCTGGTGGAGGCCAAACTATATAGATCAGTAGAGGGGAAAAGAGAGGGTTTACGAAAAATAATTTTCAACACACGTTTATGATATACTTCTAGTGTCTGTACAGCAGATTTACTAAGCAGGGAATGCCAAGCAGTGGCGCCGTACAGAAAGATAGGAAGGAGGTAGCATTTATAAAAGAGACGAATACATTCGGGGGACAAGTGGGAGCAGTGAGACATTAGGCAACCTACAGATTTGCTAACTTTGTTGCATACAAAATCTACGTGAGAATTCCAGGACAATTGCGAGTCAAATACAACACCCAAATGCCTGTGCGTATCTACAATATTAATGTTAATAGCCGAATCAAGTCCGGAAAGGGTAAATGTGGGAGGGTGGTCTAGTTGAGGGAGAAAGACTATTTCTGTTTTCAAGATATTGGGTTTCAGACGCCATGACAACATCCATTTATGAACAACATTGATTCCATTCTGAAGCTTCGTACACAGGTTTGCAATGTCGGCGTCAAACTGAATGAGGGCTGTGTCATCAGCAAATAGTGACAAACCATCTATACAGTCAGGTAGATCGTTTATATACAACAAGAATAGTAGAGGCCCCAGTATAGATCCCTGGGGGACTCCCGACTTCACAGGCAGTGGGTCTGAGAGTACCCCTTCGACTGACACTGATTGCGTTCTATCTGTTAGGTGGTCCGTAATCCACGCCAGAGACGCTCCGGAAACATTGTACATCGCAGATAATTTAGCTAGGAGTCCACGGAACCATACCGTGTCAAACGCCTTTGCTAGGTCGAAAAAACACATACAAACGTGTTGGTGGTCATGACGAAGGGCCACAATGTCCTGCACAAGGCGTGTCAGCTGCATGGTGGTTGAGTCTCCTCGTCGAAAACCAGATTGGACTGGGGCAAGGGCCGGCGACGCATGAGCATAAAGCTTATCAAAGAATAATCGCTCGCATAGTTTCGATACACAGGACAACAAAGAGATAGGACGGTAATTGCTGGCTTGTGACTTGGAGCCTTTGCTCTTGTAAACCGGAACAACCTTCGCGAGTTTCCATGCTGCTGGAAATTTACCCGTCGAAAAGGACACACTAAAAATACGGCAGAGGGGGTACGATATCGACGGGGCAAGTTTCTTCAGGACATCATTCGTAATGGTGTCCAAGCCAGGACTGCGGCGAGACTTTAGTCGGGCGATAGCCTTTCTAACATCCGCAGTTGTGGTGATGACCTGAACAAATGTTTCATGAAGTTGGCTGTGGGCACGAAGAGCTGGAAATGATAACGACGGATCATCCGGGGGTTTTGCTAGCGTGTGGCTGAGAGTGTGGTGTTACGGTACACTGAGTACATTCTCTGGCAGACCACTATTGTGAGTACAGTCTCTGTACTTTCTCTGGTAGACCACCCCCCCCCCCCCCATGTACGACCCGGTTGCTATGTGAGTGAAAAAGTACGACTACAGTATAATATTGACTGCGTACGAGGTCAATATAGGAAATAAAAGCCGAGCAAAAGACGGAGGTGAAGCTGAGGTAATGTTGTGATCTGATTTTGTTAAAATATCTATGAAATGAATATGAAACACACAATATAAAGCACACAGACAGGTCCTGAACAGTACTTACAGCTTTTTGAGGTTTGTTAGACCAGTGAAATTGACATTTTTTAATGTTGTGATCTGATTTTTGTTTAAATATCTATGAAATGAATATGAAGCACACAGACAATAATGTTGTTAACAGGTAAAGGCTAGTAGTGTAGTAAAAATTAGTTCGTTGACACGATGATGTGGGCTACGACTACTACTACTATTCCTAAGTAAACAGTTTCCTCTGAGACAAAATGCTATAATACTCAAGATGTTCGTAAAGGGCCTGAAGTGTGTCCTTTTTAAGAGTATTACTACTATTCCTATTAGCATTATTGGAATATCTACACAACTCAGTTTTTAACGTTGTGATCTGATTTTTGGTCAAATATCGATATGAAGCACAAAAACAATAAAAGCATTTTCAAGATTCAAAGAGCCTGAAACAGCAGATCAGGGCGCTATCGTGAACAATCCTAGAAAATGCGATTAATAGTATAAGTGAAGCGGACATTACAAAATGATGAATGAGAATACATGTATCTAAAATGGTTGTTCCAAATTTTAGATACATGTATTCTCATTCATCATTTTGTAATGTCCGCTTCACTTATACTATTAATCGCATTTTCTAGGATTGTTCACGATAGCGCCCTGATCTGCTGTTTCAGGCTCTTTGAATCTTGAAAATGCTTTGGCTTTTATAAAGGGAACACTACATAAAAACAATAAAATGTTGTTATACAGGTAAAGTTTACTAGTACACAATACAACACTGCAACAACACTAGGAATGTGCAGGTCTGATGTTGCTATACGCAACCGTCACTGTGGAAGCTTGCCTCAGTTGTACCTGTGCACAAGAAGGGTTCGAAGTCCGCAACAAAGAACTACCGAGCCATATCCCTGCTGCCAATACTGTCAAAGGTCATGGAAGCTATCATCAATCGTAGCCTTATGGGATTCCTTGAGCGCCAGCACATCCTCACCACTAACCAGTACGGCTTCCGCTCCGGCCTGGGAACGCAGGACCTCCTTACCCTACTACACCATCGTTGGAGTACCGTGGCTGCAGGGGGCGGAGCTGTGCGGGTTGTTGCTGTAGATATTGCTGGAGCGTTCGATCGAGTCTCCCACCCAGGTGTGATCCACAAAGCCCAGCAGTACGGTGTATCCGGCATGCTCCTTGCATGGTTGAAGGACTACCTGCTGGACAGGCGCCTGAGTGTCATCGTTGGTGGGCAGTCGTCCAGCCCACACCGCATCACAGCCGGAGTTCCGCAAGGTAGCTTGTTGGGACCGACACTGTTCCTTCTCTACACGAACGATGCCGATGACCACCTTCCACCAGGTGTAGATCTGGCCGCTTATGCCGACGACACAACGCTGTTTCAGTGCCTGTCCACCATGGATACCATTGACCACAGCTCAACAGTCCTGCAAAATGCTCTCGATGCCCTTGTGAATTGGGGCACCAGCTAGAGAATTGCGTTCGAGCCAGCCAAGTCCCAGGCCAGGACTATTGACCATCACCGCCCCGCCTGGGACCTGCCAGCAGTACAGTTTGCGAGTGCCCCCCTGAATGGAGAGAGTAACCTCAAGCTTCTTGGGGTAACCTTGGACAGCCAACTTTCCCACCGCAACCACCTCCGTACTGTCGCCATCAGAGCACGCCAGCGTCTCGGGCTCCTGCGGAAGGCCTCGCCGCTCCTGGATTCTTGCAGCCGAGCTAAAGTGTACCGTGGGTTTGTACGCCCAGTAATGGAGTACTGCCCATTGGTCTGGATGGGCGCAGCAGATTGTCACTTGCAGCGACTTGACCAGACGTAACGCTCAGCCCTCCACTTGATTGGCCCCGGCGCAATGCTGCAAAGCCTGTCTATCCGGCGCATGGTAGCTGCGTGTACCTACATTTACAAGCTGCTGTGCTCCAATCCTACCAGCCCACTTTGTCAGCTCTTGCCTCCCTCTCAAGCCCCCCGACCAGCCCATGTTCGACCCACTCGTCTCTCTTGCTCGTCCTTCTCGACATGCATAACTACCAGCTGGAGACAGGGCTACCTGCCAATAGCCGGGAAAGTTGCCGTAGAGCATTCCCCGCCTGTGCTGTCCCTGTATGGAATGCCCTGCCACCCGCCGTCCTCAGCAAGCCACCTGACTGGAAACGGCTGCAAAGTTTCAGTGTCTGTCTTCCGGCACCTCCGTGCCCAGCAATGGCACTGGGCCGCTGACACTTTGTAATATGTATGCACATCTGCCCAGTGCCCACATACTGCTGCATATTGCCATACGCCTCGTGCCCTGCTTACCCTGCTTACCCTTGTCTCTGGATCTGAATGTGCACCCCTTACGCATTATATAATTATACTTTATTTAGTTCTCTTCCCCTCTCTTGCTCCCCAACCATCCCCGCTCGCTCTCTCTCTCTCTATCTATCTATCTATCTATCTATCTATCTATCTATCTATCTCTCTCTCTCTCTCTCTATCTATCTATCTATCTATCTATCTCTCTCTCTATCTCTCATCCTTTATTTTTATACTTTATTTAGTTTTTTTTCCCCCTCTCTTGCTCTCCAACCCTCCCCGCTCTCTCTCTCTCTCTCTCTCTCTCTCTCTCTCTCTCTCTCTCTTACTCTCTCTCGGTCTCTCTCTCGGTCTCTCTCTCTATCTGTCTGTCTCTCTTTCTCTCTCTCCCTCTCTCTCTCTCTCTCTCTCTCTCTCTCTCTCTATCTCTCTCCCTCCCTCCCTCTCTTTCTCTCTCTGCTATTGGCGTGCCTGGTTGTGATGAAGCCGAGACCCAAGGTCGGCAGAGCATCCCAGACCACGTCACCACTCCCCTTATTTATGGCTCACACATGACGGGTTTACGTGGCTCTAGTAAAAAAAACATAAGAAAGAGAGAGAGAGAGGGATCACATTGCAATTCATGGCCAGCAATTGAGGACATCTGGGAGTTCTCATTTTTGTACTCCTCCGAGGTGTGATTTTTGGCGTGCTGGGCCAAACACAAGGAAGCCATCTGCAAAAAAACTGCAGAAAATGGTTGTTGTTTGATCCTTTGGTGTAATCTTTGTTTCTAGTCGAAGCTAGTTGCTGTTTGGAGCAGAAACGCTGAAATTGACTATTTTCTGCATGTACTCATACATGTACTCATGTACAGTCGTCCCTCTCTAATCCGGCACCTTTTGCTACGGCGTTTTCTGCTGGATTAACGAGGGTGCTGGATTAAGAAATCCTCCCCTCTGACCCGGCCCTACCCAATTGCATGCATGTATCATACGTCAAAACGCAGGGTTTTCCATGTCGACCCAAGTATTTGGTGCACGGCTTTATATTCTCCACTTTTCTCCAGGAATATACACAGTGATAAAGTGATAAAGTAAAACAGAGAACATGTTCACATGTACTCTTTCACACACACGCAAACACACACACACATACACACACCTGAAAATTGGCAGGACACTACTCCTTGCTAAAATAAGAAAGTATGGTTGACTGCTTCGCCGTTGTCTCCTGGACAACATTGACCAGACTGGCCTAGCCTGGCCTGGCAAGGAGTGCACCTGTACGGTACGCAATTTACGACTGCCGGATTATGAAATCAAACTACGTGCAGTTTGAGCGATTCGTCTCAAAAAGTCACTGCCGGAGGCGGAATTCAAGTGCCGGATTAAGATGTAGGAATTGAACGAAAAAAATCGGTTTCGTCAGAAAGTGCGCCGGTTGGCAAGGGTTCTGGATAAACAAGTGCCGGATTAGAGAGGGACGACTGTACTCAGGCATGCCGTCTCACTCGTATTTTAGCTCTTTTCTGGAATGGATGCTGCTCTGCGCCCCTTGGTGAACATTTCCTGCTCTCGTGGAGCAGCTGAAAAGGACCACTGGTATGTCTGCTTCCTGGTTTGAAAGTGGAGAGTCGACTTTTGTGCCTTGAAAAAGGAGTAGAGAGCGATAAAGGTACGTCTGTGGCTTATTTTTGAGTGCTCCTCGTACGTTTTTGATCGTGATAGAAAACTCTCAGACCAAAGTCAGCACGATGATGGCCGTACAGTTTTCTTGTGGATTTTTTAGTTGTTTCATCTCGTGTCTATGTCAGTATCGTGATGGTGAAGTGGAGAGGGTGATTTTCTTCCTCTAGGCTTCGTTCGGCCGACTTTGCTTCGTCCTCGTTGAAAAGTGATCCTGAAAAAAGGTCGATTCGCAAAATTATGTTGATTTTCAATGTACGTGATGACATGCGATTGCTGGCTGTGATGTTGTCACTCAGAGGTTCATGATGACGTAATTGGCAGACAAATGCCATTTTTATAACCTGGGACTAATCATTCTACTTCTGCTCATGTATGAATCCTGGTGTTGCATAGTTAGGAGGTTGGACTTTGAGAAGATACCACATACTCTCGACGTATTGCATGAATGAATTGTTCTTCAGTCATTCGGTTTTGGAACTTTGGGGATGGCATGGATCGAGAGGCTCTGCTCCTTTTCTTATCAGCTGGTGCACTCAGGAAAGCAACAGTGGTCATGCATTGGCATGGAGATACAACCAAACAAACAAAATCTAGTCAAACGGAAAGCTCTCCGTTCATCACAGCAAACGTGAAAAGGCTAAAGTCTCCAAGGTCTGAGTTGAGAATGCAAAATCGCTGACCATGTCTCGAACCCAGAAAATATTTGGAAAACTCCTCCTGTCGACTTCAACTTGGTACCCTCTGTTGCTTCATCATGGTATTTGACCTGTCTGCCTTTCAGTGATACTCTATGCATGTTTTCATGTCACCACGGTAGGTAGCACTCATTGTAATAGTTGATAGTACTCACAGGCTATAGACTTCGGTTAGACCAGTGAAATTGACATTATCTAATGTTGTGATCTTCCCGTTGTCCAAGTGTCTATGAAATGAATATGAAGCACACAGAAAATACTGCTGTTATAATGTTGAGTACGCGAGTGCATGCATGCCAGCTAGAAAAGGTACGGGAGGAGGTACCCAACACAGGTAATAATGATAAGAACAGCTTATGCAGTGCTGTTTATATTTGAATCCATAGTCTGTATGTGCATGATCTGTACGCCATTCGCAGCTCTGTGTGTACAACACATTATACGTGCATGCAGATCCTGCAAGGCATCCCCGGTGTAGTCTGTTTCTATGACGACATTCTCATCACCGGAGCAACCCCAGCATAGCGCGATGAATGCCTACGTCAAGTACTTGTGGTTGTGAAGGGCAGTAGCCATCTCCTACTCAGTCGTAACTAGTTGTGCCGTCTTCGTCTCGACTGGCCATCATTGTTCCACATCACTCAGTGTCTAGCACAGAGGATGACTTCAACACTGAGTTTCCGGCAAGGACCACCAAGCTGCGATCCACTTGAAGCAGGAAGCTACCCCTCGTTGTTGTTCAGCTCATCCCGTTCCGTATGCTCTGCGTCCTGCCATGGAGCGTGATCGCTGACTGCTTATCCCGCCTCCCATTGAAGCTGTCCGAGCAGCAAGAAGCAGGCATTGTGAATGCCGTTCTCCAGCATGCCCGTGATCCATGTGAACCTCTACCTGTCTCTGCTGCTGATGTTGCCGCAGCCAGCAAAGGCGATGCCGTTATCTCACGCATCATGCAGTATCTTCAGTTCGGTTGGCCCGCCGACACCCCTGACGACTACAACCCTACCGCCAATGCCGCAACGAGCTGACGATCAAGTCTGGTTGTTTGGTGAGAGGCCATCGAACCATACTCCCTGAGCAACTTCACTGCGCGCTGGTGCAGGAGCTGCACGATGGGCACCTATGCATTCTGCGAATGAAGTCCGTTGCACGTAGTTTCTTCTGGTTGCCAGGCATTGATGATGATATCAAGCATCTAGCCACGTCATGCCGTCAGTGCCAAGACACCACTAACACTCCGCCCAAGGAAGCACCACATCCCTGGATAAATCCATCCAAGCACTTTGAAAGAGTGCATGTCGACTTTGCCGAACACGACGTCCAGCACTATTTTCCGCTTGTAGACACCTAATCAAAGTGGCTCAGCGTCTGCAAGATGTCTTCTACGCCAACCCACCAGACCCTGGAGTGCCTACTGTCGTTCTTGTCAACGTACGGCATCGCGAAGACCCTGGCCAGCAACAGTGGTCCGCAATTCACGCAGCACACAGCATCGTCCCCTTCAACGCTTGATTGAAGAAATATAATGACGTTAACAGTCCTGTCATGATTCTAGTACAGCTCATTCAGTTTTGTTAATTGTTCTGTGAGCTTTCCTTTTACTGTGTTCTATGTTGCAATGCAGTAGTTCTTTTCTTGTTTTAGTATCAACAGGATTCTACTCTTCACGCCGTTTCTTATCTAAAGGAGGAGGAGTGTTATGTTTGAATCCAGAGTCTGTCTCAAAACGATCTGAACGTCATACGCTGCTCTGTTCACTTCATATTAGACATGCATGCACTGTACACTGTTTTTTCCAGCTCTGCATTTTTTCCAAGGGGCGGTAAATAAACGCCGGATAGTTAAATAAAGAAAGAAGAAAGAGAGAATAACCGGTACAAACAAACAGGATAGATAGACGGACGGACGGACGGACTACTTGCTTATCTTCTTTTTTGGGTGTGACTGGCATTGGGGCAGGTCCCATATTAGTAGAAGGTTTTTTTGGCCGCAAGGCAAGTTTTTCCCCAGCCCGGTTGAGCGGTCGTGGCTGGAAATTTAGGGAGTCAGATTTTTAACCGCTCCCCCACTGCCCAGTCCCCCCCCCCCCCGTGACATTGCTCTGCCTGAGTCTTGCACTGACATCTCTTTTGCTGGCCGCCATGCTCTTCGTTACTTTCTGGCTCTGCTGGTTTTTGCTGGCGTGTGGCTGAGTGTGGTGCTACGGTACACTGAGTACATTCTCTGGTAGACCACTATTGTGAGTACATTCTCTGTACATTCTCTGGTAGACCACCACCCCATGTACAACCCGGTTGCTATGTGAGTGAAAAAGTACGACTACAGTGTTGTAGTCGTGATTCTAACATTACTTCTCCATCACTGCATCAGCTCAACCGCCACCACTGGACTGCCTTTTTACACTCTTTTTATTGACGAATAAACAAGAACACGGAAACAACTACATCTTGACAAGACGACAGACCAAAGACTAGCTCACACAGTTTCGCGCATGCGCACAACACCACCAACCAATGACGCGTGTCCACAGCGACCAAGATGAAACAAACACGTGACACCAAATCTACCACAATATCCCGACCAAAAAAACACATACCGTCCTCGGTATGACCAAATAAAACACAATACGCAGAGAGACGCAACCGCAAACAGCAAAAGTAGCCACAGGACCAACGCATGTAGCTCCCAGAATAAAACAGGGCAACCAAAGCCAGAAGAAAGAAAGAGAGGTGAATGTTAAAGAGAAGAGAAGAAACACTTCATTGCTGTCTAGCCACGCACACACACAAAAAACACAGGCTAAACCTAAGCCTAAAAACCGATGAGCCCTGCCCATCCACACAACGCCAGCCAAACCCATGACTGTCACCGAAAAAAACAAAAATAAATAAAATATATACATGACAACGACAAACAAGCAGCGAGTCTAGCTCCCAGCAATGAACCGGGGCTCACCCTGATCAGACTTTCGTTGCCTTCGATGTGGACTGCCACAAGGAGAACCAACCGTGGTTCACCATGATCAGACGCCAGTTCCCAAGACAAGTAGCAATTCAAACAAACTCCCGCATGCACGCACGCATGCACACACACAAACACTCACCGGAAAACAAAGAAAAGAAGAGAGATATGGAGAGAAGAAAGGCGGCGCATTCCCAGCCAGCACACGACTTCGGAGCAGCAGGAAGCCGGCGGCGAAGCTGATACTCTACTCGTATCAGGACAACGAAACGGCGGACACACAGCGACACTTGAACACAGCTCAGCGGAGGGCGTCAGCTTGATCGAATTGAGTAGACGACGACGACGACGACGACGGGACACCGGACGACGACACAGTTGACTCAAGTGGATGACGACATTGCGCGACGACACCGCACGACGACACATCACGACGACACAGCTCCACGACGAACGTTCGAACACGGACAGGGTTGACGAATAAACAAGGACAGTCCAGCAGTGACGGGAGCAACACACATCTCAGGGTCGTGAGCTGCGGAGGTAGAACTCCGCGTCGAGAGATAGTTGGGCGCCAAATGTTGTAGTCGTGATTCTAACATTACTTCTCCATCCTGCATCAGCTCAACCGCCACCACTGGACTGCCTTTTTACACTCTTTTTATTGACGAATAAACAAGAACACGGAAACGACTACATCTTGACAAGACGACAGACCAAAGACTAGCTCACACAGTTTCGCGCATGCGCACAACACCACCAACCAATGACGCGTATCCACAGTGACCAAGACAAAACAAACACGTGACACCAAATCTACCACAACAGTATAGAAACGTAACCCACACGAAACAGGTACCACTCGAGCATGGAGAAGTTGAGTCCTGAACAGTACTTACAGCTCTTTGAGGTTTGTTAGACCAGTGAAATTGACATTCTTTAATGTTGTGATCTGATTTTTCTTTAAATATCTATGAAATTAATATGAAGCACACAGACAATACTGTTGTTAGACAGACAGACAGACAAATAGTTGTTTCGCCCTAAGTTGCGGAATTGAAGTCCCGTGTTGTTCTCTTGTATACAAGTACTCTCGAGTCGTTCAAGCCTTGCACTTGTTTGTACATGATTGTGGCCCACGTAACGTTGTGTATGTCACTGTTCGAGTACTTGTGTGTGCGGTGTTTTGAACCAGTGTACATAGTCATTGTCACGCTCCGGCCTCTGGCAGTTTGAGTGGTCATGTGCACTATGTTTTCACACCTTCTGTTGTTCATTCTGTCGCGCATGCTCGTCGTGTTGCTTAGTCGTCAGCATGGGTAGCTTTTGGCTGATTTCATGGAGGCCCATCAACTCTTTGCTGGGAACACAGCGTTCCAACACAGCGCCAGACACAGAACAACGTGGCAGGGTCAGAGGAGAGATACTGCGACGGGATCAATCGTCCCTATCTATAATACTATCGACTACATATGCTGCCGCCAAGACCAGAAACAACTCCTAACGGATGCCCGTTCATTTGCAGGAACTCTGCTGAACAGTGCTCATCGCCTGGTTGTGGCCAGACTGGACGTATCTCGTTTCTATGGAGTGCATGACAAGAACCAGAATAGGCCTGAAACTACTGGTCACGAACCATGCCCAACGACAAGCTTACCAGGACAAGGCAAATGCCCGACTTCTAGATTCCGCGCCTGTGGCGGAGAGTGAATCGGCACAGGCTGCATGGGATGGTCTGGCCAATGGTATCAAAACTGCCATGGAGCGGTGTGTCGGCGCTGCGCAACGTGCGCCACGGAAACATCAGTTCTCCCCTGAGATTTCATGTCTATTACATGAGCAAAGAGGACTCCGGCTGTCCATCGCCCAATGCAAAGATGAGGAGAATAAGAGAACTCTCAAGACGAAAAGGGATCGCATATTTCACAATATCAGGAAGCTCAGGTTTGATGAAGCGAAAGCAGTTGTGACGAAACAAGCTGAGGAAGTAGAACGACTACGCGACGGGGCCAAGATGTTTCGCGCCGTCCAACTGATGAAACGCAAGCCGTACTGCCAACCAGTCATCCATGACGAAATGAAGCGCATGGTTGTGAACCCTATAGAACAACAATCATTTATCATACAGCACTATCAAGCGCAGTTCCACGATGATGCCGTCACACACTCTTTTCAAACTTTGGAGCAGGGTGCAGGTTTTCGCGCTCTGAGGCTCCCACAGTTTCTCGCCAGGAAACCGGCATCAGGCCGGCCTGGTTTCAAACATTAGGTATAGTAGTAGTAGTAGGAAACTAGGTAGACATCGGATAGCTTTGGCCTACCTCCGCCATGCCTCCAGCAAAAGCTGCCGTTCGCGGGCTGACGGATTCAGAGGTAAAATTGTTGTGCTCCCTCCCCGGGATCGAGTCTTCGATTTTAGACGTAGTAAAGACGCTGGCAACATTTGTGACGGAGTCCGCAGACCGCAAGACACGACTAAAGAATAGGATCGATGATTTATCGAGGCAAATTGCAGGCCTGAACGAGGAGGTTGTCGCCCTCAGGGAGTCCGCCATTGTCGCAGCAAGTGCTTCTCCCCTGACTCCTCCAGCAGTTGCCCACAACCAGCACAGCCAGCGTACGATGGAGAGTACAGCGGGAAGGACCAGCAAGCGTACCCGTACTCGCGCAGGCCAGGCTGCCACGTGTACCACTGATGCAGACGAACACCGTAGCACTTCCCATAGCGTGGGTGACCCTGCCAGTGACCATGAAACGCCAACGGAGGATGAGGACAAGTCCCAGGCAATTGAGCGGCCCACTGTCAAGCCCAAGCCACTGAAGCTAGAGCCAATCACGGATGACACGTGGAAACTGGTATCAAACGAACCTCACAGAGTGAAGAAAGCCGTAATCTATGTGGGCAATTTGAACTCACATAGCAGTGAAGAAAGTGTCAAGGAATTCACTGAGCAACGCTCTGCAGCAGTAAACAAACCGGTGAAGGTTCACCAGTGCAGCATACACACCACAGAAGATGGGAAAGTGTCTGCCCGCTTGATGATCGATGCGACTGACCTTGAAATCGCCACTGCTCCAAACTTTTGGCCTCGCCCACTGTACGCGCGGGTTTGGCGCCACCGTGAGCGTCCGAAGGGGGACACCTTGTCCGGCTCACACAGTGACACTCTCAGTGATGCTCCAAAGGGGGACACCTTGTCCGGATCACACAGTGACGTTCTCTTCGAGTCCTCCGACACTCAAGCTCAAAGCTCCAATTAGATCCTTTCGGATCCTGCTGACGAACACATTTGGACTACTGAGTAAACTTGGTGACTTTCACCATGCTGTACACGTTCACCAACCTGACATTGCCATTGTCACAGAGAGCAAGCTAACCCCTGAGAAGGCTACTGATTCCGAACTGTCCTTGCCTGGGTACTACTCCCCACTGCGGAAGGATCGAACAGCTCATGGAGGAGGAGTTGCGGTTTGGGTTAAAGCCAGTCTGGCCCTCCGAGAACTCGATGACATCCAGGTCGGTAATGAGGAGCTAATATGGCTGAGTGTCAGAACTGTGGATAAGAAGTCAGTGGCTGTGTGTGCTGCATATCGCTCTGGCTCCTGCCACGACAATGACATCAGTACCCTTGAAGCCATCAGTGCTGGCATTGACCTGGCCCGTAAATCTTGTCAATATGTGGTATTGGCTGGAGATTTTAACGTACACAACGTGGATTGGCTCGGCAGCACCAAGACAACTCATGCAGGTGTGTACACTGAAGACATGTGTGCTTTTCACTGCTTGGAGCAGCAAGTGCATGAGCCCACCAGGGGCCTTAACCCACTCGACTTAATAATGGCTGACCTACCGGGAGATGCGACCGTCAATACCTTAGCACCTCTGGGAAACTCTGACCATGCCTGTGTCCTAGCTGACTTTCATGTAAGCAAAGCAGAGGAACCACCAGTGACCAGAACTGTCTGGCGTTACCAACGCGCAGACTGGGACAGACTCCGCCACTTCTTTAGAACAACAGATTGGCAGTCCACTGTCAGTGATGATCCTGATGCAATGTGTATGCACTTGACCCAGAATATTCTGGAAGGAATGCGCCGATACATACCGTCTAAGCAGTTGTGCATGAAACCATCTAACCCCTCTTGGTGGACACCGGAATGCACTGAGGCTGTAGCACAGAAACAAAGAGCATGGAGGAGACTCTGCGCCGACCGGTCAAGTGCCCAGCTGCAAGCCCGTTACAATGTCGCCAAGCACTCGGCTAACCATTGCCTGGCAACTGCAAAGCAGGCATTCACAGCAAGCCTGGCGCAGAAGTTAGCCTCTGGGTGTATGGCGTCTGGTGAATGGTGGCGAACCATCAAGAAGGCCTCTGGCCACGGAAACAGCCCATCCATACCTACTCTCCGCAGCACCGATGGTACGGAGCACGACACCAACCGCAGCAAAGCAGAGTGCATGGCCGAACACTTCGCCAACAAATGCAGTCTAGGGGCAGACAACCTATCCGCTCCATTTCCTTACGTCCGACCACGTACTGACCGCAACCTCTGCACCGTCCGGTTTCGCGAAACCACAGTCGAGCGAACTCTCCGCCAGCTCAACCCCACCAAGGCCACTGGTCCAGATGGGATACCTGCCCGCGTCTTGAAAGCTTGCTCTGCAGAATTGGCACGGCCGCTTTCAAAACTATTTACATGCTGTCTTCGCTCCGGTATCCAGCCACAACAGTGGAAGGTTGCAAACGTAGTTCCAGTCCACAAGCGCAAGTCTAAATCGTCGCCATCAAACTATCGACCAGTGTCGTTACTGAGCATCCTCTCCAAGGTCATGGAGACCATAGTCAACAGGGCAATGAGCAACTTCATGGAGACGAATCACGTCCTGTCAGAACGGCAATTTGGATTCCGTCGCGGCCACAGTGCAGCAGACCTGCTGACTGCTCTCCACCACCAGTGGGTGCACACCGCCGGAGATAAAGGAGCTTCTCGAGTGCTGGCCATCGACATTGCTGGAGCATTTGACCGGGTGTCTCACACTGGTGTGTTGCACAAGGCTAGAGTGTATGGCATCTCGGGAGACCTGCATCGGTGGCTCCAAGACTACCTCTGCAACCGCACACTTCAAGTCCTCATCTCCGGCCAGACATCAGCCAGACGCCCAGTTAAGGCTGGGGTGCCACAGGGCAGTATCCTGGGCCCCACCTTATTCTTGGTCTACGTCAACGACCTTGAAGACCACCTCCCAATCGGCTCCAACCTTGCCTCATTCGCCGATGACACAACCCTATACGCCGAGATTGCAACGCTCGCTGCTGTTCCTGACAACGCTAGAGTACTCCAGGCTGCTGTCGACCTAGTATCCAGTTGGGGCTCGGATTGGAAAGTGCAGTTCGAGCCAGCCAAATCTCAGGCCCTTACAATTTCCCACCATCGTCGGGACTGGCCAATACCCCCCATTGTCTTCAATGGAACTCCTGTCGAGGAGCAGCCCTCCATCAAAGTACTCGGCGTCACGTTTGACCATCAGCTAAAATTCAGCCAGCATATCCCAACTGTTGTAGTCCGAGCAACGCAGAGACTTGGAGCCTTGCGCAAGGCATTTCACTTGCTGACTATTCCTGCCCGGCTTCGAGCCTACAAAGCCTTTGTCCGGCCGGTTATGGAGTACTGCCCAATCGTCTGGATGGGGGCAGCTCCTTCCCACTTGAATCGGCTGGACTGGGTGCAGGAGCGAGCCATCAAGGCAATACATCCGCAATGCTGGCTTCCTAGCCTCATAATTCCCCGCACCATCGCTGCCCTCTGCCTCCTGTATAAAGCCCTTTGCGATAATTCTCCCGCTCTTCTCTCGAAAATGGCTCCACCCCCGACACACCAACCCAGGACCACACGCCTCACCCGCCAGGCTGTACGACTGTCCACCGCGCATCCCCATCAGTTACAGTGTTATGTCCCCTTGCGGACTAACATTCCATTACACTCATGCATTCTTACTGACACACACAAACTCTAGCAATTCGGAAGCCATTCCTCTTGGTCAGGTAAAGTAACAACCACAACTATATGCGAGCATGCGCAATACAGTAACAAACGGTGTAGTAGATATATAATGACTAACTTGCATACACAACAACTGCCCCCTTTCAAGAATGTTCCAGGGAATATTCTACCACAATCAAATACCTCAAAATCGTTGAAGCAACACATAAAATAAGTTCATCAATCCACCGTACGTGAATTCTTAAACTTTGACACAGCACTACAATAACATAATCTGACGCAGGAATCCGTCAGTCAATATTAGCAATACCAAGGATCTTGCACACTATTGTACATGGTAATAATTACTAGTTCGCTAAACAGTCCAGCAATGACATCAGGGAACGGCTCAAAGCTGTTCAATCAGTCTATCCGGACGAACACTACGCCGAGACGAACGTCTAACAGTGGTTTCACAGGGAGTATTCTCGACCTGTGGTAAACCAACTTCAGGAGCAGACTGCTCACAAGGAGGATCCGCCTCAACTTGTACAGTAGCAGACTGTGGCGAGACGCTAGCCGGAAAATCACTGGACAGTGACGACTCTCCTACGTCTGACAGCACTGGTGACGGTGACGTCTGATCGATTGTATCCAACAGTGGTTCTGGCAGCGATGCACTCAAGCTTGCCGGAACTGACCGTAGACGCAACGGGTCTCGGTGACGCTTCCACAACACATCACCCACTTGTACTTCATAGTTGTAGTCACTGAGGACACGCACAATTCGTCCCGGGACCCAACGATTACCTTTGCCGAAATTCAGCGCAAACACAGAGTCACTCTCTGTGAACGCTGGCTTGACGCGATTGCCGTCCTCATAAGCCTTTGCTTGTTGACGTACCTGCGAGGGACGCAGAGCACTGAGCCGCGTGCGTGGCTGGCGTCCAAACATCATTTCCGCCGGTGTTCTGCCGGCATGGTTGGGTGTCGTGCGGTACGTTAGCAGAAACCTGTCGAGCCGAGCTTGCAGTGGTTCGCTCGTTGCACCCATTTCCTTCAACTTCTGCTTAAACACACCCACATAGCGCTCAGCAAGTCCATTCGTAGCCGGATGGCCTGGAGCCGTCAGGGTGTGCACAATGTCATTGGCACGGAGGAAAGCCTTGAATTCCTCGCTCGTAAATTGGGTTCCATTATCTGAAACAAGATGCTCCGGCAGACCAAACACAGAGAACACGTGCCGCAGAGCCGCAATAGTGGTTGCAGACGTGGCATTAGACATTGCAATTACATCCAGATACTTTGTGTATGCATCCACCACAACCAGGAACATCTTGCCCATGAATGGTCCTGCAAAGTCGATATGCACCCGTTTCCAAGGACCGTTTGGCCATGACCAGGTTCCCGACTTGGCAGGTGGACATTTCGCACTTTCTTGGCATTGAGCACATGCCTTGACCAACATTTCAATCTCTTGATCCACATTTGGCCACCATAAGTACCGTCGTGCCATTTGCTTGGTTTTGACCATGCCAAAGTGCTCCGTGTGCAAATCACGTAGCAATGCCATTCTTAGTGATTTGGGTATGACAACTCGTTGTCCCCACAATAGGATACCATCTTCCGCAGACAGCTCATCCCTCTTATTGTGGTAAGACCGAAACGATTGGGGAACTGAGCTAGGCCAACCATTCACCACATAGTAGAGCACCTTAGATAGCTCAGGGTCACGAGCTGTTTCCGATTTCACTACGTCTGCTTTGATTATCGTATCTTCCTCCACTAGCAAGACATGAACCGTAACCATTTCCTCTGCAGACGGACTGATATTCTCACATGGTTGCCTAGACAGGAAATCCGCGTAGACATTTTCCTTGCCTGGCAAATACTTGATCTCATAATCATAGCCAGCTAGCATTAGTGCCCATTTCTTGATGCGAGCTGATGCAAGTGTAGGAACTGGTTCGTTGTTTCCCAGTAACTTCAATAGTGGTTGATGGTCGGTTTGAAGCGTGAAGTGGCGCCCTAGCAAGTATTTCTGGAACTTCGTAACACCGAAAACCACAGCTACGGCTTCCCGTTCGATTTGTGCATAACGCGATTCAGCCGGTGTCAATTTCCTTGACACGTAAGCAACCGGCAAAACATCACCATTCGTTTGCCTTTGCAATAGTACGGCACCTAGACCCATTGGAGAAGCGTCCACCTGGAGTGTGACTGGCTTCTTGACATCGTAGTGTGCTAATAGCGTATGCTCACACATTGCATCTTTCAAGGCCTGGAATGCATCTTCCTCTGCCTTGCTCCATTGCCATTTCATTTCTTTCCTGAGCAGGTTGTACAGTGGTGCAGCAATCTCTGCGAACCGAGGTACAAATTTCCGTTGAAAATTGGCCGCACCCAGAAAAGAGTACAATTCATTCACGTTGTTAGGCGGCTTTGCGACTTTCAAGGCATTCACTCGATCAGGCGAGGGTGCGATTCCCTGCGCGGTTACCTGATGACCAAGGTACGTTAGCTTATCCGCCATGTAGCTGAACTTCTTAGGATTGAGCTTGAATCCTTTCTCATTTAGGCAAGATAGCACTTGATCCACATTTTTCTCATGGATCTCCTCATCACGACCAGTACACAACACATCGTCGATGTAGCCCCCGCATCCTGGCAAATCGCTAAGGGTTTCTTCCATTACCCGTTGGAAAATAGATACGGCGCTGTGAAAACCAAAAGGGAGTCGTTTGTACTGATACAACCCCTGCATGGTATTGATCGTGGTGTACTTCCGACATTCAGGTGCAATCTCTAGCTGGTGGTAGGCTTGCGACAAATCCAGCTTCGTGAATTTAGACCCCGGGCCCAATTTATGCAATAGCTCCTCAAGAGTGGGTAGCGGGTATTGCTCGCATTTAGAATGCAGATTGATAGTGCCACTGTAGTCACCACAGATTCTCAACCCACCTCCTGATTTCTCTACCGTGACAGTGGGGGAGGCCCATTCTGAATGCGTGACTTTCTCGATTATACCATCTGCTTCCAATTTATTCAGAGCCTCAACATAGCTCTCCCGAATTGACAGGGGTACCGGCCTTGCCTTTCGGTAAACAGGGCTCTCATCAGACACATGCAATTTCACCTGCACGCCTTTCACCTTTCCCACTTCTGAGGTGTCGAACAACCCTGGGTATTTCTCAATGAATTTAGCGCCAGACTTTTCGACCTGGTGCACTTCGAAAATTGATTTCCAGGGGAGTTTGAACAAAGCCATTGCATCTCTGCCCAGAATAGATGGACGGTTTCCATTTGTAACCCTCACCAATAGTGTGTGCAATTGTGTGCCCATTCGGAACTCCATTTCCGCTTCCCCGAGACAATTAATCACATCTCCAGAGTAGGACACAAGGTTGATACTGGATTCCATCAGGTTACTCAGCACACCATTGCATTGCAAGAAATCTGCGCTGCTGAGAATCGTGACAGCACTTCCCGTATCAATCTCCATTTGGATAGTGGTACCCATTACATCTAATGACACAGTGTACGGTAGTCGCCCCATTGCATTTACACTATACATGGTGACATCGGGTTTACTAGCACATGGAACGAACTCACCAATTTCTTCCGCGATGTGATGGACGGTTTGTCCAGACTTCTTCTTGCGGCAAGCTCTCTCGATGTGACCCACCGTACCACACGCGTGACACTTCACACTCTTGAAGCGGCACTCTTCCGGTTTGTGACCAGCCTTGTCACACCGAAAACATTTCTTGTCGTGCGACTTGAAAGTTGGAGTTGGCTTGCTCGTCGACTGGCGCGAACGAACGGCGTGGACGGACTGCGCCGTCAATTGTTCCGACTCTCTCGATGCAGTTTCATAGGCTGATGCCATCGTCACAATGTCCGCCAAACTTGAGGTCTCCTTTGCTTTCGACAATATCTCCTTCGTAACACTCATCGACTTCAACCCACTGACAAACTGGTCTCGGAGTGCCCTGTCCAAATACGCCTGAAACTTACAGTCCATGGCTGCTTGCTTTAATCTAGCTGCATACTGTGTTGCTGACTCTCCATCCTTTTGACAAATCCTCTGGAATCTATGAGTCGCCGCCAACACACTGACATTAGGCTTGAAGTGCTCTGAAAGCAATTCTCCGAGTTCCTCAAACGTTTTCTGCGCTGGTTTGTCCGGCAGGCAAAGACTCTTCAGAATCGAGTAGTTCTCAGCAGAGAGTTGACTGATCAGGACAGCTGCCTTTTGCGTGTCCGCCGCTCTCTCCTGGTCCGCGGTTGCCCCAGCTGCGACTTGTCCAATACTGTTGGCGATAAAATAAAACGTGAGTCTCTCTACATACTCACGAAAATCACCTTTTTCAAATATTTCAAGCTTCGATCGCGACATCTTCGTCTTTTATCTTCGTCGCCAAATTGTTATGTCCCCTTGCGGACTAACATTCCATTACACTCATGCATTCTTACTGACACACACAAACTCTAGCAATTCGGAAGCCATTCCTCTTGGTCAGGTAAAGTAACAACCACAACTATATGCGAGCATGCGCAATACAGTAACAAACGGTGTAGTAGATATATAATGACTAACTTGCATACACAACATACAGAATGTTCTTCCTGCCAATTCCCGGAACAATGTGAGCCGAGCCTTTCCCCACTCCGTCATCCCAATTTGAAACCAGCTGCCTACCTCTATCATTCCCCACCCATTTCACCCAAAGAACATCCAAAAGTTCAAGACAGCAGCTTATCACCATCTCCTCAGAACGAACTGGCACTGGGCCACTCATAGCATACGCGAGTAAGAGGGTACAGTGTCCTACCCTGCTTGGACATACATGTAATCTCTCCTCACGGACAGTC
This sequence comes from Sycon ciliatum, assembly GCF_964019385.1. Lineage (NCBI taxonomy): Eukaryota > Metazoa > Porifera > Calcarea > Leucosolenida > Sycettidae > Sycon > Sycon ciliatum. The sequence goes on from NC_088643.1 coordinate 2,516,144, forward strand.
TCCTCTTGAATTTGAAAGTCTAACAGCGTTCACATCAATATTCAACTTATTCTTTTGCTCACTGAGCAATACAATCTTTCCATTTTCTTTCTTCTGTTTTCTTTTTCAATTTAATCCTCCCCACCCAATATCCCTTTGGTGCGTCCATGGAGCTATGAAGCCGAGACCTCTGGTCAGCGGAGCTTAATGGGCCCCACCACCACACTCCATCATTCACCCCAGTGTCTGGAGATATGTGGATTTTGTAGAAAAAAAAAAAAAAAAAAAAAACACCTGTCCCTCCATTTCCAGCCAACCCAGGACCAATGGAGCAACCAATCACAGCGTCAGAGGTTTCCACAGCGTTGAAACGTTTAAACAACGGACGGGGGGGGGGGCTGCTGGTCCTGACATGCTTACTGGTGAGATGTTGAAATATTGCCCACCATCTGTCCATCTGTTGCTCATACCCACCATCTGTTGCTCATACCCACCATCTGTTGCTCATACCCACCATCTGTTGCTCAGAGAATCGCTCATATAATCAACTTGGCACTAGAGACCAGCAACCCACTGGACATTGGCAGAGGCACGCTCATCCTCTTGCAGAAACCCGGGAAACCTCTTGGGCCACTTTCCAGCACAAGGCCAATCTTATTGCTCTCGGTACTCCGGAAATGCCTATCACTGATCGTGCTCAAACGCATTCAGCCACGGGTTGAGGAATATTTATCCCCGTCACAGAGTGCATTCCGACGCCATCGTAGTACCAGCGATATTAAATGGTGCCACAAGTGGTTGGGTGCCATGACTCAACGTTTCCATGACACGATTCATATCCTTGTCATCGACATGAGTCGTGTGTTCGACACTGTTCGCCGTGATGTCCTTCTTGAGGTCCTGCACTCATTCCTGGACGCCAGCAACTTGCGCATAGTGCAGATGCTGCTCGCCAATACATGGCTTGAGCCCCGCGTAAGAGGTGCACCGCTAGAGAAGTTCTCCACAAACATCGGAGTCCCACAAGGCGATAGCCTCTCTCCCGTTCTGTTCATCGTTTACTTAGAGGCTGCCCTCAAGGAGCTGCGACAGGCATTGCCGGCCCGACCATTGTCAGATGGCGGTCTTCCCCTCGATATCGGCTACGCAGACGACACTGACTTCATTAGCCACAGTGAAGCTTACCTTCGGGAAGTGGAAACCATTGCCCCAACCATCCTTGGCAAATGGCATTTGAATATCAATGCATTGAAAACCGAGTATGCAGAAGTATCCAGGAAACCCGACCGGAACGACGAAGTGTGGAGATCAGTTAAAAAACTGGGCTCTTTGCTAGGGGACGCTGAAGACACTGCGAGACGGAGACAACTACTTTCTGGCTGCGCATTCCGGTCCATGTACCTTATCTGGTTCCGACGTGGCAAAATCAGAGAGCGTCTCAGGCTGCGACTGTATGAGGCGTACATCATACCTGTCCTCACATACAACAGTGGCACCTGGGGTCTTTCCAAAACTGAAATTGTTCGAATGGACAGTTTCCACCGACGACAGCTACGCTCAATCATTGACATGCATCATCCCCGGCACATATCGAACGAGACCCTGTACAGGAGGTGCAAAACCCAGCCATTAAGCGTCACCATCAACCGCCTGCGGGTCGGACTCCTCTGGCACGTTCTGCGCTCACCAGTCGACACCCCGGCACAACTCGCTATGGGTGCATACTTCCGCGGCCGTCCGCGTACCACCCTTGCAACCACCGTCATCACCGGCTGACCAGCCATGGTATCCCCACCCGGACGCAGACCGATCTTGAGACCTGGCGCACCAGAGCCCAAGACAGAAAAGGCTGGCACACCCTGAAGGCAACTTGCTAGAACCAAACTGTTCAAACCACTCCAGACCAAACATTCAGAAATGACGAGACAACTCGCCAGCTGTGCGCAACTTTGAACTGTTGAGTGGGACAGCTTGTATAGCCACGCACAAATACGTCTTGGTACTCAAATATGGAGGGGTTCCGGTTCACGGAACGACATTGCACTTGTTACTCGAAAGGATTAGGTGACTTGAAAAGGAGTGTCACCAGAAAACCTTATTTGAGACAAGGTTCAGACAAGTAGACACAAGTGAAGCATGCAAAAGGGAAAAGGCAGCAAAAAAGGAGCCACAGGCTCGCTGCGCATGCTCTGGCCTGAGAGCTGCAAAACGGTGCACGCGATGCGTGCAGCAAGACATCAGCATGACGTCAACATGATGTAACACATAAACAAATAAAGACATAATAATGAGCGTAACGCGGATTCCTGATGCATATTCACGACACTCCCCGGGCATTGGCCGGAGAACAGAATTAACCATAATTAATAACAAGGAGAAATTTCACACAACATGTGGAAAGATAACTGAAGAGCAAATAGAATGCGAGAGCAATGAGAGCGGGAGAGAGAGAGAGAGAGAGTTAAACACGGCCATTGGCGATCAAATCCTGCAAGTTGGACTGAAACTTGCTGGCAGCGGCTCGTGTCGGTCTTCGTACGGGAGTGCTAGTCTTCTGAGCTGGGGTAGCTGAGGATTCCGATGTACTGCTGGTCTCCTGAGCTGGGGTACCTGGGGATTCCGAGGTACTGCTGGTCTCAAGCGGACACAGTAAACTTACTGGCCACTTGACTGGATTGGCGCTCGGCTGTCTCCTGCGCTACTATATACGCACGCAGTTTGACTCTCAGCTCGGTGACAGACCACGGATCGATGCCTTTCTGCAACTCAAGTTGCACAAGCACGTGACGCGGAAGCTTGCTGGTCATCAGTGAGTCGGTCGGTGTCTTCTTCAAGAGCGTTGAGACTGCGTAGATGTAGTTCTACCGTATCGTACAGCTTACGGAGCGAGGACGGCTTGTTGGTTGCGGGTGGAGTTTCCATCAGGGCGACATGGTGAGCATTAACCTGCACCTGCGTGTTGCCATAACGCTCGTCAAGCAGGCCAAGAGCAACAGCATAATTAGCACCTGACAGAGACAAACCAGAAATGGTGTCAAGTGCACTGTGTGTCACATGCTCCTTTAGGTAAGAAAGCTTCTGTACATCGCTTAACCCAGTGTGTTTGTGTACAGATGCCATGAACATGTCGTGGAAAGACTTCCATTGCAGGATGTCACCGTTGAATTTAGGTAAACCTAACTTTGGTAAATTGACAGTGGACTTTTGAAGTGCTTTCGTGGTGAGTGATTCACTATGCTGTTGTAGCAGAGATTGAGTTTGTTCTTGTGTTTGACGATGAATGGTGATAACTCTTTCATCTGGCTTTGCATTAGCTTGACGACTGAGTCGCCGTCCGATTTGTTAGCACTCGACTCTGGAGAGGTCTGACAATCTGCTGCTGATTTCAGTTCAGAAATTCGGAATTTGAGTTTTTTGGTCACGCTCATTGTTTCGAACTGGAAGTCCAGATTATCGTCTGCTTCCTGTTTGCAAGCAGCTTCGTCAGAGCTCTCCAGGGCGGAGGAATCAACACAATTTGACAAAAGCTCACAGACCTCATCAAATGCTACGACATCGGACTCTAAAGATGAACATGTTTCACTTAGCTTTTCTGCTGTTGCAGATTAGGGAGCTCCAGACAATAATGCGTTGCCGTCATCGAGGCATTGCTGGATGCTCTTCTTCAGTCGAAGGATCTTGCCGCGATACCGCTTAGTTGATGCCGGATTAGGAGCATCGGCACTCGCGGCCTTTTTCGGTGGCATTCCCGGGTTTCGGCACCAAGTTTGTGCGCAACTTTGAACTGTTGAGTGGGACAGCTTGTATAGCCACGCACAAATACGTCTTGGTACTCAAATATGGAGGGGTTCCGGTTCACGGAACGACATTGCACTTGTTACTCGAAAGGATTAGGTGACTTGAAAAGGAGTACGAAGTAGTGGTTGCGACTTCGGCGATGATTTGTAAGAAAGGGTTTGCTCCCCACACCGGAGCTTGCGCTATTCCGCCGACTTTACTTGACACTTGACTGACTCACGACTGCCATCCAGAGCACACGAGAAGTCCATCGAACCTTCGACTCGGCAAACCTGCAAGAAAGCACCACTCGTGTGCTCTGGATGGCAGTCGTGAGTCAGTCAAGTGTCAAGTAAAGTCGGCGGAATAGCGCGAGCTCCGGTGTGGGGAGCAAACCCTTTCTTGAAAAGGAGTGTCACCAGAAAACCTTATTTGAGACAAGGTTCAGACAAGTAGAGACAAGTGAAGCATGCAAAAGGGGAAAGGCAGCAAAAAAGAGCATGCGCAGCGAGCACATGGGTTACGTACCGGAAAAACGTGTCCTCCGTCTGCTGATGCAGAGACAGCAGTTCAGACCACGTCTTCTCGGCAGTCTTGCCAAAACTACGTGTCACTTGAACTTTATCGCTTTCATAAGTTGTGACATGATCCAGCACCGGTTCAAACCTTGTCCCCATCGCAGCCGAACGGAGGGCCAACAACCATGTCGATTTTTCGTAGCCATTTTGCTGAACAACAGCCTCAAATGTTATCAAATAACACCGGATGTCCTGTTTGTCGGTGTATTTTGGCACGTCCAACTTGTGGGGGCGCTTCTGCACGTCGTTACTGCCACTACCACTCAAGGCCTGGAGTTTTTCTATCGCCTTCTTACTGTCCAGCTCCTTCTCAGCGATTCTCTCTGCACGCTCTTGTGCTCTCTGGTCCCTATCGGTTGCTTCGGTGAGCTTGCGCTCCACGAAAGAGATCAGTGCCTCGCCAGAATACCCGTAATCCTTCTTCGGCCAAGCTTTAGGTAACTCGTCTCCAGCTTCATCCATCCAAAAGCCTCAGCGCTTCCACCAGCACCAGGCGATTTTCCTTCGGCTTCGGACTCGGCCATGCTACGCCAGCACGCTACAATGCACGATTCAAATTTTACTGGGTGGTCGCCAAATTATTGGTGTCGGGGTCCCAACGCATCCCAACACTCAACAGTATACTATCAGTTATAGTTACATTACATTATATTACTGAAACGGAAAGCCATCTTTGTCTCCAACCAAAGCAACAACTCGCGGAGCAACCAAAGAACAAATAAACTGAAAAGAAGAACCACATGGTTCAAAACCAATACACACACCCGGCCCGTATCGCGTATGCCAGCGACACGTGCATGAAAGCAAGTACAGAATGCAGAAAAGTAGCTTGCATGAAAAGTGCGTAGCGTTCACACCTGTATGCTAACCCGCACTACAATTCGCGTACTATACAAGGGACTAATTCTGCGCAGTAGGCACGCATTCAAATAAGCTGTAGACATGCACTGCATAAATCTCCAAGTCCTCGTACAAACTGTGCAGGGCTGCAAAGGTACAAATAAATAAATAAATATCAAACAAATATCAATGTGCAGGTCAGCGACGTAGCAAGTACTATTGCACATTATTTTCTTGCTGTTTTGAAATTGGCTGACTTAACAAAACCTCCAAGCTATTACTGTACAGTAGCAGTATTAAAGGCACATTACTCCTATGTGCTTCTCGCTCATTTGGCGACCTGACACCTAGGTCGAATGTCTCAGTACTCCTTGTCAGTTTTGTGCCATGTTGTTGCACTTGCTGACTGTATAAGATCTGGTTACGTTGGTGGACAGTTAGTCATAACTCGTAACTTCATGTTGTCCTTCTTCTTTTCACAATAATTCAATTGGCTCACCATCCGAGTTAAATGAATAATATTAGTCAGAGAAGGGGAGAGAAAGAGAAAGAAAGCAAAACCAAAAACGAAAAGGGAAAATATAGGTGAACGAACACTTCATCATATGCTTACTATTCAAACACGAACATTGAATATTGAATATTCCGACTGAAATGAGACGACTATCAGTGACCATAATGAAAAAGACTAGTACGGGAAAGAACAAAGCCATAAGGGTGATTAGACTAGCTTAGCTCACTTGGAGTAGGAGCCAAGAGAAGAGCGTCACTTCCTCAACCAAACTAACCATGTGTGAACTCGCGAATGTAACTTGCGTGACAAATACACCCAGAAAAAGTATTCATAAAAGACGATACTGTTCGGTCAAATGACAACCTATGTTCCGTTAAAGTCCCTGTGTGAACGTTGGTACAGTGCTGCTTGCTCCTTCCTCTCGCATTTTGGCTACCTCCGGTTTGGTACTTTGCTTGCTGAGAATGACAACAAGCAGCAGGTCAAACTCATCGCCAAGTATGAAAAGAGCATCAAATGGTTACGTGCGAAACGAAACGGCCCCATGAATATCAACACAGACACTTGGGCGGGTCAGCGATATCAGAGATAAAGAAGGGGGAGCTTTGCGAAAACGAACCATAACCATGAACCTTCCAAGCTGTTGGTTTGCGCACTGTAGATGTGTTAGAGGTAGGTCACAGGCCGTTGAATGTCTCAGTAGCCTGTCAGTTTTGTGCCCTGTTATCGCACTTTCTGACTGTTTATTATCATCTTACAGCCGTGGATATTTGCTGCTTCATAACTCATTCCCATGTGTTTTTCTTCTATTTTTACATTTCTTATTGGCTCAGTATCCGACTGAACTGCTAGTATCAAAAGCACATTGCTCCTGCGTATTTCTAGATGGACAGTTCAGTTGACACTAAGGAAACTACCCGGTTTCGCGTACTGAGGGCGAATGCATACGTTAACAGTAACTTACAGAACTGTCAAACTATTCATACTATGCAAAACGTCTTCGGGTAACTCTCTCACTGGATTGCTGGACAACATTCTGCAGGTGAAAAAGCAGAAACCAAAACAAAAGCACTACCAGGTGACAAAGTTGAAGTTTTAAAAGGCTAAGAAATTAACAATCAACAAGTCACCATACAGAGATTATGCTCTGCGGAATTAAACAAGCTGCAATTGGACATAGAACGGTCTGAGAAGAATATGTGATAATGCAAGTGCATTTTTGCTTGGATGTGTTAAACTGCCCTAGAGGGCCCTCGGCCATTCGCTTGATATCATGGGGAGCGCATCAAACTATGTCCACTGCGAGCAAACACAAATTGGAATTTCAAATTTGGACTTAAAGGAGAATTTCAACTTTCCGCACCTAAGCCAAGTTGGAAGGTTGTTGGTTTGCGCTTCATAGATGTGTTGGCACTAGGTGTTAGGTTTTCGAATGTCTCAATATCCTTGTCAGTTTTGTGCCATGTTGTCGCACTATCTTACCATTTACAGGTAGACTCCCTTTAATTCGAACCTCAAATTGCCAGGCCCTAACTTCGAATTATCCAGAACTTCTAATTATCCAAATGCAGCCCCATGCATTGATATGTATGTCAAAATGCTTGAAATCGCATGCTGAATATTTTTTGCACATTTTTATTTGCACCAACGAAACATAGGTGGTCGTACCGGTCATGTACAACGGATCATCAAAACACTGGATCGACACAAAATCATTTTGACATTATCTTCACCTTCTAGTGAAGAAGTTGTCAGTCACTGCAGCTTTCCTGAAACAATTTCAACGGAAAAGAACTGCGCTGCCTAATCCGCGTCATGAAAGGCCGTCGAACAGCAGCACGCCGTTCTGAAGAACGGAAGTGGAGCATAGGCATCGACAATATTTACGACAATAGTGTTGTTATTCGCCAACATCCCCGCGCACGAGCTGGCGCGGCAAGAAAGGCCATCGAGATCCGCGAAGAGAGTCAGCCACCTGGAAGAAGTCGTCTTCAATCAAACCTTTGCAATTTGCCTAGCACGGGCTTGAATCAAATTTCGAGAGAAGGTGGGTTTCTTGAACGCTATAGTCGATCCTGCAGCAGAACATCAATCGATTTTTGAGCTACTCTTGGCTAGAGAAAGAGAAAAGAATGAACTTCGAATTACAAGAATAGCAACTCAACCTCACTTCGAAATAAGCGTTCAAAGGACATAGCCAATGTACTGTAAACAGCTCTTCTGTACGAAGACTGAGTTCGAATTATCCAACCGGCGCACATTTCGTACTTCGAATTATGCATTCGATGTTGACTTGAAGTGACTTGCAGAAGATCGGTACGACGAAAAAGTTCGAATTACACGGAATGTTCGAATTAAACCGTATTCAAATTAGAGGGAGTCCACCTGTATTATCTCATTACCTTGGTGGACTGTTAGTCTTAACTAGCAAATTATAGGTATTATCTTTTCACTCACAAAGCAACAACTGTTCAGTACATGGGCTAGTGGTCTACCAGAGCAATCACACTCACCACCGTAGTGGTTTTCCAGAAACGAGTAGAAGCAAAAAAGCACACTCGCCGCCACATAATAGATAAATAGCCGAAAAACATCTAAATCCATCAAAGAACCGCAAGCAAGCAGGAGAAAAGACCGTAAAATCAAGTGAAACAGCAGGGCCAGTGGTGAGCATTCGTAACTGGGCAGCAGGGGAGTGCCTGAAAAGAATGACTCCCTAAATTCCTAACCGCGACCGCTCAACCGGGCTAGAGGAAAAACACGCCTTTCGGCCAAAAAACCTTTCTAGTTCATTAATTCCTGCCCCGCTGCAAGTCGGACCCAAGAATAGAGACAGCAAGAAATGGTATGTAATAGTATTGTAGCGGGCTGCAGTCTCTCTCGGAGGCAAATGCACACGGGTCTCAGTGAACACACTGTAACTGGCAATTGAAATGTAACTATAATTGACAATGAAATTAATGATGTATTCATGTAATGAATTCAGTTTAGCGTAGGCGCACATCTCGCCACTACGTATCTGCTGCGCAACAGTGCCCTCTACGGTTCTGGCCGCGGCACTTGTTTAGCGCGCCTTGCCGCGACCGGTAAGACCGCCTGCTGTGCATCACATTAATTTATGCGTACGCCATCACAATAATTAATTCAGTTTTGATCGGGTCCGAGTCCGCAACGTGGCACATCTCCTTGCCATTCTCAGTTTTGAGTCTTCTCTGCTTTGGCTCATGCCCGACTTGCATCCTGCTGCCCTTGCCTTTTGCTGACCGAACTGTCATTGCCTAGTCATGTCGGGCACCAGGAAGAGAACCCGTCGCGCAGCACCTAGCCCTGTTCCCGACCCACCTGTTTCTTCGGCTGCGGACCCCGAGCTGCCGAGTAACGCTGCCTCACCACTCGACGGCGGACAATTCAAGCAATTTATATCTGACGAAGTCCAGAAAGCCGTCACCGCCGCCCTGGCAGAAACGGTCTCCCCACTGCTTGCCACCATCGGATCCTCGCAGCCTTCCCCCGCCATGGCTGTACCCACCGGAAATGCTGCACCAACTAGTCCGGGTGCTGGCTCTCTATCTCATCCACTGAACGTGCCGTCTCATGTGAGAGAGAGGATTTTGCGAGGTGAGTGTGTTAATTTGAATACACTGTTACCGGAAGCTCTTGGGACACCAAAGTGTGACACGATTCAGTTGAATTTCAGTGGGTCCAGGACTGTTGAGCTGCTGGATCCCAGCTCTGGCGGGCATGTCGAGAAAGTTCGTAGGCATGTTCACGACCTGGTTACATGGCTAGAAGCCTGGTCCAGATATATGTTCGTACTATGCTCGCACGCACCCAGCCGTTTCTCCGAACTAATGGCATATCAGGCCACCATTGTATCGGCCAACTCCTCATACTATCCGGAGGCCTTGCTCGAATATGACCGGGAGTTCCGCCTGGCAATCTCTCTTGACCCCAGTAAGCGTTGGGACGCCATTGACGGCAATCTCTGGTAACTGAAAATGACAGGCCGCTCACGCCCGCAGTGTAGCACATGCCGGATCACTCACCCTCCATCGGGTAGCCAGTGCCCTTTTCGTGCCTCCCGAGTACCAAACCAGCAGTTTGCACCACGGTCTGCCTACACCAAGTCTGGCAAAGAGATCTGCCGGAATTTCCAGCAAGGTCGATGCTCCAACACCGACTGTAAATTTGCCCACGTCTGCTCCCAATGTGAGGGCGCACATGCCCGCCCCTCCTGCCCGCGTCGCTTCTCTACTGGCAACCAGCGGCAGAACAAAGCTTAATGAACTGCATCTCGATAGTAGCATTCTCCGGACACACCCTACATTCTTTCACACTTGCCGCACACCTATTCACGTTAATCGCCTCCGTTCCTTACTGCGTGCACACCCCGATCAAGCTTTTGTTAAATATGTACTTCATGGCCTTACGTATGGTTTTGACATCGGCTTCAATGGCCCGCGCCAAAGCAGCATGTTCTCCCCTAACTTACCTTCTGCGAGGATGCATCCCGATTTTATTACCAAATACCTGCAAGAATGTTGCTCCCGCTTTGAACTGCTAGGTCCTTTTTCCTCCTCGCTTTTTCCTTTTTTTCATTGCTCCGGTGTTGGCTGCGTTCCGAAAAAGAACGGCCGCTTCCGTTTAATCCACCATCTCTCTAGCCCAGAGGGTCAAAGTGTTAACGATGGAATTTCACGTGAAGATTTCAGCTTGCATTACATCACTATTGATCACGCGATCGATGCAATTATGCAGTACGGTCGTTCTGCTTATCTTTTCAAACTTGACATTCGGAGTGCTTTCCGCATTGTACCTGTGCGGCAGGAAGACTGGCCTCTGCTAGGTATTCACTGGCAAAACCAATATTATTTCGACACTGTGCTCCTCTTTGGCTTACGCTCCAGCCCTGCCATTTTTAACTCTATTGCCGACTGCCTTGAATGGATTGCTCGCTATGAGTTTTCTATTACTGACCTGCTCCATTATCTAGATGATTTCCTTTGCATTTCTCCATCGGAGCTGGTGGCGAACCAACGTGCTTCAATCCTGCTTTGCTGTTTTAACTATGTCCAAGTCCCCATGGCACCTGACAAAGTGGAAGGTCCAGCTCAAGTGCTGTCGTTCCTGGGCATCGAGCTGGACTGTGGCAGACTGGAGGCCCGGCTACCAGACACCAAGTTGCAAGATCTCCGCACCTTGCTCGACCAGTATGTCAACCGTGGCGACATGACCCAACGCGAACTCGACTCACTATTGGGAATCTCCTTCGCAGCTCGGGTAATTATACCTGGTCGGACATTCATGCGCCGACTCTGGGATATTTGTCACCGCTACAGTCAGCCACACTATAAGATCAAACTCTCAGTCGAGGCCCTGGAAGACCTGACGTGGTGGCAACGCCTCCTCTCGCAATGTAACGGAAAAGCCCTTCTTTCATATGCCAAATTGGACCCCGTCTCCCGACATCCAATTGTTTACTGATGCCAGCGGTTCGATTGGCTGGGGCGCATGTTATGGCCATCGCTGGATCCAGGGACAGTGGTTGCCGGAACAAGCCGACTACTCCATCGAGTGGAAGGAGATGTTCGCCATTGCCGCAGCTTGCTCCTCCTGGGGCCTTGAATGGCGCAAGCTCCGCATACTCGTGTACTGCGATAACGAAGCCGTAGTGGCATGCCTGTCCAATGGTTGTAGCCGCTTCCCCCCCCCCCCCCCCCCCAGTCATGGATCTGATACGACGGCTGTTCTTCATGTGCGCTAACTTTGGCTTCATTCTGTCAGCAAAGCATATTCCAGGATGCACTAACAAAGCCGCTGATGCTCTGTCTCATTTTAACATGCAGGAGTTTCGCGAAGCGGTTCCGGGAGCTCGGGCGACAGCCGACCTGTTCCAGTCATTCTAACTGCCGCGGACGAATTAGCAGCACGATATGCTGCTCACGCTCTATCCGACAACACCAGACGAACGTATTCCGCCGGCGAATCTAAGTATCTCAAGTTCTGCCAACTTCAAAGATGGTCCCCGTTTCTCGCTTCAGACCTAATGCTGAGTAGTTTTCCTGCCTCCCTAACCCAGTCGGTCAGACCAGTGACTATTAAGGTTTACCTCAGTGCTATCAAGAACCTGCACCTGGAGCTCGGTTATGTCGACCCGACCGAGGGCGCGAACTTCCTCAAGCGAGTGGTACGCGGTATTTGCCGTTGCCATGGAGTAGCCGCTGTCCGCCCCAGGCTGCCAATCACGTTTCCTATTCTCTGCAGTCTGGTTGACACCTGCCTAGCTGCTCCAACCATGTGCCCTCACGACAAGCGCTGCCTGCATGCCGCTATGCTTTCCGATCTTCTTTGATTCTTCAGATGTGGTGAACTGCTAGAAGCACCTACCACGCGCGGCTGTTTGACAGAGTCAGGGATGCTCCATGTGCACCTACCACGCTCGAAGACAGACCCGTCCGGGGAAGGTACGACGGTGCTGATCGGGCCAGTGGTGCCGCCATACTGCGCTGTGAGAGCCATGCTCACCTACCTCACTGCAACTGCCTCTGCTCGTCCAGGCAGTGCTGTGTTCATCCTGGCCAACGGGCAACGCCTCAACCGCAGCACTTTTACAGCCCACGTACGCACGCTGCTTAGCACCAGCGGCGTGGCAAACTGGCAGGACTATGCAGGCCACAGCTTCCGTATCGGGGCCGCTACCACTGCTGCCCTTGCTGGCGTCCCCGACCACCAGATCCGCTCCGCGGGGCGGTGGCGCAGTGATGCATGCCTACACTACATCCGGACACCACCGTCATCGGCCCGAACGCTGGCCAGCAAACTATCCTCAGTAAGATCATCTCCCTGACACCGATGTTTCTCGATCCACACAATTCCCTCATAATGAACTATGCTATGCTGCACTGCAATACTGTTGTGTATGGGTATGTACTGGCGGTATGGCGAGTCACTCATAACTGGTCTGCCTTTCTATTGCGGCATTATGGCCTTATGGTCCTGCCTTTCCATTGCGGCAATCACAGCCTCCGGGCTTCTGCCTTCCTGCGGCAATCACAGCCTCCGGGCTTCTGCCTTTCTGCGGCACTCGCAGCCTCACGTGCTCGTGCCTACCTTGCGGCAAAGACCAACCAGTTCCTCATCACCAGTACTTACCCAACACAACCTAGCCTTATTCGTGTGGTGTATGCCTGTCTGCATGCCGTCTGTGTGCGCAGAATGCTAATGATGTATGCCTGCCTGCATGCCGTCTGCGTGCGCGGAATGCTAATGATGTATTCATGTAATGAATTCAGTTTAGCGTAGGCGCACATCTCGCAACTACGTATCTGCTGCGCAACAGCGCCCTCTACGGTTCTGGCCGCGGCACTTGTTTAGCGCGCCTTGCCGCGACCGGCAAGACCGCCTGCTGTGCATCACATTAATTTATGCGTACGCCATCACAATAATTAATTCAGTTTTGATCGGGTCCGAGTACGCAACGTGGCACAGCTCCTTGCCATTCTCAGTTTTGAGTCTTCTCTGCTTTGGCTCATGCCCGACTTGCATCCTGCTGCCTTTGTCTTTTGCTGACCCACCATCCCACCACTAACCATCAATACTACATTGCATCATTCCTACTTCAAGTACAATAAACCTGGTGGCGAGTCACTCATAACTGGTCTGCCTTTCTATTGCGGCATTATGGCCTTATGGTCCTGCCTTTCCATTGCGGCAATCACAGCCTCCGGGCTTCTGCCTTCCTGCGGCAATCACAGCCTCCGGGCTTCTGCCTTTCTGCGGCACTCGCAGCCTCACGTGCTCGTGCCTACCTTGCGGCAAAGACCAACCAGTTCCTCATCACCAGTACTTACCCAACACAACCTAGCCTTATTCGTGTGGTGTATGCCTGTCTGCATGCCGTCTGTGTGCGCGGAATGCTAATGATGTATGCCTGCCTGCATGCCGTCTGCGTGCGCGGAATGCTAACTGGCAACTAAATTAACTGACTGGCAACAAAAGAATCGTGAGCAGCAGCGTTTATGCACAGGCAAACTCTGTACACTAATGTACGGGGATACGCTAACGTACAGGGATATAGTAACGTACGGGAATATGCTTAGATACGGGGATACAGTAACGTACGGGATATGCTATACGCTAAACACTATACGCTATACTCTGTGAAGTCACCAGCGTGCCAACGCTACAGTATGTCATAATCATAAGCCACACACATTGGCATAGAATATCAAGAAGAACAGCAGAAGACCCCCATGAAACCAGGGTGGGTGGGCGGGCAACTTCAACTACCACGAGGAAAAACAAAGACCACGATGGCAGATTCAACGCAGTTGCACAGAACAAGAGAAAACGCACGAAAATATTTTGTGAGTGAAAAATATGTTGCTCAGCCGTGAAAAAACAAAACTTTTCACTCACAAAGCAACTGTTCAGCACATGGGGCAGTGGTCTACCAGAGCAATCTCACTCACGATGTAAAGGATGGTGATGCCGATAGGAGAGCAGCACACATAGACTTGGACAAGGAAAACAAGCAGTGTGGCAAAGACAGGGATGGGTCATGCCTTTTCTCAAGCTCCAAAGTCTCTTGGCAGGGCAATCCGCGTCTTCGCAAAAGCAAGGATGAATGTCGTCATCGACAAAGTGTTCCGAGCACAACACTGTGAACGATGTCGCAGCAAACTGTGGCCCTCTTCTCGCCAGATAGCCAGGATTTAAGAGCGTGGAATGCCAGCATCACCAGAGAATGCATGGAAAGACAAGTGGGTTTCTTAGACTACGGATGACGGTTGCTGCAAACAAGAACCCAACAGTGGTCCTTGGAAAGCATTTCGGAACCTTTTCTTTCAGAAATAAAAAAAACTTCAAATGAAAAAGGCTGGGAAGTACATACATGAACATCGCATCGGGACTGTGATTACACAGGAAACTTGCTCACGTTCTGCAGCAAATCATGCACGCTGGTTGCATGCTAAGTGTGCAGCGCGTGTAATAGTTTTACCTTGACACTTCTTGCTTGTCTTATGGTAACACCTTGTGTTCCTACTATTCTCACTCCTGCGGTTCTCACCTTTCTTTTGCTTTATAACCTCTGGTTTGAACATCATTCGACGAATTCTCCAATCAATCAAGTCTATACTGTTACACTGGTAGCTTGAGGATGGTTGAGATCATCGTTTGCCCTTTGACGTGCCTTGTGCTCCTGGCCGCTACTGCTCTGCTATACGCCGCTTTCCGTGAGATCCGCCGCGCTCGGGACAACGTGGCTGCTACAGTTGGACGACATCAATTACCTGCTACATCAAGCTCAAGTCCTCCGGATCTAGCCCCGTGTCGATCGCGTTCTCTCTCCCAGACAAGCCCGAGCGTCAAACGCGTTACCAGAGAACCGAATGTTTTCCATGGCAACCCTTCCGAGTTCAAAGAATGGGTATTTACGGTCGAGTTAGCCTTGAAGTGCTCACCTCAAGGTGACCCGGAGAGCCAAGTTAACTTTGCGGCTAGCTACCTCGCTGGGAATGCGCGTCTTTGGCTAATTTCTTCCCTGGAAGCAGGTGAGCAATTTTCGGATTGGCATTCTTTGAAAAGCGCCCTAGCGCGAGTGTATGGCCCGCACTATGATGGGGAAAGAGTGCGGTTGGATATGTTCTCTATCCAACAGCGTGGGTCAATTGAATCGTACGTAACGGAGTTTTCTCGGCTAAGTTTACAGGTGCCGGAACTTGACGAACTCTCCAGAGCCTTGCTATTTGTCAACGGCCTGCACGGTAACATGCGGACCTTGGTAGTGAAGGAACACCCCACTACACTGTCAGCCGCCGTTCAGTCAGCGCTAGCAGTCGCCTCAGACAGCCGATTTCAGCGCAGACCACCACTGGCGACCGCGCCGGGATTCGCACCACCATCAGGTAGCAAAAAGCTAACAAAACTAAGCCCCGAGGAACGTGAGACATTACGAGCCCAGGGGGGCTGCTTCGCATGTCGTCGACCAGGCCATATGGCCCAGAATTGCCCGCAGCATCGAGATCACCCAAACGGTGGACGTCAGTAAGGCCGATGCGATTACTGACGCAGCAAGAAAAGGCATCACCTGCGTGTAGTGTGTGCTCCGTCTCTACCCGTAACCGATTCAGTAGCCTCGCTGTGGAGGATGTTGACGATGATGCTGAATGCTCCGAAGCCAATTTCAAGCGAGATGTTACACCAACTATTGAGGCCCAGGTTACCAGCGTCAATGTGGAAACGGAACATGAGCTCCTGCGTGTAGAAGGCAAAATCAACGGTCGTCGCGCGCTTATGTTAATAGATTCGGGCTCGACCCATGATTTCATTGCCGAACAGTTTGCCAGGAGAGTTAACCTGCCAACCGAAATTGGCTCGGAAAACCTGAATGTCACGCTGGCTGATGGAGCATCAAGCTCGTTTCCCATGGAGACGACCCATGAATTGAAGGTTATCGTAGGCGACTTCAGCGATAACCAAACCTTCACGGTGTTCCCCCTTCATCGCTATGACGCTATATTGGGGAAACCTTGGTTAACGCGTAACAATCCAGACATAAACTTCCGGACGAATGAAGTCAGGTTGAACTCGAATGGTTTGCCTTGTGCGTCGCCCAGTCAAAGCGAACCGACCGCTCCTGTGGAGGCGATGTTCATATCTGGTCGTCAGGCTAGGCATGCCCTTAGGAGTGGAGACGAAGGTGTTCTGGCGTGGGTCAGCGTAGAAGACGGCATTGGCAAGGAACCTCCCGACAAATCCACTCAGAACGAGCACCCAGATCTCAAGGCCATGTTCCGTGACTATGACGATCTTTTCCCGGATGATCTGCCAGCTAGACTCCCACCAGAGAGGTCTGTAGACCACAAAATCCGCCTGGAGGAAGGCTCATCACCCCCATCGCGACCTGCCTATCGCCTGCCCAGGCCAGAAATGGAGGAATTGAAGAAACAGCTCACAGAACTCTTGAAAAAGGGTTTCGTAGAACCAAGTAAGTCCCCCTTTGGTGCACCGGTGTTTTTTGTCAAGAAAGCTGATGGTTCGTTACGCATGGTCTGCGATTGGAGGGAGCTAAACAAGATAACTGTTAAGAACAAGGCGTGCTTGCCCAATGTGGATGATTTATTCGATACCGTACAGGGCGCTAGGTACTTCACGAAACTAGACCTCCGATCAGGGTATAATCAGATTCGCATTCAAGCTGAGGACGTGCCCAAAACCGCGATTAACACTCCCTTTGGGCATTACCAATTTAGGGTCATGGGATTTGGTCTCACCAATGCACCGGCAACATTTCAATCCATGATGAATACGATTCTTCAACCATATCTGAGGGAGTTCGTAGTCGTGTTCCTAGATGACATACTCATCTTCAGCAAAACGTGGTCGGAGCATATGCAGCATGTCCGGTCGGTATTGAGCGTGCTCCGGGACAACCAGTTATTTTGCAAACGGTCAAAATGTGAATTTGGCGTGGAGAGTGTGCGGTTCCTGGGACATTGCATCGATGGACTGCACATCGCCCCTGACCCAGACAAGATTGCCGCAGTAAAGGTCTGGCCCGCTCCGACTTCCGTCACAGAGGTGAGGCAATTTCTTGGATTTACGAATTATTTTAGGCGATTCATAGATCAATACTCATCGCTCTCTAAGAACTTAGAGGAGATAACGGGAAAACATGCACGATTCGAGTGGAACAGCTCTCGGCAACATGCCTTTGAATCGCTAAAGCATGCCTTGTTGAATGCGCCCCTATTGCGGCTGGCTGATGTGAACCGACCATTCAGAGTGGTAACAGATGCAAGCGATTTCGCCTTGGGATGTGTTCTTCTCCAAGAACTAGAGGAAGATGCCTGGCATCCAGTGGCTTATGCTAGCCGAAAATTGTCTGCTGCGGAACAGAATTATACAGCTACAGAAAGAGAAACATTGGCCGTAGTGTTTGCGCTAAAGACCTGGCGCATCTACCTCTTTCAACACTTTGAGGTCATTACAGACAACATGGCGGTAGTTTATCTGAAAACAAAACCAAGCATTACAAAGAGAGAGGCGCGATGGGTTGAATTCCTAGCTGACTATAACTACACAGTCCGTCACAGACCCGGCAGAGAGAACCCTGCAGATCCCCTTTCGCGTCGCCCAGATCTCCATGAGAGTAACCTCGTGGAGAATGCAGTACCACGTTTGAATGCTATTGAGTATGCTTTAGCAATGAATGATGACGTGTCCAATACAATATCAGATGCCTACCAGAGAGACAAAGAGCTAACTCCCATCATAGAAAGATTGAAGCATTCTCTCCGAGATAATTTGCATGATCGCTATTATTGGGACGAATCCACTGATCGCTTGTACCTCAAGGCATCCCCCAATAACCGGTTGTGCATACCACAGTGCGGTGTCCGGTTAAAGCTCATTCAAGAACACCATGAGTGTGCAACGGCTGGCCACCCGGGTCGTGATCGAACATACTTCCGCCTAGCACGTTTTTTCTACTGGCCCCGAATGGGTCTCGATATCAAGAGATTTGTCAAAACCTGTGATCTCTGCCAGCGAACGAAGGGAGGTCAGCCACGAACAGGGCTTCTCCAGTCACTTCCAATACCTAATAGTCCTTGGCAGGATATCTCAATGGATTTTATTGTTGGATTGCCCCTTACTTCTCG
Source organism: Sycon ciliatum (assembly GCF_964019385.1). Taxonomy (NCBI): domain Eukaryota; kingdom Metazoa; phylum Porifera; class Calcarea; order Leucosolenida; family Sycettidae; genus Sycon; species Sycon ciliatum. The sequence goes on from NC_088643.1 coordinate 2,534,497, forward strand.
TGGCTTCGACGCAATTTACACCTTTGTGGACCGACTTACGAAATGCGTACATCTTGTTCCAACAAACTCGAAGATTGATGCTAAGGGCAGCGCTCAACTGTACATTCAAAACGTGTTTCGTCTGCACGGGCTGAGCTCAACCATTGTTTCCGATCGCGATCCACGATTCACTGCAGCTTTTTTCAAAGAAGTATTCTCTCAGCTAGGAACTAAATTGGCATTCAGCACTGCTAACCACCCTCAAACGGATGGTTTGACAGAGAGAGTTAACCGGCAAGTGGGAGATGTTCTAAGAGCATTTGTGAACTTGAGACAGGACAATTGGGATTCGCTTCTACCACTCTGCGAGTTTGCAATAAATAGTTCACAACAGTCATCTGTAGCTAATACACCGTTCTATCTGAACTATGGGTTTGACCCTAAGTCCCCGCCCGAATTCATTCTTACGGGAGGGGAAAGGAGTGATTCGGTCGATTGGCTTCATGAGCAGGAAGCCGCACTAAGGATAGCTCGAGATGCTATGCTCGACGCCCAGGCAAGGCAAGCTCTATACGCAGACCAGACGAGAACGCCCAGTGATTTGAAGGTTGGTGATAGCGTTCTTGTCTACAGAGACTTTCTACTGACCCCGGAAGCTCGTGGCCAGCCCTCTCGGAAGTTGCAACCCAAGTGGTTTGGTCCGTATCGTATCCAGGCTAAGATTGGAGCGAATGCTTTTCGCTTGGAACTACCCCGTGAACTTCGCTGCCATCCCGTGTTTAATGTCACTGCTCTTAAACGCTACGAAGAGAACACGATTCCTGGAAGACACCAACCCCCGCCTCCGCCCTTCACAGATCTAGATGGACACACACGCTATGTTGTCGAAGCCGTTTTGAATCACCGACACCGCAGTGGTGAGCAACACTTCCTGGTGCATTGGAAGGGTTACCCCAGCAGCGAAGCTACGTGGGAGCCCGCTGGCAACCTATGTGATGAGTCTGGTCGGAATATTAAACCGCTGCAGAACTATCTAGCCTCACAACGACAGCAGCCTTGATCTAACTGGGCTGAGCCATATGCATCTCTTACTGAGATAGTTAATAATTATGTTATAGACTGATATAGTTTTGCGTCATCTCCTTGTGAGAGTGATGAAGTTGAGTTGGATTACACTTCAATGTGGTTATGCATGTGCATGAGTGATTATTTAATATTCCCCTTTCCACAATTGCATCTCCTAACTGGATTGTGTTATCTAATAGAACCTTGGGCTTCCTATGGGGCCGGGAGAGTGTAATAGTTTTACCTTGACACTTCTTGCTTGTCTTATGGTAACACCTTGTGTTCCTACTATTCTCACTCCTGCGGTTCTCACCTTTCTTTTGCTTTATAACCTCTGGTTTGAACATCATTCGACGAATTCTCCAATCAATCAAGTCTATACTGTTACAGCGCGTGCACAGCATGCCCCGTCTCGACCCCTCTCACTCATTGTGCAAAGGGTCTATTGCACATTATTTTCTTGCTGTTTTGAAATTGGCTGACTTTTAACAAAACATCAAAGCTATTATTGTACGGTAGCAGTATTAAAGGCACATTACTCATACGTAGATCTACTTCTCGCTGAATAGTTCGTTCAGTTGCCAGCCGGGGAAACTGCCGGGTTTCGCACAATGTGAATGCACAAGGTGGCAGTTACTTACAGAGTCTTCAAACCTTCGACATTGTGAAACACGTCTTTGTGTAACTCTCTGATTTTATTATTGTCCAAGTATCTGCAGGTTGTAAAATAGCAGAAACCAGAAACACCAGGTGATGAAATAGAATATTTAAAAGGCAGAGAAATTAACAATAATTATTTAAAAGGGGTTTAGGGATCAGAGTGTTCACCCAGCACAAAAATGCACACCATTGACACACACATGCGTGCACACATATACACACACACACACATCTCGTCCTGGTCCTGCTAAACACTGCCATTACGGTCACGTGTCCCCTTACGAGGCCGACAATATGGAACGACGAGCGACGGCAGTCCGCTGAGAGAGAGGTACTAGGTCAGGGACTCATGGATCATGTTCGAGAGAGCCATCTCTGGCAGCAATCTGGCTTATCATGGGAAACGATTCCTCTCACGGCTGCCACTTGAACTGGTCCATCGCTCTCCACAACAGTCAACAGAGCGAACATTCCATGAGCCAATGCTCAGAGTCGTTTCAAGTCCTCGTCTTCATGCGGTAGTTTTCTCCATTCGCGGGCTTGCAAGGCCTTGCGAAGGACTCCGAGGTGGGGGCGACGAGGAGAGTGTCGGCATCGTAACTATCCGACCAAGTCTCCTGTCGATGAATCCCCACCTCAGGCACTGTTGGCCTGGAGGGCTGGGGACACCCCAGGCCGTCCACAACAGCGAGAACAAGCACGGACGGATGCCTGAAACAAGAGCCCGAAAAAGTACAATCGTCCTCCACCAGAGCAGAGAACACACACACACACACACACACAGACTTGTTGCTCACTGCCAAAACTGGTCACGTGGGTCTCCCCGGGAGAGGGGAGAGGGACTCAAAAGGAATCTTGCAAAGATGACTCAACTGGCTATTGAATCGCCCAACGGCCGACACCCCTGAAATCCCAAAAACTCTGGGTGGACTTGAAAATGATCCCACTTATAGGCTCACCACACCTCAGTAAGTGGGTGAGGACAAGGCGCAGAAAAAGGATTGATGGCATCAGGGTATCCGTCCTGGGATCCAACTGCAGTTACCCCTGCCCCCCCCCCCCCCAGAGAAGGTAATACTTGCTACACACACACACACACACATACACACACACACACGCACACACACACGCACACACACACGCACACACACCGCACACACACACACACACACACATGCTCTCACACGCAATAGCACACACGCGTGCGTACACACATACATTCACGCATGTACGTACCCACCCACATGCATGTGCAAACTCATGTGCATGAGTGGAGATGCCCGCATACACATGTCACACCAACATGCCCCTGGAGCGGTCATGCACGTGTGTATAGTATGTGTGCGAGGGCACGTCCACATGAGTGAATATGCATGTGCATGCTCATACATGCGTATGGTGCACACATGCACAAACATGCAGGTCTATGCAAACACACACTTGCGCGCGCGCCCCGCATACAGTGTGCTCATACATTTCCATAGCCATAGGCAGGCAATGACTCGCAAATATCATGATTGAATCTTATGAGATTGAAAACACACACTTACCCAAGGCCAAAGCAGCTTTGGTGTTGCTTGTGAAAGCACGGGGGCCAGGGTGCTGAGCAGTTACAGGGCTATCTGTATCTATAAAATTCTCCATCCCACACCAAAGCAACTTGCTTGTGGTACCACCTGCTAGCAACTTGCTTGTGGTACCACCTGCTAGCACTGCTCATTCTGCTAAGCGCCTAACGCACGCTGGAGCCATTATGTGGAATAGATTGCCACCAGCAACAAAATGTTCAAATAGGTATTTGGATTTTAAATCTCAAGCCTTGCAGTATATATTATCAGCGACATAGGTTTTCCAATGCTCACTGGATTGATATCTGTTCGTTGCGACCAACCTTCCGTTTTTTTCTTTCCTTTCTCTTTTTCTCTTATATCTACTTTTCCACAATATCCTTTAACATGTTATTCACAGTGGGTCCAATGTTATTAGGCATTTTGCCTGTTTTGATTTCCACTATAAATAAAGTATACAACAACAACAACAACAACAACAACAACAACAACAACAACAACAACAACAACAACAACAACAACAACAACAACAACAACAACAACAACAACAACAACAACAACAACAACAACAACAACAACAACAACAACAACAACAACAACAACGTGAGAATAAAGATTTGAAACAACTTCCACCGTTTGGCGCATCCGATCACACTACTATCAGTGGCCACATCAATAATCAACTGCCCCCCATAATTAACAACTCCCCTCCACGATCCAGAAGCACCACATTCTGGTCATGGACAGACAGCACTATCCACCTTCTTCGAGAAGCCCTTTCACGCACAAATCTCAACCACCATCCAAACCAACACGACCCATGCCCAGTTGACACCTTCTGGCGATCCTGGCGTGACAATGTCATGAGCATCGCCCAAGAACACTGCCAAGTTACTCGCACTCACCCCCCTTGGGACAGGAAGGATGTGCCAGCACGACCATGGATATCAAAGGGCCTCTTGAAAGAGATCAAGGATAAGCACAGAAAACACAGAATATACCTTCACTCACGCTCGCCTGACGACTGGAACACGTTCACTGCCCAAAGAAACCGTGTCACCACCCTCCTGCGTCGTGCTAAATCGGATTTCGTAAACAACTCAACAGCCTCCTCTACTTCCCTACACCGCCTCATGAAGCACCTAACTACAGCTACAAAACAACGCATACCCGAACTCGTCAGCCAAGCAACTCCTGCAACGACACCAGCACAAAAAGCCGCTGCCCTCAACGAATTCTTCATTTCACAGAGCAAGCTGTCCGTGGCCAATGCGGATGAGCAAACTCCAGCCATCAACACCACCCCTGACATCCTCAGTCCCCTTCAAGAAATCTCGACTTCCCAAGCTGAGGTCGAAAAACTCCTCCGAGGAGTTGATACCAACAAAAGCCCCGGGTTTGACTCTATTCCAAACCGCCTCCTCAAAGAAGCGGCTAAGGAACTTGCACCGTCGTTATCGTCCCTCTTTAACCTATCGTTCCAAACCGGAGAAATCCCACAGGAGTGGAAAGATGCCACCATTACTCCAGTACCCAAGCCGGGTGACCCAACCCAACCAACAAATTATAGACCCATCTCTCTCTTGAGCACTACATCAAAAATCCAAGAAAAAATTGCACATCAACTCCTCTACAAGCACATCACACCCCACCTGCCCAACCAGCAGTCCGGATTCCGCGAGAAAGACGGCACTGAGCAGCAGCTCGCCCGTCTCGTCCATACCCTCTCCACTGCGAGAGACGACGGGAAACACGTCAATGCCTGCTTTTTCGATCTAAGCAAGGCCTTCGATCGTGTGTGGCATGCAGGCCTTCTAGCAAAACTCTCCCACTATGGTGTCCAGGGCAACGCCCTGGAGTGGTTCCGACGGTACCTGTTGGGGCGTCGGCAAAGGGTCCAGGTGGATGGCGACCTATCGCCTTTCCTCGAGATCCCTGCCGGCGTCCCTCAGGGATCTGTTCTTGGGCCGCTTCTATTCCTCGTCTACACCATAGACCTTCCACATGCATGTGAGAATCCCGGCACCACCTGTAGCCAGTTTGCAGATGACACCGCTCTGATTTCCATAGCGAGAACTCTTCAAGACTGCACCCGAAACCTACAACAGAGTGTCACAGCAGCTGGAGACTGGCTTCAAAGATGGCACCTGCTGGTTAACACAAAGAAAACAGTCATCCTCCCGTTCTACCACAATAACCGCCCCCCTGAACAGCTACCCCAGATCACCCTCAGGAATAGTCCGCTTACCGTAGCACAAAAACACAAACACCTCGGAATAATCTTTCAGCATGACCTCCGTTGGACGGAGCATGTTGAATACATAGTCAAAAAATCACTCAAGTCTTTCAATATTCTTTTTAGACTAAGGTCTACACTCACCAGTGATTCTTTATCTCACATCTATCAGACATACATACTACCTATATTCTCATATGCGAGCACTGCTCTCACACCGTTGTCCCACACTTCCCTTGACAGGTTAGAACGACTCCAGCGGAAAGCCGCCAGAATATGTCTCCACCTTCCCCTTTACACACACTTAGAACACTCCCACCTTTTGCATCGCATCAAATGGCCAACATTATTTTCACGTTTTAAAGTTAAACATATACTCTTCGCGCATTCTCTGCGCCACAATTATGCCCCACCACATATACTCTCGCTGCATACTGCTAGCAACGTGCAACCTTCGTATAATTTACGTCGCTCTCGTACTTGGCACTTGCCAACTCCGCGGACTGACCGCTGTCTCCATTCTCCCCTGTACAAGGCCCTTCATTACTTTAATTGCCTGCCCACCCAGCTTCGCGAAATCCCTTCTCGTACTCCCTTCAAATCCGAGATATCCCTGCTGTTGCACAACTCTGTATGCTCGTGTAGCGACCACCCCTGCCCGTACACTTAAGTACGCAACTCTGTATGCTCGTGTGGCGACCACCCCTGCCCGTACACTTAAGTAGTCATTAACCCCTAGGCCCTGTGTTTAGAAGAGTATCTCTTTGTTGTTGTTACTATAATCGAGTGGCACATTCGCACTACAATTCTACGAGTGCTAGTTTGAAATTACGTTACGAATTGTTACGTTGTACAGCAGGTACGAAACAATTAATATTTACATACTCACCGGTTTTCGTTTCGGAGTCCCGCGCTGTGACTCAGCTAATTTCTATTTCGTTTGCCTTGTATTGTCTGACTAGGGGCGCTGTCACCCCGTCAGGTGCAAGCACCCTTGGACAGAAGCACTTCACTTCACGACAAGTGTTCATTTTCGTTTTCCTCTTCTGCTTCTGTTGCACAGTTTGAACTTTGAATGTGTGCTTTTTTCGTACTCTGCTCTCGATCGAACCATGCGCGGGTCGATCTCCATAATTTTATCTTCCGTTGCCATGACTGGCATTAGTACGCGTTCTGTACTCACTCGCTGCTTGGCACGCTTGCAGCGCGTCTTTTTTCTGTTGCAACCCAGTGCCTGCGTGCACGGTACGGGATTTGCGATGCCACATCAGCGTTGGTGTGTCGTTGTGTTTCGTTGTTGTTTTGTTCTTTTGCTGAGTGTGGTCGTTAAAACTGAGCAAGAACGGGTCGTTGACAAGGCGTGGTTTCTATGTGCATGCCCTCCTGTCAACTCCAAACTATTGGTAGCAGAGGATGGTTTTCACGGAGCCATCATGGAGGTAAAACTAGAAGACCTCGCACGGAAAAAGCGAGAGCTGAAAACGGATTTCACAAATACGAGGAGAAATTTAACAGTGGAGTCAACGAATGAGGTGCCGAACCAAGATGACGTAAAGACATGGAGAAGCCACTTGACGACAGTGTATGACGAGACCAAGAAGGTCATCATGGAATACATGGAAGCGGTGGTGGATACTGACTCTAGGAGACATGCTGGTCTCCAGAAGCAGTACAAGCAGCTGGAAGGCCAGTATTCCGATGCCATGGAATTGGCCAGGAGTGTGCTCATCAGGAGCAGCAGAGCGAGCCTGGCAGCGTCGACCAGGCAGACTCCCAGTCCCAAGCAATCGCCACTGAGAGGGGCAACGCCGTTACTAGCGTCAGTACGAGAGGAAAGCAGAGAAATTCTAGATCTGCGTGCGGCGCTCCAAGATGCACCGTTTCTTGGTCGCCAGCACGATGCGCGGGTGATGTTGCCCAGGGCTGCAGACTATGGAGAACGGGTGAAAGTAGAGCCGGACAGTCGTGTTGTAATGTTCAGTGGTCAGCGTGTGGGGGAACCTGCCGAACCCTTCCCGACCGTTGCCATGGCAACCGCGTCAGCACACGCGCCACCGCAAACGGATATGATCAACAGCAATGCATGCACCGCTTTATCTGCAGCAGTTGCAGAGTACCAGCCACGTAGTTCAGTGCTGCCAGCGTCATTTGCAACTATGACCACGGGCAGCAACGCTCCCGCTATAAATCAGGAACAAGGCTCTGCCTTCCTGATCCACGATCCTGCTGATCAAACACCTAGTATGATGTATGCAACGTATGGCAACAATAGTGCTAGGCCGCAGCAGGCATACATGTACCAACAACAACAACAGCAACCGCAGTGGAGGGCGAGCAATAGTGCAGTCGTGTACAACTCACCTGTGTCTACTGGACCGTCGCACACCATCTCTGCCGGAGCGTCACAGTACGGTGTGAGACCCAGCGCTGGCATGCAAGCACCCCAGACCGCAGTATTCGCCCCAGTTCCGACATATGTCGGAGGCACCGCAGCTCGACCTGCGCCACGGACTGCTCCAGCGGCAGCTGCACAGATCAACATCGCCAGCAAGTTGAAGCGGATCGAAATTGCCGTGTTCACCGGAGAGAAGCGAAAATACGAGCGCTGGAAATCCGCTTTCAGCGTTTGTGTGGACCAGCAGCCGCTCTCCGCTGAATTCAAGCTGCTGCAGCTCCGACAGTACGTGGCGGGTGAGGCACTGGATGCCATCGAGAGTCTCGGCTACTCGGCAGCAGCATACGAGGCTGCTCTGCGGCGGCTGGAGCGACGCTTCGGTGGGAGTCGCCGGCGCCTTGCGGTTAGAATGGAAGAGCTGGAACGATCTCCACCTATTCGAGCTGGTAGAGCCCAGGACCTGGAGCGCTTTACCGATGTGCTTGACATGGCAGTGGTGACGTTAAAGGATGCCGGTATGCACACCGAGCTAGGTACCGGCATTCTCTACCAGCGGATCCAGCAGAAGCTGCCGGTGAACTTGTTGGCCCAGTATCGCCGGTGGATAGTACACCACCAAAAGGACGAATCGGTCGAGGTGCTGCTGGAGTGGCTAAATGCCGAGGCAGAAGTTCTTGCTGCCGCCACGGAAACTATCGAAGGCATCAGCCAGCAGCATCACGTCAGAAACCAATTGTCAACCAGCGGGACAAGTCGAAATCAGCCGACTCGGACGGCAACTGCTCACGACGCTGTGCAACCGCGCACGACCACGTTTGTGACAGCTACAAACACCGCTGGCAACGTGCCGACCGCAAGGTCCACATGCCAATGCTGCAATGGTGGCGAGCACCCGATCTGGCGCTGCCCAGAGTTTGAGAAACAAACTGTAAGCCAGCGCTGGGCAGCAGCGAAGCGAAGCAAGTCATGCTATAGATGCCTTGCGACTGGGCACAGCGGCAAGGACTGCCCACGGGACCGGGAGTGCGGTATCAACGGGTGCACGCAGCATCACCATCGCCTGCTGCACAGTGAGCCCCGTCAACCGCCTCCAGCGTCGTCAACCCACGCCTCCGGAGAGACTGGAGCCATGCAGCCGGAGAACTTCAGTGCTGTCTCCCTCGGAAACAGCACGAAGGGAGAGGAGAATAGAGTACGGACGGTGACGTCGATTCGGACAGTTCCCGTTCAGCTATCCAACGGCAAGCGGTCGCTAACTGTTAACGCGCTGCTGGACGACGCCAGCACGCGCTCGTACATAGCGAGCAATGTTACGGCAGAACTCGGCCTGATTGGATCAAGTATGTCGCTGACCATCAGCAAGCTGAATGGACAGCAAGAGACCATTCACACTGTCCCAGTATCGTGCACTCTGCGAAGTGTTGACGGAGCCACGTCGACGACTCTCCATGCGTGCACAATCGAGCAGCCAACAGGCAACATGGAAGTTGTAGACTGGCACCACCTGGGAAAGCAGTACGCACATCTAGCCAACGTTGAGTTTCCGCCGCTACCGTCGAAACGCCACATTGACGTGCTTATCGGTGCCGACTATCCGGAGCTTCACATGGCGTATGAAGAGCGCTCGGGTAACAGCCATGAGCCCGTGGCGCGTCGGACGGCATTAGGTTGGACCTGCATCGGCCAAGTACAACCAGCACACCCAGCGGCGAGCTGCTGCTTCACAATGTTCAGCGACGGTGACCTACAGAGCAGCTTGAAGCGCCTGTGGGAAATCGAAGAAGTGAACAGCAGCACTACGAAATTCATGTCACGCGACGACAAGGTGGCAGAGCAGAAAGTTGCAGCGTCGTTGAAGGTGACGGACGGCCGCTACTGCGTTGGCATACCCTGGAAATCCGAACGTCCAGTCATGCCTGAAAGCCGAGCGAAGGCACTCGGCCGTCTGCACAGCTTGGAGAAGCGGCTGCGACGTGACTCAGCAGCAGCAACAGCGTACAGCGATGTCATCCGCAAGTACCTAGCCAACGGGTACATTCGACGAGTGCCTGACAACGAGTGTGGAGGTTCTGTAAACGAATGGTACCTTCCACACTTCGCCATCATCCGTGAAGATAAGGCCACCACGAAGACACGTGTGGTTTTCGACGCAGCTGGCATCAGCAATGGTGTAGCGCTGAACGATGTTATCAGTGCTGGTCCCAAGCTGCAGCAATCGCTACCGAAGGTACTCCTGCGCTTCCGGCAGAACAAGGTCGCCATCATCTGCGACATCCAGGAGATGTATCTCCAGATATCCCTGGCTCCGGAGGACAGGCCCTTCCATCGCTTTCTTTGGCGGGATAACGAGCAGGAACTGGCCACATATGAGTTCAATCGAGTGGTCTTCGGTGTGAACGCGTCGCCTTTCCTAGCGCAGTACGCGGCTAGACACAATGCTCATCAGCACGCCGACACCTATCCTCGTGCAGCGGAAACGGTCCTTGAGTCAACGTACATGGATGACTCCATGGACTCTGTTCGAAGCGATGAGGAAGGCGTTGAGCTCGTAAGGCAGCTGTCGGCGTTGTGGCACAAAGCCAGTATGCACCCGCGAAAATGGCTGAGCAACTCCACGGCGGTGTTGCAGACCATCCCGGAGGAGGATCGCGCTGAGGAGATCAACCTCACGAAGGGAGAGCTGCCGAATGTCAAGACACTGGGAGTCCTCTGGCTTGCCAAGGAGGACCAGTTCACGTTCCAGCTGCAGCTGTCGGAGATCGGCTCAAATCCTACGAAGCGCGCATTTCTCAGTGCAACAGCAAGTTTGTTTGATCCACTTGGACTCCTCGCACCGTACCTCGTGCAAGCAAAGGTCCTGCTGCAAGAGATGTGGCTTTGTGGAGCAGCATGGGATGAGCAACTGCCCCCAGCAATCGTCAAGAAGGTTCTCGGCTGGCTTGAGCAGGTGACGGAGCTATCAACAGTACGTGTACCACGCTGCCTGACGGCCACGGGACGCACAGCAATCAGCAGCCAGCTTCACGTGTTCTCAGATGCGTCCGAGGTCGCATACGGAGCAGTCGCGTATCTGGTCAGTCACTATGACACTGGAGAACCGACAGCACGGTTCGTCGCAAGCAAGGTCCGTGTGGCACCAGTGACTGCTGTCAGCGTTCCGCGGCTTGAGCTAATGGCGGCGACAACCGGAGCAACGCTCGCCACATCATCCGCCGAGTCACTGAACCTCGACCCCCGAGCAACGACGCTATGGTCGGACAGCAGCAACGTTCTGCACTGGATCACCAACTACAGCCGCACCTTCAAGCAGTTTGTGGCTAGTCGAGTGGGCGAGATTCAACGGCAAACCAATCCTACCCAGTGGCGGTACGTGCCCACCGCGCTCAATCCAGCCGACCTGGTCTCTCGAGGAATGTCAGTGCAAGAGTTGGCGGGAAGCAGTTTATGGTGGAACGGTCCCGGCTTCTTGGGTGCCGCTGAAAGTGAATGGCCTGTTCAGCCAGAATTGAAGCCCCGTCCGTCAACTCTGGAGTTGAAGAAAGACAATCAACCGACGGACGAGTCCATCGAGCTGACTGCGGTGACCGTCGACCAAAGCCACAGCGAGCTGAATCGTCTAGAGCCAAGTCGCTACTCCGACTGGGCACGATTGTGCCGTATTCATGCTTGGTGTGTGCGATTCGCTACGAATTGCTCAGTACCACCCGCACAGCGAGAGTTTGCTGAATTATCGCCACAAGCGATCCGAGACTCTGAGGAGTTCTTCATCAAGCGAGCGCAGCAACAGTCGCTACCAGAGTATGCTGCAGTTAAGGCAGGCAAGCCGATCCCTGCAACCAGCAAGCTGGTCTCGCTCAAGCCAATGATTGACGACGCTGGCCTTCTACGTGTCGGAGGTCGACTACAGCATGCAGACTTCTTGACTGCAGAACAACGCAATCCGATCGTCCTACCACGAGGGGATCATGTGACACAGCTGATTGTCAAGGCATGTCACGAACGAGGATATCACGTGTTCGGTGTCAGCCATACGCTAGCCGAACTCTCGTCGCGCTACTGGATCGTCGCTGGCCGCGAAGAGGTGCGAGCTTGGGAAGCCAAGTGTGCGAGGTGCGCCCGGAACCGTACGAAGCCGGCAATGCAGGTGATGGCGCCACTACCTAAGGTCCGAGTCAACCTGCCGCTACGCGCATTCGGCCGAGTCTCCGTAGACTACGCTGGACCGTTTATGACGAAGCAGGGTCGCGGCAAGACACAACACAAGCGGTACCTGTGCTTGTTCACCTGCTTGCAGACGAGAGCAGTGCATCTCGAGCTGTCATACGCGTTGACAACGGACTCGTTCCTGCAGGCGTACGTACGCTTCACCAATCGACGGGGAGTACCGATCGACGTCATCTCCGACAATGGCACGAATTTCGTCGGCGCCACCAATGAGCTTGCTCAGCTAGTCAAGCAGCTTGATGCAGAGGCGATTCAGCGGCAGACAGCGGATCAGCAGACTAGCTGGCGTTTCAACCCGCCAGCAGCACCACATTTCGGTGGAGTGCATGAGGCGTTAGTAAAATCGGCAAAGCGTGCTATCTCGGCGATTCTGAAGAACGCGGAGGTCACAGACGAGGAGCTATTGTCTGCTATCGTCGGCGCGGAGGCGCTCATGAACTCACGGCCACTGTCCTACGTGTCGGCAGATGGTCGTGACCCAACTCCGCTAACGCCCAATCATTTCATGTATGGCCAAATCGGTACTCGGTTCGCACCTGCAGGAGTGGACGAGAGCGAGTTCAACCCTCGGCAACGCTGGCGTGTAGTGCAAGAACTCGTGCTGCACTTTTGGCGGAGATGGATGCAGGAAGTCGTGCCAGAGCTGAACCGGCGACTCAAGTGGAGGACGGCCGAGACAGACCTCAAGGTCGACGACATCGTTCTAGTGACATCCCAAGACAACCCACGGGGCACCTGGCCAATGGGTCGCGTCACCGAAGTGCACCCTGGTCCAGACGGACACGTGCGAGTTGTGAAGGTCAAGGTGGGCGACAAGACCTACACCCGCCCAATCGTGCGTATTTGTAAGCTATTCTGTGAGTAGCTCCTTGTTTGCCTATTTCAGAACAATAATCAATTTCGAATTTTTTGGTCACTGTGAATTTCGGCACAGTGAGAAGGGAGAGAAATGTTTAGAAGAGTATCTCTTTGTTGTTGTTACTATAATCGAGTGGCACATTCGCACTACAATTCTACGAGTGCTAGTTTGAAATTACGTTACGAATTGTTACGTTGTACAGCAGGTACGAAACAATTAATATTTACATACTCACCGGTTTTCGTTTCGGAGTCCCGCGCTGTGACTCAGCTAATTTCTATTTCGTTTGCCTTGTATTGTCTGACTAGGGGCGCTGTCACCCCGTCAGGTGCAAGCACCCTTGGACAGAAGCACTTCACTTCACGACAAGTGTTCATTTTCGTTTTCCTCTTCTGCTTCTGTTGCACAGTTTGAACTTTGAATGTGTGCTTTTTTCGTACTCTGCTCTCGATCGAACCATGCGCGGGTCGATCTCCATAATTTTATCTTCCGTTGCCATGACTGGCATTAGTACGCGTTCTGTACTCACTCGCTGCTTGGCACGCTTGCAGCGCGTCTTTTTTCTGTTGCAACCCAGTGCCTGCGTGCACGGTACGGGATTTGCGATGCCACATCAGCGTTGGTGTGTCGTTGTGTTTCGTTGTTGTTTTGTTCTTTTGCTGAGTGTGGTCGTTAAAACTGAGCAAGAACGGGTCGTTGACAAGGCGTGGTTTCTATGTGCATGCCCTCCTGTCAACTCCAAACTACCCTGCCCACCCAATTCTTCCTCACTCTTTCTCCTTTCTTACACTATTATCTCTTATTGGCCACTGGCTATCGTGAGAATAAAGATTTGAAACAACAACTCCCATTCTTGTAAAGTTCAAAGTGATGTAAATCACTTTCCAACTGTTTAACCCACAATCTCACCTCCTCATCAATTTATCTCTTATTGGCGATGGTGCCATCGTGAGAATAAAGAATTCAAACAAACAACAACAACAACAACAACAACAACAACAACAACAACAACAACAACAACAACAGCAACAGCAACAGCAACAGCAACAGCAACAGCAACAGCAACAGCAACAGCAACAGCAACAGCAACAGCAACAGCAACAGCAACAGCAACAGCAACAGCAACAGCAACAGCAACAGCAACAGCAACAGCAACAGCAACAGCAACAGCAACAGCAACAGCAACAGCAACAGCAACAGCAACAGCAACAGCAACAGCAACAGCAACAGCAACAGCAACAGCAACAGCAACAGCAACAGCAACAGCAACAGCAACAGCAACAGCAACAGCAACAGCAACAGCAACAGCAACAGCAACAGCAACAGCAACAGCAACAGCAACAGCAACAGCAACAGCAACAGCAACAGCAACAGCAACAGCAACAGCAACAGCAACAGCAACAGCAACAGCAACAGCAACAGCAACAGCAACAGCAACAGCAACAGCAACAGCAACAGCAACAACAACAACAACAACAACAACAACAACAACAACAACAACAACAACAACAACAACAACAACAACAACAACAACAACAACAACAACAACAACAACAACAACAACAACAACAACAACAACAACAACACTGCTGACACGGAATGACAAGTATGCTGCCCTGGCCGTACCTCTTTTCTTCAACGCAATCAATGAGCGCTAGAGGTTTGTCACATCCAGGATTCTGGCACGCAGACAATCCCACAGCCAGATACCTGAGATGAACGATTCGTCGACCGTGAAGAGGGGCACTGAACGACCTCTTCGCGGGAGTCGAATCCAGTGGCGTTGGTGGTGGAGATCGCCCTTTCCGTTTTTCAGGAACTCCGACGATCGATTGTTTGAGCTTGCGAAGCTTCCCCCTCCTCAGCTTCTTGAATCGTCCAGTACGCAGAATGCGAGGCCACGTCGTGGGTGACGGATTACTCTTCCGCATCTTCAAGACTTCATCTCCACGACACGTTGGCAGGAGAACCAAGCTATCCAAAAACCGCCGTGGGTGACGGATTACTCTTCCGCATCTTCAAGACTTCATCTCCACGACACGTTGGCAGGAGAACCAAGCTATCCAAAAACCGCCGATGTCAAAACAAATCCGCCAGTAGTAGTGGCTGAGCTTCTTCCTCAAATCTTGTCTCGACCCGAGCACGCGCTGCGAAGTCATGGGCAAACTACTTACTCGATTGTGCATGATCGCATCCCATTTTTCCACTCCGAAAGGCATTATTTTTCAAAAAAATCGGAAATCCAACATGGCGCTAACCGTCGCGAACCCCCTTAACAAGTCGACAAACATAATTATTATTTTTATTATTATTTTATAATAGCTATAAAGAGAACAAATTCTGCTGTCATCGCCACACTACAACAAAGTCATGAAGGTTTACCAAAATCGATTTTCTTGTCACAATCATCAGTGGAAAGCCGTGACTGAAGAATAACCATGCCAAATCAATAATTTATCTACATTCAATAATGTGTTACGAGAACAAAACAAAGTGCTAAAAATAGAATGGGGGAAGGTGAGACAATAGAAGTAAAGTGAGAGCTAAGTGCAACAGGGGTGAGGAACTAATTGCAACGCTAGAACTATGTAGTGAGACAAACAATCATGCTGTGCACCTACGAAAACAATCTTAACGCAACTACATGTTTCTTCTGCTTACAAAGATCAGGCTTATGCAAACGAATACAAACAGCCTCAAGTACTTTCAACTGACTAGCGTACCGTGCACGACAAAGAACAGAAAAACTAAAATCATCATACACCTGCAGACACTTAGGGTGAGACAACAGATGAAGAAAAACGGCAGACTTCTTACGATCACAATCACCATCCGATTCCTCGTCTCCACCAACCGCAACCTCGTCCCCCGTCTCATCTTCCAACTCATCCTCAGTGTCGTCCTCCGTGTCATTCTCCTCATCACCACCGATCGGTCCCAGGCTCGCTTCACGTTGCTGAACCTCTGTTCGTTGACTCCTCCTTTGATCTTGATGGTAATTTGTTACCATTGTTGTTGTTGTCATTGTTGTTGTTCCTGTTGTTGCTAAATCTTTAAGATTTAGCAACAACAGGAACAACAACAATGACAACAACAACAATGGTAACAAATTACCATCAAGATCAAAGGAGGAGTCAACGAACAGAGGTTCAGCAACGTGAAGCGAGCCTGGGACCGATCGGTGGTGATGAGGAGAATGACACGGAGGACGACACTGAGGATGAGTTGGAAGATGAGACGGGGGACGAGGTTGCGGTTGGTGGAGACGAGGAATCGGATGGTGATTGTGATCGTAAGAAGTCTGCCGTTTTTCTTCATCTGTTGTCTCACCCTAAGTGTCTGCAGGTGTATGATGATTTTAGTTTTTCTGTTCTTTGTCGTGCACGGTACGCTAGTCAGTTGAAAGTACTTGAGGCTGTTTGTATTCGTTTGCATAAGCCTGATCTTTGTAAGCAGAAGAAACATGTAGTTGCGTTAAGATTGTTTTCGTAGGTGCACAGCATGATTGTTTGTCTCACTACATAGTTCTAGCGTTGCAATTAGTTCCTCACCCCTGTTGCACTTAGCTCTCACTTTACTTCTATTGTCTCACCTTCCCCCATTCTATTTTTAGCACTTTGTTTTGTTCTCGTAACACATTATTGAATGTAGATAAATTATTGATTTGGCATGGTTATTCTTCAGTCACGGCTTTCCACTGATGATTGTGACAAGAAAATCGATTTTGGTAAACCTTCATGACTTTGTTGTAGTGTGGCGATGACAGCAGAATTTGTTCTCTTTATAGCTATTATAAAATTGTTGTCTCCGCGTCGATTATTTATTATTATTGGAGGAATTTAACAAGTATTAAACAGTGCTTGTCCGATTCTCCTCCAGTCATCAAGGACGTATTGAGTAGCTGGTCGCTTACTCTGTACACGGAGAAAACAGAGTGGCTTAACCTAACCCATGATGATTGGCAATCCTCTGGCCAGCTTGGGTCCCGCCTTGGTGACAAGGAGGATTGTGAGCGAAGAATGGGGTTGGCATCAACTGCCCGTTGTAAAAAATGTACACTCTATGGGTTCGTCAAAACAAGATCGGACAGAACCGGAGACTGATAGTAGAGCCCACACGCTCTCTTCCATTAACACTACAATAGTTCAACTCATTTCACAATAATTATTCCAAAGTTTCGGCAAATTGCGTTCATCAGGTTCACATTATGGAGGAATTAAACAAGCTGCAACTGGACATAGAACGGTCTGAGAAGAATATGTGATAATGCAAGTGCATTTTTGCTTGGATGTGTTAAACTGCCCTAGAGGGCCCTCGGCCATTCGCTTGATATCATGGGGAGCGCATCAAACTATGTCCACTGCGAGCAAACACAAATTGGAATTTCAAATTTGGACTTAAAGGAGAATTTCAACTTTCCGCACCTAAGCCAAGTTGGAAGGTTGTTGGTTTGCGCTTCATAGATGTGTTGGCACTAGGTGTCAGGTTTTCGAATGTCTCAATATCCTTGTCAGTTTTGTGCCATGTTGTCTTGACATAGCAAGAACAATTATTGCACGTTATTTAATTGCTGTTTTGAAATTGGCTAAGTTAACAAAACATCAAAGTTATTACTGTACGGTAGCACTATTAAAGGCACATTACTCCTACGTACTTCTCGCTGAATAGTTCAGTTGCCACTAGGGAAATTGCCCGGTTTTGCACAATGTGGTGAATGCACAAGTTGGCAGTTACTTACAGATTCCTCAAACCTTTGATATTGTGAAACATCTCTTTGTGTAACTCTCTGATTTTATTATTGGACAAGCCTCTGCAGGTTGTAAAATAGCAGAAACAAGAAACACCAGATGACAAAAAGAATTATAAAAGGCAGATAAATTAACAATAATAATAATTATTATTAAGAGAGCATGTCTGAGAAAACCAAAACATATTATGAGCAAGTCGATCTCTCAGATTTCGCTCAAATTTTGCAGGTAGGTTTGCTTTGGGTGTAGATCTACATTCCAAAGCCCGCGCAAAATCTTTTGAAGGGAACCATGAAATTGGCATACCCCTCAATATTGGCCCAATATTGGCACGATTTATGGGTCAACAAACGAGCCACGGCACAGCGTACAAGAACAAGCTACAAACCAAACTCCATCAAGCCAACATCACCTCACCTTAAAAGAGTTCTTGGGGCAGCACCACTTAGCCACGCCAGCATCGCAGAAGACGAGGGCAATCATGGCTTGACGCCACAAATGATCATCTTGAAAATAGCCAAATTACAAGCGCTGATAAAACAGCGAGCTACGTCCTCAATTAGCAAACACTATACACCGGCAGATAGTAGAACGCCTCTTCTAGCACTGAGGCCATGTCCACCATCATCCTTTTTGGGTTTTCTTGAAATAAACAATTTTGAATTTTTCCACTCGACCATTCTGAAATACGTCCAAACTCATACCTGCGCAGGAAAGCTCGCCCCTCCGCGACGTCTAGTCAGCAATTTCTACTCCAACACCACTCCCAACGCTGCAGAACAAAGTGTACTGCTGTGATTGCCTCCGGGGCCAGCTATTACACACATCATGCATGCACATTTCAGCAAGACCTCACAATAAACAAGATCAGTGTTGAGCAAACAGATTCCAGTTGGTGCCCTGGACCCTTTTAATTAATGAATACTCACAGAGAATATAAGTTTGCGTTGCCAAAAGTTCCCACTGGAAAAGATTTTAGTTGATTGTTACTCAAATCTCTGCAAAATAAAAGAGATGAAAAAGATAAGCCAGCTGACAGTAAGTGCAGAGAGCACCCAGACCATTCTACACTAGGATGCATTGCCTAGAAGTGAAGCAATGACCACCCGCATGCCATCACTTCACCAAGCCCTTTTACAGAAGTTGCTTGTATTTGTTTTCCGGTCTATACACGGATCTGCAAGCTCTCTTTTTCAAGATTATTTTGTATTACTTGCCCAGCCTCAGATACCACTGGCTGATCATATAGTCACCCGTGGGCAGCTGCATAATTTACTTTGCATCCTGTTCCTACCCAATCCTGCTGGGAGATGTTCTAATCAATTTCTGGGCAGCACCAAATGGAACTCTCTACCCGATGCTACCTGCTCTCTAACAAACCTTGTTCATTTCAAAAAATCTCTTTCAAATCTTGATCTCACTTCACTCCATTAGCTATTGACACACTGTTATGTTCTGTCCCCAGTCCATCATTCACTGCTTATCCCCCATGTTGTCCACAAGCACACAACACACATAAAATACACTGCTGCATGGTATCTATAATTGTACTACCTCCGACAAGCGAAACTTGGCGCGTTTTTTACTTCAAATTACTCGAAATAACTCACACTTTACAATCAAAACTAATGATTGATTCACCATAATCCAACTTTGTATTATTGCTCAACAAGGATGTTGTAGTTGTTCGTCTAACATTACTTCTCCATCACTGCATCAGCTCAACCGCCACCACTGGACTGCCTTTTTACTCTCTTTTTATTGACGAATAAACAAGAACACGGAAAACGACTACATCTTGACAAGACGACAGACCAAAGACTAGCTCACACAGTTTCGCGCATGCGCACAACACCACCAACCAATGACGCGTGTCCACAGCGACCAAGACGAAACAAACACGTGACACCAAATCTACCACAAGGACGTTAGAGGCATCTGTTTGGCTGAACAACTCTCCTCTGATTCAGAGATCGCAGTTTCTTCTGGAGAGGAATTGTCCCTGTTTTGAGACGAAAGTGTGACTAGAGCGGATTCAGTTGCAGCAAGTACCTCTGTTGTAATCTCTCTGAAAATCTCGAGGTTGCTCCTGTGTGCTGTGCTCGAGCCACGTTGGCGAGGGTAGTCGTTTCCGCCGCCACTATTCAGATTGACGTGGTAAGAACTGTGCAACACCTCCACAAGCGCCTGGACTCCAAGTGGTTTGCAGGGTATTCTCGCCAACTGTCCAAAATTGCCTGGAGCAATTCCTGGCGATTTTCCTTAGCCACCAGAGACGCATCGCTCTGGTGGCTGATGAAAGACGCTAGGATTGTTTGGCATGGACGCATGGACTCTGTGCTGGCGGAGTGACCAAGAGGAGAGAGAGAGAACTCCTTGGTTTTGCATTGCAACGCGAAAGCACGACAATTCTCCTTCGCAGAATGGATGCGTGCACAGTTTTGCTGGTACAAGAGAGACACGCTTGCTTCTGACTAAGTCTGAGCCATGTGCCACTCACCAGCTCGTCGCTTGGGTTCCTGCACCCGGTGCATGGAGCTACAAGTAGGTCGTACCTCACAGGCTTGTGAAGTAGTTTTGGTACCAACATAACAAATCAAAAAAACGCGCCAAGTTTCGCTTGTCGGAGGTAGTACTGCTGATAGTCATCACATCTTATTATTTTCCATACTGTCCATAATTGATCTTACAAATCGATCACACTATTGTATTTTCATCATAGCCTGGGAGCTGTTGCATCATTTATGATCCACAGCAAGAAGGCAGCAGTGACTGTACCTATGGTGAAGTAAAATATAGGTAACATAACATGAGATAATCACCTTGACCATGGCCATCACCAATTCTAAAGGTTACGTTTGGTTGGTCACATTCCCAAATGGGAATCACTTGGAATCACTCGAAATCATTCTCGCCCGTTTGGTTGGTCAAAAAAGTGCGTTAGGTTGGTCACATTCCACATGATTCCAGAATGGGAATCGCTGAGAATGATTCTTTTTGGAGAATGATCATTCCACCTCGCATGCTGGAATGAGCATTCTCATTCCGGAATCAAAAATGATAATGGCTGCCACGAGCCAAACAATGTAGCAACAAGTTCAAGTGCCTCAAATCATGCACTCGGAAGTACCATGACTCTCTCAAGGAAACTAGAGTCGGGTAAAAGAAAAAGTCAGCCGCCGTTCCACAACGACATCATGGAATTGTTATGTCAAGTGATTCCTAATTGATTCTGGCGCGTTAGTTTGGTCAGGTGATTCTTGCCGATTCCCATTCCAGAATGGTTGTCATTTACATTCTGAAAATGCCCAACCAAACGCAACCTAAGTGGTTGTTTTAAATCCTTATTCTCACTAGGATCTGTGGCCATTAAGAGATACAGTAGGTATCGGTTATAGCATGGGTGTTTGAAAAACGACATTTCATTCTTATGGCCGAGATTTTTTACACACGATAAATCCAGTGTGGCATATCATATGCACGTGTGACATATCATAATTATGTACATGTGACATATCATATGCAAATGTGACATATCATATGGACGTACGTGTGGCATGTGCTCTTTTGTTTCCCCTCCCCTCACCTTTATTTTTGCCGTGGTTGCCAATCACCCACTCTCTCAACATTGGCCGGTGTTTCCACCGAATCTTGAGATGCTGTAATAAATAATAATGTTGGGTCCGAAGAAGGACGACTGACGACATCTTCTCCAGACATTACAACGGACAACGGGAACAAGTTATAGGGAACAACATTTATTATAGACGACGAGACAAGAGACCAGGACAAACGGAACGACTACATTGAAGAGTGAGAAAGAGATTATCTGAAGAGAGCGAGCTTATTGAAGAGAGCGAGATTGTTGAAGAGAGAGAGCTCGACTGAGAAACAATGCAATATAAAGGGCCTGGGTAGCTATGGCAAACATGGACGCGCAAGTAGCTACCCAGGCCAACGGAACGAAAGGTGAGTATGACTGAATAATTATAAAATACGTGGACACATGATACACACGGATCAATCAGACTCGCGGCAGTGCCAGGCAACTGTGGTGCAGCAGATAAGAGAGAAGTCGGAAGAAAGAGTCTGACTAACTTTGAGTCCTTCTTCGGGTCGGCTCTTTCTCATAGTGTTTTCGTTTCAAGTTGGTGAGGATTCAGTTGAGAAGATCTGTTGGTTGCTGCAATGGCGGGCAGGAAATTCATGTCGGCGGAGGAACAACTGCAAGTCTGCGCTAGCTCGAGAGTTGAACATTGCTCAGCCTACTATATCGAAGGTTATCAAACAACGAGTTGAGATCGAGGAGCGTGCTGCTTCTGGCTTCAATAACAGTGTGCATGGACGGTACAACTCTACCTCTGCATGGAATAGGAACGTCACGCCTTCCTCGTGCTGTTGCAGCAGTGCACACAACACCAGCTGAGGTTCTACAGGGCCAGTGGACACATAACAGCAAGACATGGATGAACTCAGAGGTGTTTGGTGAGTGGCTCCTGGACATTAACAACCGGTTTCGGAGAAAACAAACAAAAAGATCGTCCTGCTTGTGGACAACTGTACTGCTCACAAACTTTACCCGGTGGAAGCACGACTGGACTTCGTAAATGTTGTCTACATACCCGCAAATACTGCATCGATCATGCAGCCATGCGACGCTGGGATCATTGGCAACTTCAAGGCTGGCTACCGAAAGTTAGTGTTGCGCAAAATCACTCATCTCGTGGATGATGAATGAAAGCCAGCTGTCTTTGATGGAACGGTACGGGACAGATACGGGATAGCGCCAGACGGTGGTCCGTCCGCCACAACCAAACACCAAACTTTATTAAAGCTGTGTGGACCCTGGCTAGCGCCAGACGTTACTGGAGTAACATCTTCTGCATAGCTACGGGAATAAAAGGTGTAGAATTAGTTTCATGATCTCCAGTAAAAGGTAGCACCGACTGGCCATCACGGAAAGACCTTGAACTACTGAAGAAACAAAGAATTCAGGCTTCAATTGGCAAACCTGTCGTAGCATTTGGGCACATTCTGTACTACTTTGTAGTAGATCAGGTACTCGAACTGTATGCGCAACGGATCGGGAGCTGGCTCACCGCCGATGTCTTGCGATGTCTTGCGATGTCTTGCGGCGCCGATTTTGCTTATGTGGACCAACCCTTAGGATAGAGAAAACAACAACTCAATCTTGGGAGAGCCAATCAACAAGGAGAAATAAAACCGGAACTCTCCACGGGACCGGCGGGGGTGGGGCAAGGCGGCGTGGAGAAGCCCGGCTGCTGAAGTGTGCGAGTATGCAAGCGGCGCGGTCAATGGAGCTTTGGCCGGCAAGCGTGGGGATGCTAACCTGTGCAGCAAGCGCAGCATGCAAATAAGGCAGAAGGCAGAAGCAGTGCACATGCTCGCAATAATGACTCGTAGCTGATAGGGCATGACATCAACACAACTCGTGAAAATGCCTACGCAAACATGTGTTCAAAAGGTAACAGTGTGCTACGATGCAGGAAACGATCTCTGCGATCTAGCAGACGATGAAACAATTTGAAACTAGACAAATTGACAGGCAGTGCGTCAGAGAAAAAGGAAAATGATATTAGTAAGAGAAGAAAGGAACAAAGGAGGCGCAGAGAATGCAGAGTACCGGTATGGATGGAACAGAACGGTAAGCAAAGTCTCAAACGAAGAACACAACGTACAAATTTAAATCTATAATCCAAAGCAATAAACAATCGTGCATTATAGTATCATACATCATATACTTGTGGAGAAAGAGGCGAACTATACTACTTCACGAACCTGGACGGTGAGAACAGACGTCGAGGACCCTTGGTCATTCACAACGCTGTCACATCCAAACCAGCTAGTCGCAAGCCCGCGCTGGGCACAACAGTACGAAAGAGTGGTTTTGCCTTCGGCGATGATTTTTTAGGAATGGATATAATAGTAATAGCGCGAGCTCCAGTGTGGGAGCAAACCCATTCCTAAAAATGTTTCTTGTATTAGTTTTAGATCTAATAACGTTCACCTCGTTGTACCATAAATATCTTTCATTTGTTGTCCAACTATCATTGTGATGAAAATTTCTGATGATAATCACAAGAAAACGACGTTCAAATTTTAACATATTGTTCAATTGTTCGTGGTATGAGTGCGCTCATTTTACTTTCGTCAATATTAGGTTTCTTGTCTCCACGCCGACTTTTTAATTATTATTATAAAAATTACTATTCATGAAGTTGGTTGCTCCAACAAGGAGTACACACTTCTTGCCGAACTTGACACTTGACTGACTCCCGACTGCCATCCGGAGCACACGAGGAGCACGTCGCACCTTCCGCTCGGCAAAACTGAAAGAAAGCACCACTCCCTGCTCAATACACAGTGTTTCGGGGAATTCACCCCTCATCAGTTGAGCTTGAGTAGGCTGAGGAAGATTGTGCCTGAAAAGCACCACTTATATACTGCTCTCCAGGCCAAACCATCACCAGGGATACAAACTTACAGAGACGCTTTGTTTCCAGCGCGACAAACACCTCGAGCCAGTATAGCTATTCACAACGCTGTCACCTCCAACAACTAGTCGCATGTCTGCGTGAGGGACAACAATACGAACTTAGAAGTTGCGACTTCGGCGGTAATAGTCTAAGTTCGTAAAATTACTATTGGCTCAACATCCGAGTTATTTAGAAACTGGCTGACTTAACGAAACCTCTACACTATTACTGTTCTGCTAGTATCAACAGCATAATTATTACTCCTGGGTTCTTCTAGCTGAATAGTTCAGTTGCCACTAGGGAAACTGACCGGTTTCGGACAATGTGAATGCACAAGTTGGCAGTTACTTACAGACTCCTCAAACCTTTCATATTGTGAAACACATCTTTGGGTAACTCTCTGATTTTATTATTGGACAAGTCTCTGCAGGTTGTAGTAAAGCAGAAACCGGAAAAACAAGGTGACAAAATGGAAGATTTAGAAGGTTGCAAGTAACAGCTAAAACAAGTCACCAAGCAGATTATGATCGGAGGAATTAAACAGGCCGCAATCGGAACAGAACGATCTTAGAGCACCAGCCTATGTTTCTAGCTCCTTCCCGTTTTCTGTCATCTCAGCATGGAACAGCTTGCCGAGCAAAATTGTAAGGGCTCCATTCAGCTTGAAGCGGCTCCACACCTTCAAAAAAGATATACATAAACACCTCACGCACCAACACTGGCTGATGGCTACGGACTTCTACGGATGAACTCTAGATTGTGGCACGTGTCATTTTCCTCGGTTCGGCCATGCTGATGATATTTAGCTTCATTTACCTTTCATTATTTTTGTATATCGTTTGTTATGATTTCTTGGTTTTCCACCCGGTTTAGTATATATGGTTTGAGTCCTGGTGGTGACAGTCAATTTTTTCTTCAGACTTTTCCCGTTTGCCTCTTTCCCTCAAACTAGTGAAAATAATAATAATATTAAATAATAATAATTTGGAAAGGATTGGGAGAACTTCAAATTCAAAGTATCAGTCGGGGAAGTGAACTGCCTGAAAAGAGAAAAAAAAACGCCAGACCCACCAGGACTCGAACCTGGGACCCTGCTTGTCATGAGCAATGCTCTAACCACTGAGCTATGGGACCAGGCTAAACCTAGAAGGCGCTGGGACGTGGAGAGTCGACGCCAGAGGGGTCGCTGCCCTCCTCGGGGGTGTCCTCCCCGTCGGCGCTGGCTGCGGCGACCCGGGCACGATAATAATAATATTATAGCTATGCCGCCATGCTGCACGTGCGGAAAGGCCTCGACCTGTTCAGGCTGCAAATGCGCCAAAGCTGGACGTCAATGTACTAACTGCTCCGCCAATCGCCATGGAACGTGTCGTAACTCCTGTCGCTCAGCGTCGTCACAGACGGCCGGCAGCGCTGCTGCCGCCTCTCATCTGGCTTTCTCTTCATCGTGCCCAGTACCCTCCGCCGTGAATACTCGAAATTCAAGAACTCGAAATTCGAATGTTCAAGGAGAATCTCAAATATCGGCCTCCTCTTCCTGCCACGATGGTCGCGGAAACCCTTCTACCACGTCCTCACAACCCAGCGGTGCTGCCGCGGAGACGTCTGTTTCATCCTCATGCCCCACTGCGGCTTCTGGCTCAGGCACTCAAACTCCCCAGGTTCGAAACTCCCAAGAGAATTCTCAGCCGCCTTCCGGTACGCACAGCACTGGGGATGCGCACGCCCTGGACTACTCTGCCATTTCATCCCAGGACATTGACCTGCTTGCGAACTTGGACGCCTCTCAGCCACCTGATCGACTTCCTGACGCTGCACCAGCCCTAAACTGCCAGCCGTTCACCTGGGCTTCCGTCCCATCATCGCAGTTTGAGCAAACCCTGGAGCACGCGAGAGAAGTTGTCGTCAACTGGCGTCGCAACATTTTTGCAATACCATCTGGAAAAGCAGGCTGTGCGTTCGTGGAGGAGCAGGCTCGTCTCCTGCAACTCCTGTCCCCTGACACACCTCAGGAACGCATTGCTCTGAAAGCTGCTATGGTGTTTCCGCCGCTTCTCCTGCAGAAACCTTTCCGGACATCAAAGGCTGCTGATCATGTCCGCTGCTTGCAGCGTCGACTCCAACTATGGAAAGATGGTGATATCACTTCCCTGCTCCACGAGGGTCGGCAGATCCAAGACCACCTACCATCTGGTCCTCTCCAGCGGTCTGATGACGCAGCGGTGAAAGGCTTTACCCGTCTCATGCTCGCGGGCAAAGTGAAAGCAGCAATTCGTTGCCTGCACACCTCAGGCAGGGGGGGGCGTCCTTCCCTTGCAGGCTGACTGCGGTGGTGGCCAGTCCACCATAGATATTCTGAAAGCCAAACACCCATCACCGGACTTGGATGGCCCCTCATCCGATGTACTGCTACAGGGTCCGTGCCGCCCAACGCATCCCGTGCTGTTCGAACCGGTGAATGCTGCATTTGTCCGGGCTACCTCCCTTTCCCTGTCTGGTGCGGCAGGGGTGTCTGGGCTGGATGCAGATGCCTGGCGGAGGATGTGTTGTTCATTTGGAAGATCTTCCACGGGCCTATGCAACGCTGTAGCCATGCTGACGAAGCGCCTCGCCACCTCTCCTCTCGACTCGGGTGCTTTGGCGCCGCTGCTGGCTGGGAGGCTTGTGCCCCTGGATAAGAATCCTGGTGTGCGCCCGATCGGCATTGGGGAGACCCTCCGTCGCCTCATTGCCAAGGTGGTCCTCCGCATCACGCGTCAGGACATTGTTGAGGCCGCGGGGGCACTTCAAACCTGTGCTGGGCAGGAGGGTGGGGCGGAGGCCGCTGCACATGCCCTATGTCGCCACTTTGACAGCAGCAACACAGAGGGAGCACTCCTGGTCGATGCTACCAACGCGTTCAACTCCCTGAACCGTGCAGCTATGCTCCACAACATCCACCTACTATGTCCATCAATAGCAACAATTTCGAAAAACTTTTACCGCAGCACAGTACCTCTCCACGTCAGCGGTACGGTCATCTGGTCTGCTGAAGGCACCACGCAAGGCTGCCCACTAGCCATGCCCCTCTACACTATTGCCATTACGCCACTCGTCACTACCCTCGCCACCGCCCTTATGGACGACTCTCCAGCTGGCACGGTGCATGACCGCGAATCGCCTGAGAGACCAGCCGGCGTCGGTGCGTCCGCTGCTCGACCGGACGCCTCGACCATCCAGCTATGGTATGCCGATGACGCGGGAGCCGCTGGCCTGCTGCGGCGCCTTCGCACTTGGTGGGACCAGATCTGTCAACTTGGCCCAGCATTCGGCTACTATCCAAACGCTGCCAAGACTTGGCTGGTTGTCAAGCCCAAGCATCTCGATGCTGCCAACGCTGCATTCGCCGACACCGATGTCCACATCACCACGGAGGGCCGCCCCTACCTGGGTGCTCCTCTGGGCTCGGAAGCCTTCAAGACAACATTTTGCAATGCTCGAGTGGAGGCTTGGGCATCTGAGATGCGTGAGCTGGCGAACGTGGCCGAGGCCGAGCCCCAAGCCGTGTATGCCGCACTGGTCTTTGGGTACCGTCACCGCTGGACATTCCTGATGCGCGTGTCGAGCTGTGCACCAGACGTCTTCGAGCCTCTCGAGTCCTCTCTTCGCTCCGTCTTGTTGCCAGCTCTATTGGGTGTGCCAGTCGTCCCTGCCCCTCTACGCAGCCTTCTTGCTCTGCCTGTGCGTCATGGTGGCCTTGCAGTGCTCAATCCAGTTGAGGCTGCCCCGCAACAGCGGACAGCATCTCTGTCCATCACGAGCAGTCTCCAGCAACTTATCGCGGACCAGTCCTCCCTCTACAGCGTGGACCCAGCAGCCATTTGCGCCGCCAAGGCTGCTGCCAAGCAAGCCCAGTCTGTGACAACCAAGACCGTCCTGCAGACAGCTGGTCCAGAGGCCCTACCACCAATGCTTCTGGAGCACCTCCAGGCCAAGGGAACAGGTGCATGGCTGACCTGTCTTCCTGTTCGCGAGCATGGATACTCCCTCGACCGGCGGTCCTTCGTTGATGCCCTATGCATTCGGTATGGCCTCACCATCCACGGTTCACCTACCGAGTGTCCATGCGGCCGGCCGTTCACCATCGACCACGCAATGATCTGCAAGTTGGGCGGCTATCCCATCCACCGGCACAACCATGTCCGCAACTACCTGGGCCAACTTCTTTCTCAAGTGTCTGAGGATGTGCAGCTGGAGCCACCGCTGCAACCTCTACCGACGGTCCGCACGTTTGACCATGGTCCTGCCCTGCTCACTGCGGACGACGCCAGACCGGACATCAAGGCCAGGGGGTTTTGGTCGGTACAGACTGATGCATTTTTTGATGTAAGGGTGTTCTATCCCAACGCACAGTCGTACCGATCTCGCCCGCTGGCTGAGGTGTTCCAATGGCACGAGCGTCAGAAGCAGTCGGCATACGGTGCCCGGATCCGGGAAGTTGAGCACGCGTCGTTCACCCCGATCGTCCTGTCTTCCGCTGGTGCCCTGGCGAAGGAGGCCACCCGGTTCCTGAAGCTGCTCGGAACGAAGCTCTCCACCAAGCTCTCGCAGCCTTATCCCCTCGTGATGGGAAAGCTGCGGACGGACCTGGCTTTCAGCCTTGTCCGCGACTCCGTCCTGATGGTTCGTGGGAGTCGCCGTGCATTCCGTGCACCTGGTCTGGCGGCGGATGTGGATGCTGTTTCTGTGGAGGCCCGCATTCCCGCCACTACGTGACGCTAAGTCCTCCTGGGGTTTGCCGCTCTCCGGTCCTCTTTCATCCCGTTCTCCCCTCTTTTTGGGGGATTCTTTGTACTTCGTCTTTCTTGTTTTTCTTGTTCCTTTGTTTTTTGTAGGACAGATTTTTGGTGTACTGATTTCGGTCGTTGTTGTGTCTGACTCTATTCCCAATATCTAATTCTGTGGTTGGTTTTCCAACTCATTGGGTTTTGTAGTTTCCATCATGAGTTTGATTCCATCGTGAGTTTGATTCCATCGTGAGTTTTGATTCTATTTGCTATTTTTCGTTCCATTTTTGAGCTCATATTTTATTTTCCTGATTTCTTCTCCAGTGTATGTTGTATTGCATTTTAATACATTGTGTTAATTTTTGCCCGTAAAAGAGGCTTCCACTTCAAATAATAATAATAATAATAATAATAATAATAATAATAAGGCCAAACTAAAGAAGGTGTGTGGTTCGACTAACATGGACATTTTTTTTACGGGCGGGCGGGCGGATTTTTTTTTTTTTTAATATATTTTTTAGTACATGTAAATACACTGTACTGCCTTTAGACACCCAGTACATCGGCATTATTACGCAGTGTTATGCCATACATGTTGTATAAAAGGTCTAAACTTTTTGAATTTTTCGAGTGCGGATGCAGTTTTAGGAGCTCCGCTCCTATCAGCCTTTCCGAGTCTGTAACTGTAACCTACAGGAGCTGTGACTTCTACTGCGGACTATGGCCACCAATGAGCATGTCGACCTGGCCCTTCTGACGTTCGACTGTCTACAAAACCTGGCCACCCGGACTGGCATCCCGAAAGCGGACTCCTTCTCACGGCCCGACCTGGTGGGAGCGCTCCGGAAGGAGGGGATTGGGTCCCACCCCATCCTGGAAGGTATGACCGGTATAGGACATGTCACGACTGCTTTGGCCGCATTGTCCTCGACAATAATGGGCCTGAATAAAGAAATAGTGGCAATTAGGGTGGGAAGAGATGATGAAATTGCTTCCTTGAAGCTTGAAATTCAACAGCTGAGGCGGGAAATGGCTGACCTGCGAGATACTAGCGTACACACACAGCACGCCATGCCACACCAGTACAGCGACGTAGTACTAGGAACCGCCACACAAACTGCAAGTGCACGTGCGAGGCTCAGCACCACAACGGGCAGGTCTGTACAAACGTACGGTACACACGCCGCCAGTGGCAGCCTGCCAGGAGAAACGCGTGTGCAACAACCCAACACTACTACAAGTCGTAGTTCCAGCCCCGCAGCAGGCGTGCATGCATCCCGTAGGTCCAGCACTACTACAAGTCGTAGCTCCAGCCCCGCAGCAGGCCTGGATGCATCCCGTAGGTCCACCGATACTGAACAACAAGTACATGAATGGCAGGAACACCAGGGCAGACGCACTCGAGCCGCCCAGAGACAAAGGCACGCGGCAGATACTAGTAGTCAGTCCCAGCTAGCTCAAAGCATAACAAGGCGGGTGGAAACATCCCGCTACACCAAGCCGGCTCGTGATAGCGAGCCGGCAGTAGACCTCACGGCATCACCCCGGGCCAAACGCAAAGTGTTTTACGTTGGCAACGTGCAGCCACACTGCTCCGCATCATCAATTGCTGAATGGTGCTCTGCCCGAGGAGTGCAGATTCAGGAAGGTGTCATATTTGCATCCAAGCACTTCAGAACTGCCTACGCACGGGTGACCGTCGAGGCAGCTGATGAGAACACAGTCGGTGACAAAGGGTTCTGGCCGGATGCTCTTTCGCACACGGTTAGGCCCTGGCGTTTTGCCGCGGACAGTTTTGACACCAGCAATGCCAACCAGGCAAACAACGTCCTCTCCTCAGGCTCAGCATGATGGCGCGACCACAGCTGAATCCACTGGCTCGGCCCTACTTCCCCCCTTGCCAGGGTAAACTGACCTTGCTTTCCGTAAATTGCCGCTCAATCGTTAACAAATCTGCCGAACTGTCTGTCATTGCTGATTTCAACAAACCTGATGTCATCTGTCTAAATGAAACATGGCTAAATCCAAGCATAGCGCTCACCATCTCCGGTTATACCACATTTCGTCGCGACCGACCACCTCATGATAACAAATCCGGTACGGCAACCAGAGGATATGGTGGAGTTGCGATTCTTGTCTGGCAAAATCGCTTCGGAAGAGTCCAAGTTCGCGACGACCTTGCTCGTCCGACCTGTGAATCCGTATGGGTTGAGCTTCACCCAATCTTAGGCTCCCCGACACCCATCCTCGTCTGCTGTACCTACCGTCCGCCCTCAGTCAAAACCACGGAAATAGACCACTTCTGTGATATGCTAGCTAGTGCTTTGGTAACCGTTCCCATGTCATCGTACCATGTCATAATGGCTGGGGACTTCAACAGTAAGCACAAACGGTGGTGCCCATCGGATTTAACGTGTCCTGCTGGGGCGGCACTTTTTCGCACCCTTACCTGCTTCGGTTTGGATCAGCTGGTGCAGAGTCCAACGCACACAACATCTTCCGGAACACAGTCATGTCTAGACCTTGTCTTCACGAACCAACCCCTGCTGGCAACGGACGTTCACACAGCTTGCGCTCTTGGCTCCTCGGACCATCTCATGGTTTCATGCCAGTTCGCCGTCTCATTGCCCTCGGATCCAGACCTGCCACTTCCTTCTCGCAAACCGTTCCCATATCGCTTCCGTCGAGTTCCCTCTCAGTGCTGGGACTCTATGAACGCTGATTTCTCCTGCCACGACTGGTCGTTTCTGCAACCAGAAGGCTCTCCAACTGTTGACGCCGCGGTAGATCACTTTGCAGCCGTCCTTGAACGAGGGTTCCAACAGCACCTCTCTAACTTTGCTATCGGCTACAACAACCGGAAACATTCCAACCCAACATCCTCGACATCTAGTCCCCCATGGGTGACACGGTCCCTCGTATCTGAAGTGAAGCGCAAGCGTGATCTTTTCAGCATCTACAAGAAATTCCCAACGCCGGTTAACCGGGAGGCTTACCGAGTTCAACGCAACTTCGTCAAGCACCTTTCTCGTACCTCACACCGCTCCTTTCTAAACTCTCTTTCTGCAACACTCTCCTCCCCCGATCGCCCATCACTCCACCAATTCATTCGCAACCAGTGCCGCGGGACCTCCCGCGCGCCAATCCAGTACCTGACGGACTCCCATGGCAACCGCCAGCACGATGTGAAGGCGATTGCAGACACACTGAACAAGCAGTTTGTTTCATCCGGCATTCCGGAAGATCCGAATTGGGTCATTCCATCGCTGTCCCCAGCCCCTGAACTTAGCGCACCACTCACACGCGTCGTTACCACGACTGCTACCGTCTGTAAGCACCTCAAACTCCTGAAGAATTGTAAGTCCCCTGGCGAAGATGGCATACCCAATGAGGTTCTCAAATGGCTTGCGCCATCTCTGTCCTATCCCTTGTGCCTGCTCTTTAACATGTCATATCGTACAGGAGTATTTCCGTCCGTCTGGAAATCTGCTGTTATCGTCCCGATCTATAAGAAAGGCCAACGCTCTCAGGCTGGCAACTACAGACCAATCTCTCTCCTTCCCGCTGTGTCCAAGGTCTGTGAACGTATTTTCTTTGAGTCTCTGTACTGCCACGTCACCCCAGCGCTTTCACCATCTCAATCCGGTTTCTGCCGTGGAGACTCCACAACTTTCCAACTAACACGTCTAGTACAAGACATCTACACCCAGCGGAACCTCAGGCGGCATGTTGGCATCGTGTTCTTTGACCTAGCGAAAGCTTTCGACACCGTCTGGCATCGTGGTCTGCTTGCAAAGCTAGAGTCCGTCTTCTTGGTACACGGTCCAGCCCTGCAATGGCTCTCATCCTATCTTTCCTGCCGCCACCAGACTGTCAGAGTATCTACCTCCCTATCAGACCCATTACTAGTCGTGTCTGGGGTACCCCAGGGGTCCATACTTGGGCCGCTCCTATTTCTACTGTACGTTAATGACTTGCCAGCCCTTGTACCAAATGTAAGTCTTTTTGCTGACGACACTGCTCTGATGTGCTCCGACAGCTCGGCAGACAACCTCACGGCCTCCATGCAGTCCGGGGTCAACGCTACAGTAACATGGATGGAAACCTGGAAACTGAAGCCTAACCTCGCCAAAACCGAGGCCATGTTCTTCTCTCCCTCGCCCCCCACTCAACTTCTGTATTTTCCTGGTCTAAATAGTACACCTATTAAAGTTGTTAACGAGCACAAGCACCTGGGCGTTATTCTCGACCGCCAACTCTCCTGGTCTCCACAAGTCCAGTCTGTGTGCAAGCGTGCGAGTGCGTCCTTAGGTATGCTACAACCCCACTGCCAACACTTGAATGATAACTGCAGAAAATTGTTCTTTAAGTCGTACATTTTGCCTATATTTGACTATTGCGATATAGCTTGGTGCGGGTTGTCTCAGACTTTACTCCACAGACTGGAGGTACATCAACGCTTGCTTCTGAAAATTCTGTTTCGAAAAGACCAAACATTTGCCTCCCTTTGTCTTTATAAACTTGCTTCCACGCACCCTCTTCTTGCCCGGCATCAGCAGCATCTTTGTATCCTTGTGCAAAAAATCTTCCTAGCCCAAGTCCCGAAACATATTGCCAAGTACAACTGGTTTGTTACCACTAGACCAACACGCAATGCCTTATCACTGCCCCGAGCTAGTTCCTCTCTGTTTTTGAAATCCCCTTTCTTCTCAGCATACTCCCTTTGGTCTAACCTGCCTACTAGCATTAAGACATGCCAGGATATCAGGAAATTCACAGTCCAGCTTTCCACACTGTCTCATCCGAAGTGATCCCATGTATTATTAATGTGCCTCCCTTTCTTTTTCTCTCCCTATCTCCTTTCCCTCTCTGACAGCATCTTTCTTTTTTTTCCCTTTTAGCTTGCCGTGGTTGGCTATCACCTGACCTCTCATGTTTATTGGCAGTCTTCGGACGGGCCAGGAGATGTTGAATAAATAAATAAATAAATAAATAAATATAAGGGATCACTGGCTAATACTTTGAAACATTGTGTAGCTCTGGAACGAGAAGAGAATAACTTCAAGCGGTGACTCTGACTGTCCAAATCATCAAGCAAATGAAGAACGATGCGAGTTGAAAGTAAGTTCGGGAACTACTTCGAAGTACAAATTGTACAATGTACCGGTACATGTATTGCTAGTTTGGTGTCGGGGTGCACGAATACATGGGCTTTTTCCATCGACGCTTCCTGTGCTTGCACACATGGAGCAGCAACTTACCGGTACAGGTGAAATATCGTTCCCAATACACGAGGAAAGTGCAATCTCGTCTGTCCTTCATCCCAAAACAGAAGGCCGTCCTTAATCTGGAACGAGGCAATCACTCTCAACCGGACGGTCACTTCAAAATAAGTCTCGCCAGTCTGCCGGTGGTCGTATCGAGTAGACTCTACTACCAGCACAAGGCAGCAGTCGTACCACTCACTGCACTGCACTGCGGTACAACTACAAGTCAAGTCCAAAAGGAGCCGGGAACTTCAAATTCAAAGTATCAGTCGGGGAAGTGAACTGCCTGAAAAGAGAAAAAAAACGCCAGACCCACCAGGACTCGAACCTGGGACCCTGCTTGTCATGAGCAATGCTCTAACCACTGAGCTATGGGACCAGGCTGGACCTAGAAGGCGCTGACAAGTTTTTCACTCCAAAGGCAGCTCACAACACGTGCCGCACATACTGATGGCACTTGGGTCTTTTTCCCTCCCCCAGGGAACCAACCACGGTCAGTCCCATAGCTCAGTGGTTAGAGCATTGCTCATGACAAGCAGGGTCCCAGGTTCGAGTCCTGGTGGGTCTGGCGTTTTTTCTCTTTTCAGGCAGTTCACTTCCCCGGCTGATCCTTTGAATAATAATAATAATAATAATAATAATAATCCCGTTTGTCTCTTTCCCTCAAACCAGTTAATAATAATAATAATAATACAAAAAATGTATTATCTACGCATGCATCTACGCACGAGTCACCACCAGCCAATTAGGACATGTGTCAAAGTATTGAACGTTTTCGTTCCCTTCTTGTCAAAATACTACAGGGAATGATGGAAATAAGCTAAAAGACTACAACTATATGTTGGACTCAGTAGAGCGTCCAGCCCCTATATGATGTCCAACCCCTATATAGAGTCCATTGGTCCAAAATCCACAGTACAGAGTCCAAAATTGGAATCAACTGTGAGCTCAGTTTAGATGGACATCACTCCCTGTATAGAGTCCAGCCATGGCTTCACCCCTATATAGAGTCCATTGGTCCAAAATCAACTGTACGGAGTCCAAATTTTGAAATCAACTATAAAGATTAAAGAGTCTTTATGTGGACAACACTCCCTGTATAAAGTCCAGCCAATTAGGCATCCCCTATCGAGTTCGAAATTAGACATAGGATCTGCTGTAAGCAGTGAATATTAACCAGAAAACGGCCTCTCCCTTATCCTTTACATCATTCACTTCTCAAGATTAAAAATATGTATTGAGGCGCCACTGCAGCCACTTCACTACATGAAAAACCCTACAAACACCATCCTCAAATCAAGTGGTCTCTACGCAGACGCTGCAAATTACAATATCTCAATCATGCAGTGTTGCCAAATTATTGTGCACGCACACACACACACATGTACACACCCACACAACGCCAAGAAAATACCTAGAAAAAAACAAGAATCGAAAGAGAATAATGGAGAGCCAAGGATCAATTATTTGTTTTCAAACTATTGCGCGCACACACACACACACACACACACACACACACACACACACACAAACTTATAGAACGCCAAGAAAACACCAATAAAAGAGTAGAGACACAATACACACGCAACTCCAACAGCCATGCAAACGTCCACCCATTTACACGTAAAGTCAAGAGGGATAACAAATAATTATACGAAACGAATGCATACGGGGACGGGTACACGCACGTTTACATACACGTAGTAGTGTAAGAGAGTAACATAGTGCAGTGGTCAGCATAATACTAGCACATGCTGAGAGTGCAATAGCAAGCTTCACCATTGCTCATGGCCATGCAAATGTTCAGCAGCACTCAGTTCCGCAAGCTTCTGAAGATCAGCACACCTGCAACAAATATATAGCACAAGGATACGCTTATTAACGTAATGATGCATGGGAGCACACAACTACCAAGTTCTCAACGAATGTGATGCTCAATGAAAATCAATCCACTCAAAGACCTGTGAACAGGTGACGGTGGGGACAATAATCTATTAGTAATACGAGGAATAAGATCGTTTGTGCACACTCAAGACGCACAGACACACCAACATACATGTAGTGTACACAGTGTTTCACTGCAACTAAATTGAAATGAGATGATTTGAACAATCTGTAAAGCGTTGCCGTCAGTCAGTCTTCCCCAAGATGGAAATGCAATGATTTGTTGTCACGAGGCAGTTTCACTGACACAATGTCATGTTCATGACATCAACACGGTTACTTCAGGGAATACGAGTATTAGCTTGAAGCTTTTTCTTGTCATTGGCATACAAGCAATCCTCCTACTACTACTAGTTCACTGGCACTGCGTTTGTGGATCCCATTGTATTTGACATCATACTATAATTTGTAGAGGAAGAGTGTCGTGGAGTTTCACATAATTTTCACAGGGATAAAAATACATTTCTCATGAAATAATTATAATAATTGATGATAGCTAGACGATAGTATACGATTGATGCAAAGTCCTTGCAGTCCTTGAGGACTATTACGAAGTGGTTGATTACTTTTAGGGCATTCATTCAAGCAACATCAAACAAACACGATACGCTCCTTGAAAATGGAAACAAATTCAAGCATAACGACAGAACAGCAGACCAATCGAAACGAGTAAAAGCTTCCTTACCTCAGTCATCGTCCTGTCATGTAGTTGGACAGCCTTTTGACACGGTGGTACAGGCAGCTCTTGTCCAGTCAAACAGGGTATCCTTGTGGCGTCGAACGAAAGAGAGTGTCAGTGTATCTGACTCGTCAGATTGGAACTGTGCTGAACTTTTCTCCTTCTCCGCTTTCTGCTTTCATCCCTCGCTCTGATGAAACCGTTCAAACGTCTTACTGGCAGCAATGGCCAGCCAAACAGGGGATCCTTGTGGCGTCGAACGAAAGAGAGTGTCAGTGTACCTGACTCGTCAGATTTGAACTGTGCTGAACTTTTCTCGTTCTGCAATTTCTGCTTTCATCCCGCGCACTGATGAAACGTCTTCAGAGAACCACAAGACGCTTTCCAGATTTGATTTTGAACGTCTCCTTATCCTCCTTGGTTACCTCGAGACAGATTACTGTCAGCAACTGCACAGCAGAACTGGGAGCCATGGCTAAAGTGGAGAAAGGAATGCGCTGCCACGAGGCAAGCAAAACTGAAAATGTGTTTGTTCTCTTTCGGGCACAATACACAGGACGGCGTGACTGGATAAACTGGACTCCTGGACTGTGAATAGGGGACTTGTAGAAAAAGTGTACTCCTTATAGGGGATTGCGCGGCAGGATGAAGCTGATCAAAACTGAGTGGACTCCTGGACTCTGTATAGTGGATTTTGGACCAATGGACTCTATATAGGGTGCTGGACATCATATAGTGCATGGACTCTATACTGAGTCCTACATATAAGGAAAAGAAGTTCAGAAACATATCACTCCAATTATGTGTAGAAGTGACACGAAAAAATAGATGTGAAGAATCAAAACAACAGCATGCAAATCCAATAAGTGACAAAAACGTAGTGACAAGAAAAAGAGAGAAATATCAAGAGATCTATTTCGCACCTTCACGACGAACAGTGCCAAACAACTGCAAAGACAACACATTCTACTTCTGAACTCAAAGCTCAGGGTCTAACTTACGTAGAGACAACACCCAACGGAGCTAAGAATCGCACTTCGTCCATCAAGCAACATCTGTCAGCCCGTACCAATTGTCGTGAGTTGTACAGTGATAATGTGTTCTCAATATTGTCACGTGGTAGATGTGCGTTGCATCTGGCTGTGTTAGAAGCTTTGTATATCCGTAAGTTAGATCCTGAGCTTTGCGTACAGAAAGAAAATGTGTTGTCGCTACAATTGTTTGGTGTTACTCCTCATCGAGGTGTTAACAATGTAACTTAATTTGCTCACTATGTTCTTGTCACTATTATTATTTCCTTCGAGTTTTGTGTCGTGCTGAACTTGATAATTTTCCACCTTGTCACGAGTGTTGTTATCTCATATCTTTACGCTATATAAGTTTTAGTCTTTCCAACTTGAGCCATTCCCTGTATAATCCTTGATGAGAAGGGACCAAAAACGTTCGGATACTTTGACAAGTGCCTTATTTTGACTGGATGTGTGATTGGATACTTACGACCCAACACGTACCTTCGTTATTAAAATAATAATAATAATAATAATAATAATCTTCACTAGTTTGAGGGAAAGAGACAAAACGGGAAAAGTCTGAAGAAAAAATTGACTGTCACCACCAGGACTCGAACCAGGGACCCTCGCTTGTAGCTAGCGATGCTCTAACCACTGAGCTATGGTGTAGTCGTCATCCCAGCAGAGACTGTTCAACATTTTCTTCAGACTTCGTAACTCACACTTCCTGTGAATCCACACAGGTGGGTGGGACGCAGCCCTCACTGTACCCACACACTTCACGTACACTCTAGCACGCGAGGAGCCCCAAGTCATAAAATCTTCTCTAGTTTAAGGGAAAGAGACAAAACGGGAAAAGTCTGAAGAAAAAATTGACTGTCACCACCAGGACTCGAACCAGGGACCCTCACTTGTAGCTAGCGATGCTCTCACCACTGAGCTATGGTGTAGTCGTCATCCCAGCAGAGACTGTTCAACATTTTCTTCAGACTTCGTAACTCACACTTCCTGTGAATCCACACAGGCGGGTGGGACGCAGCCCTCACTGTACCCACACACTTCACGTACACTCTAGCACGCGGGGAGCCCCAAGTCATAAAATCTTCACTAGTTTGAGGGAAAGAGACAAAACGGGAAAAGTCTGAAGAAAAAATTGACTGTCACCACCAGGACTCGAACCAGGGACCCTCGCTTGTAGCTAGCGATGCTCTCACCACTGAGCTATGGTGTAGTCGTCATCCCAGCAGAGACTGTTCAACATTTTCTTCAGACTTCGTAACTCACACTTCCTGTGAATCCACACAGGCGGGTGGGACGCAGCCCTCACTGTACCCACACACTTCACGTACACTCTAGCACGCGGGGAGCCCCAAGTCATAAAATCTTCACTAGTTTGAGGGAAAGAGACAAAACGGGAAAAGTCTGAAGAAAAAATCGACTGTCACCACCAGGACTCGAACCAGGGACCCTCGCTTGTAGCCAGCGATGCTCTAACCAATAATAATAATAATAATATTTCAAATGGTGAACGGTACTATTCGGCCAATAAAATGTAAAGAACTCTTCCTCTCCTCCATGCGCTCTCACAGCCGACTCACTGCTACCCTCAGTAGCCATTACACACACCAACCAATATCACCTTCTCTGATGAGCCTTATGAAAGCGAATCAGCTGTCAGGAGGAATTTCATTATCTACCTGCAACCCTTCCTTGGTTGGTGTGTGTAATGGCTACTGAGGGTAGCAGTGGGTCGGCTGTGAGAGCGCATGGAGGAGAGGAGAGGAAGAGTTCTTTAAATAATAATAATACCCAATATTATCGGATGTAATGATATATCGGATATTATGATGCCAACAAAGAATCAAAACATGCATAACACACTATATTTTTATCGGCTATAGTGATAACTTAAAAAAGTTGATATTATTGCTACATGTATTTTAAACGTTGCTTATTTTTATAGTGATACATGCACATGTACATAACGATTTTTTATGGAAATGCGGGCACTGTCAACTATGCAGGATGGTCATTTGTCAAAACGTCATGCTGGAAGTATTTCCTTGCCTTTCATGTGTCGATCGAAAAAAATCGATCGTATCGCATGTAGTGATGCATCGGTTATAGTGATAAAATCACGGAAATCAAAAGGGTACGCTATAGCCGGTACAGACTGTGCAAGAAAAGCCTGCACACAGTGGCACACCCCACATGCAGCAGCGTGTGCAGAGGTGAACCATGCAGGCCGGGGTGGTTCAAATTACACAGAGGTAAAAAAACGACAAAAGACTCAGACCAAATTAAACGGGAGAAATTGGGATCCTATGATAGGTATCCATTAGTTGACGGTATTGAAATAGGTTTAAAAAAATTCACACAGGGTTCACTTACAGCTGCTCCATGTTTGAAAGGCCAGAAAATGCTCGTTTCGTTATTTTCCATATTCGGTTTCCATGTAAGAATCTGTAAGCAGAAGAAAATGAATGCGGGAAAGTTTGATCTGGCAAATCTGACCCCAGGGGTATTAGATGTTAGAGACCTCCTGTTTCAATGAGCTGGACATCGTGATGGCTTTGCTCATCTCCTCTCCCTTGTGGGTTTTTGTCTTCCCAACCGAAGTTAGGTACCACTTCCAAGATGGTCCTCTTGGGGTAGAGATAATCCTTGCTCCAACCAGGAACCAACCCCACCATTTCACGTGTGAATGAGCAAAGCGCTAACCACTTCAAAATCCATGGAGAATTATAGATCAATACAACATTATCCTCCGACTAAAACTCACGATGTACACAGTATACCGAGTATCTTTCTTTACATGCCCCAATGTTATTGAACACCTAACAGGGAACGTTCAGTAACATCACAACCGTTTCCAAATGATTGTGACTGTCTTAGGTTACAAGTTTAATAGTAGGTACTGTTGGACACAAAGATAACAAAACCAGTGAAATAAACTTCAACTTACAGGCGTTTCAGTGATCGTAATTTGTGGAAGACATCTTTCCCCAGATACCTCAGTTTATTGCGATTTAGAATCCTACATATTCACACAATTTACACAATGGGATTAGATTAGAAATTGAAAACAAAAAGTGGTGTAGAGCGTACCTTCTCTTTCTCGATCCCCATCTACAAGGATATAACTCATTCTCATTGCACGATCAATTACATTGCTTCGGTACTGTTGTGTTGTCGAGAAGAACCCTTTATTTCTCATCAACATCCGTGTATAAAGAAGCACATAAAAGGTGTATGCGTGCGTGCATAGTGAGGGCACGTGCGTACGGGATACGTGCACAGTGCCGACTACTGTACTACTACACCATCTCCCCCCCCTCACGGGCCGGGTTAGGCCCAGAAGGGATAAGGAAGACAGAATGCCGTGCAAAAAGAAAACATGAGCATGTTGCATGCAGCACAGCCAGAGGAAGGGTAGGTGGGAAGCCGAAAAAGAATGGAACTGAATACTGTATAGCAGGAAATTTTCGGACGGAAATATTTTCGGACAAAGCCGAATTTAAAACTTTCGTAAGGATTATATTTTCGTACAGTGCTGCATGCTAAATACACGTGTTTGCATGCAGTACGCATATGTATAGTGTACATAATTTCACATGAACAAATTTTAGTACGGAATTAATTTTTAGTACAAAAGAGGCCGTGTACGAAATCGTACGAAAATAAATTCCGTCCGAAAATTTCCTGCTATACAGTAAGCACAATGAAGAATAGCAGACTTAAATCCAGCAAACAATGGAGTGTTACGAGCTGGAACTGGCAAAGTATGGACTCGGGGAGAGAGAGAAAACAGAGGGGATAGAAGAAAGAGAAAACCAAACCATAAGACAACTGTGATGGCCTAAACAGCAATCAAGTGTTGTAGTCCGTGGGCCAAACCTGAAAAAAGGCCTAGAAAAATCTCGTTCCGACTTTTGGGCACCGCAATTTTATTGGCCACGTCTACTCTAGATACCTTACTGAGCAGGATTCCGGTTGTTGTCACTCTGACAACTTTCTGAAAGGTATCCAAAAATCGGCTTTTCCATGTTGAAAATTTCTCTCTCGGCGGCCATTGTTTTGTATGCATTCATCAGTGCATGCACGTTGTGTGTGGTGCTCACGGTGAAATGTGATTATGCACCAGAATAGACGAAAGTACACGAATTCAGTGTTACCTGTCATGTCAAGTCGTGATCTGGTACGATCTGGTACACTGCACACTCTCTGCAGGTGTGCACCCGGACCCACAATTCTTACTCTCTGCACTGCAGTGCAGGCGTGCACCCACTATACTTGGCATCTTCCTTCTCAGTTTGAACTTTCATTTCGAGATTGGTTTTTGGTTTCAGTTTGTACTAGTATGTCTGTGGTCAAGTAGCACTAGAAGTAAGCATCGTGATGAGTTTAAAGTGTCTCATTCAAGTTCCGGGGTGCGGTGAGGAGGTGAAGCCCTTCACCCAGACAACGTGGAAGAAGGTGTGTGAAATATGCACTAGTGAAGCTGTTGCCGTAGAAAATTTAGCTGAGCTCAGGGAGTTATGTCGTAGTGATGTTTGGCCTGAAACGGAGGCTTCCACAGAAAATGTTACCAGAAAATAACGAATATAACCCTCCGACGAAGGCAGAGTACCCCTCATCTAGCCATTCGGAAGAACTGTCTGTGCCGGAGTCGATAGAGCCAGAAGCCAAGCGCCGCCCCAGCACGCGCGCCGCACTAGCCGCGCCCGTCGTAGCTCCAGGCATGAAGGGCTGCATATTTTGTGGGAAGGAGAGACGCCAGCAACCTGGCCGGAAGAATTGTAGTCCAGTCCACAAGCAGGTGTGAATACGCACACGCTGCAGCGAAGCTGTTATGTACATGTACATGTTATACGCAGTAAACGTCAGAAAAGACGAAAAGGTCCAAGTTGCAATTGGTCAATCCGTCTCTGGAATGTTTGCGCGCGAGGTTAACTACCATAAACAATGCTACAGGAATTACACGAGAGCTTAGTGCCCCTGTTTGCGAAGCCATGGTGGGGATGCATGCCTATACAGGTTGTGACACAACCAGTGCCTTCAGTGGCAGAGGGAAGAAGCTAGCATTTCAGCTGATCACCAAGCAAACCCCAAAAGGCGAGCTGGCTCGAAAGGCTATGGCAGCACTCAGTGCATCATTTGACGCACTACCAGCTGACATTTTCGCTTGCATCGAGCAGTTAACTTGCGGTATATACGGCTTCAACACCGCCACATCTATCAACGAAGTGTGATACCAGATGTTCTGCTCTCGCTCGACGCAATCCAGCTCCCTTCCTCCTTGCCAAGATGCGCTGCGCAAGCATGCTGCAAGAGCAAATTACCAGGCCAGTATCTGGCACCGTGCTCTGGAAGCTTCCGCGGATGTCCCACCACCGCATAGCCCTGGTCAAGGGTGGACCATTGATTCTGGCGGTGGTTTGGAAGTGGACTGGCTTAGCTTGGCACCAGCACCATCGAGCCTGATGGAATTTGTTTCATGCGGTTGCACGACAGGCTGCAAGCACGAACATTGCTCCTGCCGGAGACAGCACCTCAATTGCACGGATGCTTGCAAGTGCTTTCACTCGGGCCAGGAGTGTGGGAATGGGCAACCACTGGAGCTTCAAGTAACTGCAGAACTCAGTGAAGACGAGGATGAATAAGAAAAAGAATGCCCATCCTGACAGGTATGTATAATGTGATTGAAGATTGAGTGTTCATTAGAGTTCAGTGATGCATATTGTACAATCATGAACATGTACGTGACTGTACATCATGCCCAATTCAAGTCCTTCTGATGTTTGCCCAGTGTTCAGTATCAATATCACATGTGGACTAAAATCAATGTGGGATATATAAAAATGCACGGGAATGATCATTGCGATTATTTTTCATTGCCATCGGCTTCGGCCTCATTTCCTCTGTGCTGCGCTGATGAGTCCACAGAGGACGAACTAGTTCTGTCCACACGTTGGGTGATCATTGGAATTGGAATTGTGTATTTTCTGTGACCTGATTATTCTCTACAGGTCGACCTTTTTTGGCAACATGAAACATATTCCGTATCGCTAATCCTGCAGTATAAGTCAGTGTTATGATGACGAAGTCTCCCTCGTACACAGCTGCAACAAACGTAGTCTTCTGGGGTCACGCGGTCCTTCAGGTCTGGTCTGTCAGTGACCTGTGCTGATGGTCACAGTGTTGTGATCCTTTCTCTGGACTTTCAGATTATTCTGCAACCCATATAATAACTATGCAATGCATAAATGCGGCTGTGTGTTCTGCCTTATATCTGTATAATGTACACCATTTTTGTATTGAACGGTCTGAGATATTCTTAGATCAGACATAGTATTCTGCAATGTACAGTACCTGCATGCCACAGCCAGTCCTATTATGACCTGATAAAATGGTATACAATGACTCGAATGATGTTTCGAAGTAGTTACAGTATTGTGCTCGACACACGCGGTCTTCTTGCACACGTCTGTGTACATGAACAATATGGACGTATTGGGCATTTTGTTTTTCTTTATTTTTCATGTTATATCATATTTTTCTCTTTCCAGTTGAATCTGGGAAGGAGGCACTCTGGATATATGACCCTGTGGAAAAAATAATAATACCAAAAACATTGTAATTAGCCAGAAAATCCAATTTTAGGTTCTGGTTACCATGGCAACCGGTGCTGATTTGTATTTCACTCGCCGTGCAACCCTTGGACAAATTCAGGAATGACAACAAACGGGTTTTCAATGTATGCCAGCCCATCTATCGACTG
The DNA here is from genome assembly GCF_964019385.1 of Sycon ciliatum. NCBI lineage: Eukaryota > Metazoa > Porifera > Calcarea > Leucosolenida > Sycettidae > Sycon > Sycon ciliatum. The sequence goes on from NC_088643.1 coordinate 2,579,175, forward strand.
GGCCAAAAAAATTGCGGTGCCCTCTTACTCGGAACGAGAATTCACATTTTTGTCACTTGGCCCACAGACTATTGGCGTGTGCGGCGAACAATACCGGACGGTACCCGGATGTGATACGACCGCGGCTCGGAAGCAGTGCCGACGACTGATCCACGGACGCGATGACCTGGCGTAGAGATATCGATCACCTCGTCACCTGGATGAAGGGCTGGTTGAATAACTGAGCAGTGACGCAGGTTGTACTGCCGAACGGACTTCTCCTTCTGCGACGAATAAGCAGCAGAAAACGACTCTGGGGTCACGGTGGACGGTTGAAGGAGCTCAGCTGCGGTGGGAACGGCAGTAGCGAGACGCCGACCCATGAGGAGCTCCGCTGGACTGTGTTTAGTGAAGCCCAGTGGGGTACTGCGATAAGCCAGCAAGGCCATCTGAAAGTCAGCAGCTGTTGAGCATTTCTGCAGGAGAGACTTGACAGTGCGGACTGCTCGCTCGACTTCACCGTTTGACTGGGGATAGTGAGGGCTGCCGGTTTGGTGCTCGAAACCCAAGCGCTGAGAGAATGCGTGGAATTCCGCTGAAGAAAACTGTGGCCCATTGTCGGAACGGATAATGGCAGGAACTCCGTGACGAGCAAAGACAGAGGTGAGGTGCTTGATAACGCGGGCGGATGTCATGGATGTGAGCCGTAGGACCTCGGGATACCGAGAGTAGGAGTCTACGACCACGATGAACTGGTGAGTGGCATACTGGAACTGATCGATTCCGACGGTGTGTCATGGTCGGGGTGGTGTCGTTAATGAGATCATTGGCTCGATTAGCGAGACCCAGAAAACGACGCACATCTGACGCCGACTGCGGAGTTCTGAAGACCCGGATAGCTTCGGTCTTGCCGTCATCAGGTTTGCTGCCGTCGGGAGTGAGGTGCACCCCGAGAAACGTGAGATCCGAGGCTGAGAATTGGCATTTAGCGGGGTTCAGCGTGAGACCTGCTAGGACCAGGCGCGTGAGAACGGCACGTAAGCGGTGATCGGGTTCCTCCTGAGTGCGGCCGTGTACCAGAATGTCGTCCATTTGACAAACGACACCCTCCAAACCCTGTAGGATGAAGGACATCCGCTGCTGAAAGATTTCCGGTGCTGACGATATGCCGAATGGAAGCTTAGGGGTCGTCCACAAATATCGATGTTTTTTTAGAGAAGATATTCGTTCGTTTGGGGGGAGGGGGTTTGGGTCCTGTTCGTCTGGTCTGCAGAAAAAAAATATCGAACTCGATCTATCATGATCTATGGACGGGCGCTGTTCGAACATGTAGTTTATGACCTACACAAAGTGAAAGTCAACCTCGTGAGCATAACCATGGCAAGGTTGTGCGACCGTGGCAACGTAAACCTAGGTGTATGGTGACATTAGAGTGGCAGCTGGTCACGTTTCATGAGGAAATTGAACTTCATTAAAAAATATCGATCCCTTGCATTAACATGTGTATGTTCGTTTTGAGGGGGGAGGGAGGGGGTCTGGGGAGAAATGAACAAATATCGTCTTGAAAAAAACATCGATATTTACGGACGGCCCCTTAGTGTAACAAAATCGACCCAGAGGTGTGATGAAGGTAGTCAGAAGCTGGGACGCCTCGTCGAGTGGTATTTGCCAGAACAAACTGTTAGCGTCGAGCTTGGTGAAGACTGTGGAGTCGCCGATCTCTACGAGTGTCTCGTCGACTGTAGGGAGCTGGTGATGCAAACGACGTACGGCATCGTTGAGCGGTTTCAGGTCTCCGCATATGCGGACCGCACCTGTAGCCTTCGGTACGGTGACCATTGCGGCACACCAGTCTGTTGGCTCGAGGACACGCCGGATGACGCCCAAGCTCTCCATGCGCTGCAGCTCAGCTTCTACCTGTGGGCGGATTGGCAGCGCCACGTTGCGGGCTGTGTAGAGGCAGAACGGTTTGACACCGTCGGTGAGAGGAATCGAGTAGGGCTCCTTGAGGCTGCCTAAGCCGGAAAACAGGGACGGAAAGTCGGCGAGCACGGCTTCCGGAATCCGGTCAGCTGCAGAAGGTACTACTGGAACAGGTTCAGAGCTGGGAGGGATACCTGCTGCGCTCTGCATGGAGTTTGGCCCGTCGTTTGGCACATCGGAAGACAGCTTTACGTCTGGAGGAACGCCATCATTAGAGAAGAGGGGCTTGATAAGACCCAGAGAAAGTGAGTCGCTGCAGCTAAGCAATGTGTGACGGAGCCCTTGTACGACGCACACAGTGATAACGGCGCTGGCACCGGATGACGGGTATGTCACAGACGCTGTGAACAGGCCAACGGTGTGGAGCGGTGTGTTGGCGGCGCTGATCAGCCGTTTGGTGCATGGCTTGAGCACTGGAGGATTCTGGAGCTGGTGGTACAGTGCGTCTGAGATAACGGAGACATCTGCACCCGTATCAATCTTGAAGTCGACGCAGGTGCCCTGTAGCAGCACTCCGACTCTCCACGGCCGTTGGCTGGACTTGACGTCGCCCACGAACAGAGCTTCCGTGTTGAGAAGCGCTCTGTCATCTGTGTAAGTGTCGGACACCTCGGTTGCAGACACGGACTGCTGCTTACGGCGAGACCGGCACACTCGCTCGTAGTGGCCACGTTTTCCGCATTGACGGCACTCTTTGTCCTTGGCAGGGCAGGTGCTCCGCGCGTGAGGTGTGCCGCCACAAAATCCACACTCCTTGGTGCCTGCGCCGCGACTGGCAAACTGAGGTGGTCGATCCCCTGACCGTCGTCCCGCCACGTGGTGGCCAGCCGACACCTGTGACAGAGCCAGAAACTCTTTTTCTCCCGCCTGGGTACTCGTACGCGCTCGGACGAAAGAGTCGGCCAGCTTTGCTGTCTGGTGAGCGTCCAGCTTAGGCTGCTCCCTGACGTGTCGCTGGGTATCATGGGGCAGAACAGCGACCAATTGCTCCCTGACCATCTCATCCGCGGCCGTCTGCAGGGTGGGCTGAGAGCCACTCCATACGGAGTGCGGCATCCACTTGTCAAACAAATCGAACAGACGGTGACATACCTCCGTGTAGTTGCCGCAGGAGGGGGACACAGCAGTGGAGCGAAATCTATGACGGTACTCTTCTGCGTCAAGACGAAAGCGAGCCAGAACAGCTGCTTTGATGTCGGTGAACGTCTGGGACGTAGTGGGCAAATTATTGTAGGCAATGAGGGCTTTGCCCTTCAAATACGGAATGATGGCCAAGCCATGGCGAGAGCGATCAACCTGGTGGCCGTTGAGGAGACGTTCAGTGGCAACGAGAGAGCTTGGAAGCTCAGGGCCCTACGCTATGCTTTTTTGCCTTGATGACCTAGACAAAAAAAAGCATAGGGATGCTATAAATTCTTTAAAAAATTCCTTTTTTTAAGACATAACCTGGGATTCGAACCCGCACTATCGCGCGCCCTGCATGCATCCCCCGATACACTTTGCATACATACTAATTCTTCCAAGTTGTTTCACATTGTGATCTTGCATTTGAAAGCCCTATTTGAATATGCATTGTGGCCAGCCGTCTTTGATGGCACGGTACGGTAGGGGATAGGTACGAGACAGGTACGATCGAGGGTAATACGACACCGTCTCCCGTACCGTACCGTACCATCAAACACAGCTGGCCACATACAGCTGCCCACAATATTCAAATAGGGCTTTCAAACGCAAGATAATAACGTGAAGCAACTTGGAAGAATGGGTATGAATGCGAAGTGTATGGGGGAATGCATGTAGGGTGATAGTGCGGGTTCGAATCCCAGGATATGCCTGAAAAAATAGGAGAATTGAAAAATTTATAACATCCTATGCTTTTTTGCCGTCAGATACGGATAGCGCCAGGCGTGACACAAACAAACAAACCAACACACAAACACACAAATACCAAACGAGAGAGCTTGGAAGCTCAGGGCCCTACGCTATGCTTTTTTGCCTTGATGACCGAGACAAAAAAAAAGCATAGGGATGTTATAAATTCTTTAAAAAAATCCTTTTTTTTAAGACATAACCTGGGATTCGAACCCGCACCCGCATCATTAGAGAAGAGGGGCTTGATAAGACCCAGAGAAAGTGAGTCGCTGCAGCTAAGCAATGTGTGACGGAGCCCTTGTACGACGCACACAGTGATAACGGCGCTGGCACCGGATGACGGGTATGTCACAGACGCTGTGAACAGGCCAACGGTGTGGAGCGGTGTGTTGGCGGCGCTGATCAGCCGTTTGGTGCACGGCTTGAGCACTGGAGGATTCTGGAGCTGGTGGTACAGTGCGTCTGAGATAACGGAGACATCTGCACCCGTATCAATCTTGAAGTCGACGCAGGTGCCCTGTAGCAGCACTCCGACTCTCCACGGCCGTTGGCTGGACTTGACGTCGCCCACGAACAGAGCTTCCGTGTTGAGAAGCGCTCTGTCATCTGTGTAAGTGTCGGACACCTCGGTTGCAGACACGGACTGCTGCTTACGGCGAGACCGGCACACTCGCTCGTAGTGGCCACGTTTTCCGCATTGACGGCACTCTTTGTCCTTGGCAGGGCAGGTGCTCCGCGCGTGAGGTGTGCCGCCACAAAATCCACACTCCTTGGTGCCTGCGCCGCGACTGGCAAACTGAGGTGGTCGATCCCCTGACCGTCGTCCCGCCACGTGGTGGCCAGCCGACACCTGTGACAGAGCCAGAAACTCTTTTTCTCCCGCCTGGGTACTCGTACGCGCTCGGACGAAAGAGTCGGCCAGCTTTGCTGTCTGGTGAGCGTCCAGCTTAGGCTGCTCCCTGACGTGTCGCTGGGTATCATGGGGCAGAACAGCGACCAATTGCTCCCTGACCATCTCATCCGCGGCCGTCTGCAGGGTGGGCTGAGAGCCACTCCATACGGAGTGCGGCATCCACTTGTCAAACAAATCGAACAGACGGTGACATACCTCCGTGTAGTTGCCGCAGGAGGGGGACACAGCAGTGGAGCGAAATCTATGACGGTACTCTTCTGCGTCAAGACGAAAGCGAGCCAGAACAGCTGCTTTGATGTCGGTGAACGTCTGGGACGTGGTGGGCAAATTATTGTAGGCAATGAGGGCTTTGCCCTTCAAATACGGAATGATGGCCAAGCCATGGCGAGAGCGATCAACCTGGTGGCCGTTGAGGAGACGTTCAGTGGCAACGAGAGAGCTTGGAAGCTCAGGGCCCTACGCTATGCTTTTTTGCCTTGATGACCTAGACAAAAAAAAGCATAGGGATGCTATAAATTCTTTAAAAAATTCCTTTTTTTAAGACATAACCTGGGATTCGAACCCGCACTATCGCGCGCCCTGCATGCATCCCCCGATACACTTTGCATACATACTAATTCTTCCAAGTTGTTTCACATTGTGATCTTGCATTTGAAAGCCCTATTTGAATATGCATTGTGGCCAGCCGTCTTTGATGGCACGGTACGGTAGGGGATAGGTACGAGACAGGTACGATCGAGGGTAATACGACACCGTCTCCCGTACCGTACCGTACCATCAAACACAGCTGGCCACATACAGCTGCCCACAATATTCAAATAGGGCTTTCAAACGCAAGATAATAACGTGAAGCAACTTGGAAGAATGGGTATGAATGCGAAGTGTATGGGGGAATGCATGTAGGGTGATAGTGCGGGTTCGAATCCCAGGATATGCCTGAAAAAATAGGAGAATTGAAAAATTTATAACATCCTATGCTTTTTTGCCGTCAGATACGGATAGCGCCAGGCGTGACACAAACAAACAAACCAACACACAAACACACAAATACCAAACGAGAGAGCTTGGAAGCTCAGGGCCCTACGCTATGCTTTTTTGCCTTGATGACCGAGACAAAAAAAAGCATAGGGATGTTATAAATTCTTTAAAAAAAATCCTTTTTTTTAAGACATAACCTGGGATTCGAACCCGCACTATCGCGCGCCCTGCAGGCATCCCCCGATACACTTCGCATACATACTAATTCTTCCAAGTTGTTTCACATTGTGATCTTGCATTTGAAAGCCCTATTTGAATATGCATTGCGGCCAGCCGTCTTTGATGGCACGGTACGGTAGGGGATAGGTACGGGACAGGTACGATCGAGGGTAATACGACACCGTCTAGCTGCCCGCAATATTCAAATAGGGCTTTCATACGCAAGATAATAACGTGAAGCAACTTGGAAGAATGGGTATGAATGCGAAGTGTATGGGGGAATGCATGTAGGGCGATAGTGCGGGTTCGAATCCCAGGATATGCCTGAAAAAAAAATAGGAGAATTGAAAAATTTATAACATCCTATGCTTTTTTGCCGTCAGATACGGATAGCGCCAGGCGTGACACAAACAAACAAACACACAAACAAACAAATACCAAATTAAAGCTGTGTGGACCCTGGCTAGCGCCAGACGTTACTGAAGTAACGTCTTCTGCATAGCTACGGGAATTAAAGCTGTGTGGACCCTGGCGCTAAAGTAACGTCTTCTGCATAGCTACAGGAATAAACCATTGTTCTGAATCGTCCTCGTCGTCCAAACTCCGCAATTTGGGAAAAGTTGCATTGCTGGTTGACACGGGGGCGGTTGGTGCAGACACCTGTGCTAGTTGTTGCAACAACGCCTGTGAGAGCTGGGCCTGCTGCTGTTGTTGTTGACTCTGCTGGAGCTGTTGCTGCGAGAGTAGAGCTATGAGCTTCGTGAGCTGCTCATCAGACGACGACGTAGCTCCGGCGCTTGCGGAGGTCGTATCTATCCCGGCGGGGGCGAGCTCATGACTGGAACTGGCGAGGATTTTCCCTTCTTGCGGCTCTTTCCCGGCATGAAAAGGCTGCGTCCAAGCACCAATGGGGAAGTACAAACCGAAAGAAAGAAAACCTGCCGCTGCCACCATGTTGTGTTGTCGAGAAGAACCCATTATTTCTCATCAACATCCGTGTATAAAGAAGCACATAAAAGGTGTATGCGTGCGTGCATAGTGAGGGCACGTGCGTACGGGATACGTGCACAGTGCCGACTACTGTACTACTACAACAGGTACAATTGGTACAATTGCCCTCGGGAGAATGAAGTTGAAGACACCACTGCAGCTGTACTTATGGTTGATAAATATGGTGGGGAAGACACACCTGGCAATATGGCGGTAATATGGTGTGCCTTCAATGCCTTTGTGCGCCCAGTGATGGAGTACTGCCCCAATATAGTACAAATGTATAGAACAGAAAACAGACCAAAGAACTACACAGACAAGGTGACAAGTCCAGCCAGATACAGTTACTTGAGCAGAGAGAAGTACCAACACAATCTTTAGCATACATGCACATAATTCTAACATTTCTCCCCTCGTTGCTCGAATAACAGATACCTATTCATGAGAGCAACTTCTATTACTGCAGATAGTGGGTGACAGTAAACAGCAAAAACAATACTGTCAATGATACATAGTTCTCAGTTGAACACCTTCAACTTCAGCCTTGCTATGGCTTACAACTCATTCTCCAACGGGATGAGTACATTGATTGCACGATGATATACCCTGTTGCGGATCTGCATGTCTGCAGGACCAAGAGCCACGCGGTGTGTGTTGGTCTACGCATATGACGACATCACCAACCTTGACGTTGCGCTTCTTCTGTTGCCACTTCTGTCGGACATTTAGCGTGGGATCATCTCCTTGATCAGCCGGCGCCACATATCCTTCGTCAATCACTGCACAACTCTTCATCGGTCGCGATGGTCTGGTTGATGGTCAGCGTCCGTGTGGTCAATCGGCTGGTTGACATCACTGTGCCCAATCAGGAAGTGCAGCGGTGTCAATGGCATCAAGTCGTCAGCATCATCACCGATAGCTGTTAGTGGCCGGGCGTTCAGCAGTGCCTCTGCTTGCACAAAGGCCGTTTCCAACTCCTCGTCAGAGCAAACACCATTTCCAAGCACAGCGTAGATCGCACGCTTCGCTGACTTGATGAGTGACTCAAACACTCCACCATGATGTGGGGAACCGGGAGGGTTAAATCTCCAGACAATGTCTTTCTCTGACATTGTCACAGCTACCTCGGAGCATTCTTCCAACTGCTGAATTGCATCACGTAATTCCTTCTCTGCTGCTACGAAGTTGGTGCCGTTATCCGAAACGATGTGGTGTGGAGTTCCTCGTCTTTTCGTGAAACGAGTAAAGCGCATCAAGAACCCTTGCGCTGTCATGTCATACACCATCTCCAGATGACACGCTCTCGTTTCCAGACAAGTGAAAAGGCAGAGATAGTGCTTGGCATGAGTCCTCCCACGACCTTGTCTGGTAGTGAATGGCCCTGCGCAATCCACTCCGATGTTGGAAAACGCGTGCTCGGTGATGGCAACACGCACCTGAGGAAGTTGTCCCATGAGCTGAGTAGCTGGCTTGTTCCATTTTAGCTTGCACATGTTACAACGCTGACGGTACGACTTGATGGCCTGCTTCCCACCGACTATCCAGTAGCGTTGTCTGATGTTGGCCAACGCATAGTTGACGCCAATCTCGTGATGACAATTCTCGTCTTCAGCCGCTATCACAAGCAACGTGATCGGGTGCTTACTCGGTAGGATGATCGGACGTCGAGCATGACGTGTGACTTGACTAGCAGCTTTGTCAAGCCGACCTCGGACTTCCATCACGTGGGGATATGCGCTTGTATCCAGACCTGGATTCAACGGCAGAAGTGGATCGCCGTTGGCCAGTGGTTTATGTCGCTCCAGATGGCTGATGGCGTCACCATAACACTCGTGTTGAGCTGTTCGGAGCCAGTATCTCTCAGCACGTCCAATCTCTTTGGCAGACAGCTCCTTTGCTTGAGCTGCTTTGCCACCCGTAAGCTCGATGGTTGACTCGGCATCGCAGCCTTGCAGAGGTTCAAGCAACTGGTGCGATGTACAGTTGTTGCTGACTTTGTGAGCGTTGACAGACCTCTTGCAGTTGCTGAGGAACCGGAGACACCACGCCGTAACTCGTAGAAGTCGGTTCCATGACGAATGCCGAGTCGGCGACAGTCGGAATTGTGCAGAGTCCGCTGGTAACGAGACAAACACAGACGCTACTGAGCGCTTTGTCTCTCCAGATACTTGTGATGGTATGATGATTTCGCGTACTGGCCATTCTGTTTCTTCTTTTGCCAGGAATTCTGGTCCTGACCATCAGACTGCACTCTTGACCAGCTGTTCGGCAGTGAGGCCGCGGCTTGGAAGGTCAGCAGGATTGACTTTCCCGGGAACGTGACGCCACTGGGCACCGGATGTCGAA